>NC_142465.1:93188571-93496666 GCF_049115385.1 Moschus berezovskii
TTGAAGCCATTGTGAAAAATTGCTGAGTCATAGGATTAGTACATCTTCAGCTTTCCTTCATAATGATCAACTTTTCTCCAGAGTGATTTACACTTCCATTAACAGTGACTGAGAACTCCAGCTGGTCTCCATCTTCCCCAATCCTTCCAGTATTTTGCGAAAATGCATGTTTTCTATTGGGAGGTAGTACTATTGTATCTTGCTGTGGTTTTTATATGCATTTTTCTGATTTCTAATGAGGTTGAGCACCTTTTCCAATGTATATATTGGCCATTTGTGTTTGGAGCTCTTCTTGTGAATTGCCAGGTTATTTGTTCCTCTTTTTTTAATAAATTCTGAGTACTATTAATACTTCTTTGGCAGTTGTATATGTTGCAAAATTCTTTTCCCACTTTGCAACTTGGCTTTTCACTCTATGGTATTAGAAATTCTTAATTTTAATGTAGTCTAGTTTATAGAGCTTTTCCTTTATGGCTAATGCTTTGCTTTTTGCCTCTTTTAAGAAAACTTTCTCTACCAAAAGTTATAAAGATGTTCTATATTGGTTCTTAAAATTCTTTGAAGCTCTACCTTTTGCTTGTATTACTTTAATTGATTTAGAATTGAGTTTTGTGTTGGTAAGAAGTCAGGTTGAGATTTAGCAGGGAAATCAGTAATAAATAATTTTAGCTGTAAGTTTAGCAGTAGTAAACTTCCTGGTAGTAATTTTACTATACTCAGTAGTAAGTCAGTAAGGTCAGACTTAATTTTTTATGTGATGTTGGGTTGTCCTGTATCAATATATCATGTATCAATGATACCATGTGTCAATCACTGTCCCCACTGACTTTTAGTACCGTCTTGTCACACACATTTCCTTGTTTATTTTTCTCTGATTTATTTGTCTGTTCAATATTCCACTGCTGTGATTATTACAGCTTTCTAATATTGACATTTTTTAGGACAAGTTCTTACATTTTATTTTTTTTTTCCTTCTAAAATGTCTTAGCTATTCTTGGCCCTTTTGAGGGGAAAGAAGCTTAGATCCTCCAGAGCTTACATTTCTTTTTGTGTTTCTCTTAATACTTTCACTAGACATTTCCTTGCTCCTTGATTTAATGAGACTTTTTAACAAACTATTTTATTCAGCATTTTTGCTTCTTTTCAGTGGGAGGAAATGGAAATGGTGTGTGTAAGGTCCCACCTTTAAATTTTTAAACAATTATTTCATATTCAGTTCAGTTCAGTTCAGTTCAGTCGCTCAGTCATGTCCGACTCTTTGCAACCCCATGAATCACAGCATGCCAGGCCTCCCTGTCCATCACCAACTCCCGGAGTTCACTCAAACTCATGTCCATCAAGTCGGTGATGCCATCCAGCCATCTCATTCTCTGTCGTCCCCTTCTCCTCCTGCCCCCAATCCTTCCCAGCATCAGAGTCTTTTCCAGTGAGTCAACTCGTCGCATATATCTTATAAATACAACCATAAGAATATTGAAAGGAATATCAGAAAGAATACGCATATGAATATATATAACTGAATAACTTTGCTAATACACTGGAAACTAGCACAACAATGTAAATCAATTATACTTCAAAAAGAAAACAATTATTTCAACTGAGGTGAAATTCACATAGCATTAAATTAACCATTTTCAAGTCAACAGTTCAGTTGCATTTAGATTTACTGTGCAACCATCCCCTCTATCTGGTTACAAAATATTTCATCACCTCAAGAGGAAACCCCATACCTATTAATCAGTCATTCCCCACAGCCTCCTCTCTTGTGCCTCCACCAACCTCCAGTCTGCTTTCTGTCTCGCAGATTTACCTATTCTCGATATTTCATATAAATGAAAGCATAGAGTAGGTGACTTGGTGACTTTTTGTGTCGTGTTTGTTTCTGTCTTTACATTTTTTTCTTTTTTTTAAATTTTGGCTGTATGTGAGCCCTTTGTTGTGGTGCCTGGACTTTCTCTAGTTACGATATACAGGCTTCTCTTGCAGCACACAGGCTTAGTTGCCTTGGGGCATGTGGGATCTTACTTTCCTTACTTGGGATCAAACCCATGTCCCCTGCCTTGGAAGGTGGATTCTTAACCACTGGACCACCAGGGGAGTTCCTGCCTTTACATTTTAATTCATTCTTTCCCTTTATCCTGTTCCTCATGCCTGTATCCCTTCATCCCTCCCAACACTATGGTGCCAGCATAATGTACTCCATGTTCTGCTCTGTTCAGTCGCTCAGTCGTGTCCGACTCTTTGCGACCCCGTGGACTGTAGGTCCATGGGATTCTCCAGGCAAGAATACTGGAGTGGGTTACCGTTTCCTTCTCCAGGGGATCTTCCCGACCCAGGGATCGAACCCGGGTCTCCCGCATTGGAGGCAGACGACATGCACTTAAATATACTTACATCTTTGTAAAATATGTAGTATTGTCATGAGCATTTATACTTTCAGTTTCCTGAAATTGTTTGCACCTTCTAACTTCACCACTGCATTCTGCTGTACACATTCCTGCCATTCATTTGTCTCCTAACGATGGCTGCTGGGTTGGCCTCCATCCCCACTCCATCACAGACCATGCTGTGATGACCATCTTTGTACCTATCCTTTTAGGAAACTTTGCGGTAATTTATATATTAGCTGATTTTCCAAAGTCAAACAGCTAGTTGGGGAAACCAGAATTTTAACCCGACTGGTAGAGAAGTGAGATGATTTTGTAAAAAGCAAGAGAAGATGGAACAGCCAATCACAGCTGGACAAATTCCCTTTGACCCTCCTTCTCCTCAAGTGGATACTGTTCTAGCTTATACTTCTGTTGGGGACCAAAGCAGGAGATGACACCATATTCTTCTGATTCTTCCCTGCTGTTTTCCAAACACGTCTTTCCTCTGTCACACTCCTGTGAAGGTATAGTGTGTTCTACCTTTCTCATGTCTATGAGGAGAGGACTCAATCACTCCCCCGCCTTCACTGAAGATTTGGGTGCTTGTTTCCGAGTCCAGCTTTCTGCCTTAATAAGTGTGAAACTTGCAGATTCACAACCCATCTATTAACAGTATGTGTGCGTATGCTCAGTCATGTCCAACTCTTTGCCACCCTGAGGGCTGTAGCCTGCCAGGCTCCCCTGTCCCTCACTATCTCCCAGTGTGCTCAAATTGTTGTTGTAGTCGCTCAGGGGTGTCCAATTCTGCGCTCGCATGGACAGTAGCCCATCAGGCTCTTCTGTCCATGGAATTTTCCAGGCAAGAATACTAGAGTGGGTTGCTGTTTCCTTCTCCAGAAGATCTTCCTGACCCGGGGGTCAAACCTACGTCTCCTGCACTGGCAGGCAGGAGCTTTACCCCTGAGCCACTTGAGAAGCTCCCCGCATTTAGTATCCCAGCCCCCAAATCCCTTAATCAACAATCACTCCTTTTCCACAACCTCACCTGTGTTCACACTTGGCCACCCCTTGGACGCACAGCCCCTCTGGGATCTTTTAACCTCTGTTATTACAGCAGTCACCGGCAGCACAACCCTGTCCTCCAGCTCTCCCAGCCCTTCACCTTCACTGGCGTTGGCTTTTAAGCTCCTTGAAACCTACAGTAATTTGAGCCCTGCCTTTTCTCCCAGAACTTTCACACTCTCCTGGAACTATCCAACTTTGTGTCTTCTGTGCTCCTATACCCAGGCTGCTGTGCTCTGTGGAGGAGATGACCCAATGGCCACAGCCTCATTACCTCCACCCTCGGCTGACCCTCTGTGGTCCTTGGCAATCCTTTCCCATGCCCTCCCTCAGTGATTCTCCATCTGCGACAGTCGCTCTTCATCTGTCACCGGTCTCCTCTCTTCTCCGCTCTCCTTCCGCCTCTTCTTTCTGAAGATAACTTCCCTCCCAACCCACTGAAGACATAAAAGCTGTCATGGAGGGCCTCTCAGTTCCATGCTGATCCTCTCACCAGCTAGTCTGTATTTGTACCATGTTTAGGCTACTTTCGACTCTCCCTGAGAAAGAGGGATTCTCGGCTTTAGAGACCATAGATTTTCTTTAAGCATGCTTTGTCACTTAGTCATACCTGGTGGGCTACAGTCCATAGGTTTGCAAAGAGTCAGACATGACTGAAGTAGCCCAGTAAATGTGCACACTGTATCTTAAACCTCTGCCCCAATCAGAGCTATTCGTTATTTCCCACAACATATTTTATGGTTTTCTGATCACTGGTCTGTTCTCATTGAGCTCTTTACCTATGTTGAATTTCAGCATATTTTCTAAAACTAGCTAAGTGACCTTCTTTTCCAAAATGTTTCCTTTTTTTAAAATCTCTGATATCAGTGATTTTCCTTATGAACTGCTATTGTACTTTTGTCTATTCATTCATGTTAATTGCTCAGTCATGTCCACCTCTTTGCAACCCCATGGACTGTAGCCTGCCAGATTCCTTTGTCCATGGAAGTCTTCCAGGCAAGAAAACTAGAGTGGGTAACCATTCCTTTCTCCAGGGGATCTTAATGACCCAGAGATCAAACCTGTGTCTCCTGCATTGCAGGCAGATTCTTTACTGTCCAAGCCGTGAGAGAATCCCCAAAGAACCTGTTCTTAGAAGAGGACGATTATGATCCATCGACCTCTGAATTATGGCCCCAGCATGCTCCCACGGCCTGCGTCTCTATTCGTTACTTAGCCCATATTCTCATGTCTTGGTTTAACTACGCAATTGACTATAAGCTCCAGGAAAGCAGGGAGAACACATTATACCTTCTTTGAGCCCACATCAGTCCTAATGCAGAGCTTCACATAGACTCAGTGCTCAGCAGATACTTATAAAGTGATCAATAATTCAGTCCTTCCAGGCTATGCTCCTTCCAGGACTAATTTCATGTGTATTTATGTAGATATTAATTAATTTAATATTACTAACATTATTATTAAGATATAGATTAGATATTATTAAATGCCATACATTTTCTAAGATAAAGAAAACATACATGGAAAAACGTGGCCTAACCTTTTCAGGTAACTTTTGCACTCTTAAGTTGTTCACTTTAAGAGCTTTTAAAGGATTTTTTAGTTATAATTTAGACATTACCAATTTATTCTGCCAAATTCCTAAATAAAAATGTGCTTAGAAATTTCATTACTTGGGGCTTGGAGACAAAATATTAATTTATGAGCAAAGGGTAGCCTTACTGTAGTTTCCTCTAATTCTTCAGGCACTCTCTCTCCTCTCATCTGTCACTATTAACCTTTCCAGTTCTTGGGTTCTGTTATACTTCTTTTGTTTCCCATTTTTGTAACTAATAAAACTGTCAAATTTTCTTGATGCTTATTAAAACAATTGACTGCTTAAGTTTTCTTGATGTTTATTAAAACAATTGACTGCTTAGAATGACTCTAAGATCTTTTTCTTTGCTGTCTTACTGATTGTTGAGGTGTACTCCTTACTGCCAAATTCAAACTTAAATTGAAGAAAGTAGGGAAAACCACTAGACCATTCAGGTATGACCTAAATCAAATCCCTTGTAATTGTACAGTGGAAGTGGCAGAAAAATTCAAAGGATTAGATCTGATAGACAGAGTGCCTGAAGAACTATGGATTGACGTTCGTGACGTTGTACAGGAGACAGTAATCAAGACCATCTCCAAGAAAAAGAAATCAAAAGGGTTGTCTGAGAAGACCTTACAAATAGGTGAGGAAAAAAGAGAAGCTAAAGGCAAAGGAGGAAAGGAAAGATAACCCCATCTGAATGCAGAGTTCCAAAGAATAGCAAGGAGAGATAAGAACACCTTCCTCAGTGATCAATGCAAAGAAATAGAGGAAAGCAATAGAATGGGAAAGACTAGAGATCTCTTCAAGAAAATGAGAGATACCAAGGGAATATTTCATGTAAAGATGGACACAATAAAGGACAGAAATGGTATGGCCCTAAGAGAAGCAGAAGATATTAAGAAGAGGTGGCAAGAATACACAGAGGAACTATACAAAAAAGATCTTCATGACCCAGATAACCACGATGGTGTGATCACTTACCTACAGCCAGACATCCTGGAATGCAAAGTCAAGTGGGCCTTAGGAAGCATCACTACGAACAAAGCGAATGGAGGCAAAGGAATTCCAGTTGAGCTATTTCAAGTCCTAAAAGATGATGCTGTGACAGTACTGCACTCAATATGCCAGCAAATTTGGAAAACTCAGCAGTGGTCGCAGGACTGGAAAAGGTCAGTTTTCATTCCAGTACCAAAGAAGGGCAATGCCAAAGAATGCTCAAAGTACCGCACAATTGCATTCATCTCACATGCTTCCCTGGTGGCTCAGAGGGTAGAGCGTCTGCCTGCAATGTAGGAGACCTGGGTTCAGTCCCTGGGTTGGGAAGATCCCCTGGAGAAGGAAATGGCAACCCACTCCAGTACTCTTGCCTGGAAAATTCCACAGACGGAGAAGCCTGGTAGGGTACAGTCCATACGGTCACAAAGAGTCGGACATGACTGAGCGCTTCACTTTCACTTTCACAGGCTAGCAAAGTAATGCTCAAAATTCTCCAAGTCAGGCTTCAAAAGTACATGAACTATGAACTTCCAGATGTTCAACTGAATTTAGAAAAGGCAGAGGAACCAAAGATCAAATTGCCAACATCTGTTGGATCATAGAAAAGGCAAGCGAATTCCAGGAAAAAACATCTACTTTATTGAGTATACCAAAGCCTTTGACTGTGTAGATCACAACAAACTGTGGAAAATTCTTCAAGAGATGGGAATACCAAACCACCTTACCTGCCTCTTAAGAAATCTGTATGCAAGTCAGGAGGCAATAGTTAGATCTAGACGTGGAACAACAGACTGGTTCCAAATAGGGAAAGGATTACATCAAGGCTGTATATTGTCATCCTGCTTATTTCACTTATATGCAGAGTACATCATGAGAAATGCTGGGCTGGATGAAGCACAAGCTGGAATCAAGATTGCTGGGAGAGATATCAATAACCTCAGACATGCAGATGATACCACCTTTATGGCAGAAGGTGAAGAACTAAAGAGCCTCTTGATGAAGGTGAAAGAAGAGAGTGAAAAAGCTGGCTTAAAACTCAACATTCAAAAAACTAAGATCATGGCATCCGGTTCCATCATTTCATGGCAAATAAATGGGGGAACAATGGAAACAGTGACAGACTTTATTTTCTCGGGCTCCAAAACTACTGTAGATAGTGACTGCAGCCATGAAATTAAAAGATGCTTACTCCTTGGGAAAAAAGCTATGACCAACTTAGACAGCAGATTAAAAAGCAGAGACATTACTTTGCCAACAAAGATCCATATAGTCAAAGCTATGGTTTTCCCAGTGGTCATGTATGAATGTGAAAGTTGTACTATAAAGAAAGTTGAACGCCAAAGAATTAATTCTTTTGAACTGTAGTCTTGGAGAAGACTCTTGAGAGTCCCTTGGACTGCAAGGAGATCCAACCAGTGAATCCTAAAGGAGATCAGTCCTGAATATTCATTGGAAGGACTGATGCTGAAGCTGAAACTCCAGTTCTCTGGCCACCTGATGCTAAGAACTGACTCATTTGAAAAGACCCTGATGCTGGGAAAGATTGAAGGCAGGAGGAGAAGGGGACAACAGAGGTTGAGATGGTTGGATGGCATCAGTGACTCAATGGACATGAGTTTGAGCTAGTTCCAGGAGTTGGTGATGGACAGGGAGGCCTGGCGTGCTATGATTCATGGGGTCACAAAGAGTCGGACACGACTGAAGGACAAAACTGAACTGAACCACCAAATACTGTTGCTTCATTTCTGTACTTTTTTCCTTCCTCCCCTCTACTCTTTCAAGATCAATGAATAGCAGTAAGTCCACATAATTCAGGAAATTCATTCATTACAAAGCCTTCTTCCTTTTCTAACAAGTCATTTGTTGCAATAATTTGTAGTTATTTCTCTTCTTGACTTTACATCACCAGGTTTCTGGCAATTGCAGCAGTGAGAGAATAACACATGTCAGAGTTACATTGGATAATATTTGAGTGATTGCTTTTTAAGAATGTTCACATATAAATGATCTGGTTATCGCACACTTTCAGGGGAAATTATTGTAATTTTTAGCATTCTTCATAATGTCACTAATTTAAAGAACTTCTCTCTTCCATTCTTTTTTCTTTTTCATCTATGCCTCTACATAGTTGTAACTCTAAATTAGAATTTTACCTCCCTGTATTCTACTGTGTTGAAAGTCTTCCAGTGCTTTATAAAGAAAATGTATTTTAACTGGACTTATCCTGTGACACCACATATTTATGTAATGTTATAATTAAATTTCTGTGCTCTTATTTTCTAGGTCACAAATGGGTACTTTTCATGGGGCAGTGGTTTAGCAACCTTATCCAATATTGATATCCGAATTCCAACAGGTAAGAATCATTTATTACTAGTTTATAACTGTTTTTTTTTAAGGAACAAATTTATTTCTGTGAATTCAGGGAGAAAACATTTGTCACCTCCAAAGCATGAGTTCTTTCATTTGAATAATTCATCATGAAATAATATAAAGCCACATTGTGAACTAGCATCAAGTTTGTATCTGTTCATTATCATGACTGGTTTTCCAAGATAACTGAGCCTAACAAAAGGAAAGATTTTTTAAAGACAAACATTACTGATAGTTATCTGTTTGCAGTGTGGAGCTCATGAATCCCTGTATCTCTGAGAGAATGACGGGATTATAAGACCTGCCTATCACTACAGAGTGGGGACCTTGAACAAATTATTTACCATCCAAATGAAGTTTTTAGTTTATTTGCTGATTTGTGGCATTTAAATAATGGAGTAGTTGATTTCTCATTTTGTTGAAGAAAGATTTTAAAGAAATAGTGTTTGAGAAAATAGTTTTCTATCCCCAAAGAAAACTGATGAAGTTTTCAGATATTTAAGACTCAAGTACCCTATCAGTTCAGTTCAGTCGCTCAGTCATGTCTGACTCTTTGCGACCCCATGAATCACAGCACGCCAGGCCTCCCTGTCCATCACCAGCTCCTGGAGTTCACTCAAACTCATGTCCATCGAGTTGGTGATGCCATCCATCCATCTCATTCTCTGTCGTCCCTGTCTCCTCCCGCCCCCAATCCCTCCCAGCATCAGAGTCTTTTCAAGTGAGTCTATGCTGCTGCTAAGTCACTTCAGTCGTGTCCGACTCTGTGTGACCCCATAGACGGAAGCCCACCAGGCTCCCCCTTCCCTGGGATTCTCCAGGCAAGAACACTGGAGTGGGTTGCCATTTCCTTCTCCAAAGTGTGAAAGTGAAAAGTGAAAGTAAAGTCGCTCAGTCGTGTCTGACCCTTAGCGACCCCACGGACTACAGCCTACCAGGCTCCTCCATCCATGGGATTTTCTAGGCAATAGTACTGGAGTGGCTTGCCATTGCCTTCTCCAAAGTGAGTCTATAGTTTTTACTAAATGTTTGGATAATTGAATATAAATATTTTTTGACTTGGCCTCATGGTCAATAACTTGGAATTTTTCTATTAAACATGCAAATCAAAGTAAGAACTGATTAAAGTGATTAATCACTTTAATCTTAATTATCTGTTTTAGTCAAAATTACCTTTTTCTCCAGAATGAATTGAATAATAAAGATAATACTAATCTAGGTGACTTAGGCAAGTATTTCACTGCTGCTTTTACTAGAGTCAGTTATTCTCATAATTTAAAAATAATACATCAAGGGACTTCCCTGGTGGTCCAGTGGCTAAGACTTCAAGGGCTGAGTTTGATCCCTGGTCAGGGAACTAAATCCCCCATACCACAGCTAAGACCTGAAACAGCCAAATAAATATTTTTAAAAATAGCATATCAAGACCTATATATTTTAATTTTACTTCCCTTTTCCAGAAACCTTATGCATCAGGAAAAGGAGCTGTTTAGAATACTATTGCAGGGAACCAAAACTGGGCCATAGATTGTGAAACATCAGCCTTTTCTAAATGTGTTTTGATTTTATTTTATAAGTGAATTCCTTCTCATCCTGTGATTATCCTTTGTTTCTTTTCTCTAGGTCAGTTAACCATGATTGTGGGCCAAGTGGGATGTGGGAAGTCTTCTCTTCTTCTTGCCATCCTCGGAGAGATGCAGACCTTGGAAGGAAAAGTTCACTGGAGCAAGTATGTATATTTTTAATCAGTTTCTGTTGGTGTCACACATCCGATGATCTCCCAAGGGAAGGAATGAGAACAGTAGATTCCCATGTTCGAGGTCTGAGGGCCCTTTGGAAATAAGCACGGCTTTAAAAAGACAAATTAGTGGAAACTTTAAATGTTATAAATTAAAAAAGATAAAACAATTCACGATAGAGGTTTATATTATGTGTAAACTAATATATTGCTTTTAGCAAGATTGGGATTGTAAAGGTAAATTTTGAAAGTTAAATGGACATCACAGATAAATAAAGTTTAAAAATTTATCCTATAATCAAAGAAAATTTGCATTATTTATAAAGTTTAAATGCACACAGAGCCTTAGTGGTCCAGTGTTCAGAGAAGAAATATCAAATAATCTTTTTGAAACTCTTCCTAAGAGACTGAGAAATCATCCATTTCTCTTCACATCCAACTTAAACTAGACCCTTAAAGTGTCTAGTTAGGGATGGATGTAGCTATGTCAGACTAGTGTGTTGTGCATCCACAAAGACATTGTGCTTCTTCTGAATGTTTGAATGGTTGTTTTGGGTTCTTCAAAAAACATCATGGTAATAAGGTGACTCAGGAACATACTATTATATAATTGTGTAATAATGAATAAGTCATATTTATTTATTTAGTTTGATCTACCTGGTAGACAGGCTTCCCTGGCGGCGCTAGTGATAAAGGACCCGCCTGCCAGTGCAGGAGACAAGAGAGACTTGGGTTCGATCCCTGGGTCGGGAAGTTCCCTGGAGGAGGACATGACAACCCACTCCGGTATTCTTGCCTAGAAAATCCCATGGACAGAGGAGCATGGTGGGCTACAGTCCGTGGGGTCACAAAGGGTAGGACATGACTGAGCGACTTAACATGCACACACGCACCTGGTAGACCACCCCAACCCCCACAGTCATTATGGAGAAATTGCTAACAGCTTATCTATGAAAGTCTACAGAAAATCATTGCAGTGATTTTTATCCAGGTTATCCCCAGGGAACACTGGACGATGTCTAGGAACATTTTTTGGTTGTCATACTAAGGGAATTGGTCTGCTTACGTATCTAGCTGGTGGTGACCAGTTCAGTTCAGTTCAGTCGCTCAGTAGTGTCTGACTCTTTGAGACGTCATGAACCGCAGCACACCAGGCCTCCCTGTCCATCACCAACTCCTGGAGTCCACCCAAACCCATGTCCATTGAGTCAGTGATGCCATCCAACCATCTCATCCTCTGTCGTCCCCTTCTCCTCCTGCCCTCAATATTCCCCAGCATCAGGGTCTTTTCAAATGAGTCAGCTCTTCCCATCAGGTGGCCAAAGTATTGGAGTTTCAGCTTCAACATCAGTCCTTCCAATGAACACCCAGGACTGATCTCCTTTAGGATGGACTGGTTGGATCTCCTTGCAGTCCAAGGGACTCTCAAGAGTCTTCTCCAACACCACAGTTCAAAAGCATCAATTCTTCTGTACTCAGCTTTCTTTATAGTGGCCAGAACTGCTACTATATATCCTCCAACACAGGACAGCCCTCCACAAGAATCCACCTGCAATGCAAGAGACCTGGGTCTATCCCTGGTTGGGAAGATTCCCTGGAGAAGGAAATGGCAACCCACTCCAGTATTCTTGTCTGGAGAATTCTATGGACAGAGTAACCTAGCAAGCAACACTCCATGGGGTCGCAAAGAGTTAGGCACGACTAAGTAACTAACACACACATCCTCCAACACACAGGACAGCCCTGCACATCAAGGAATTATCTGGCTCCAAATGTTAGTTGTGCTGGGGGGAACTTGCCCTAGACTTGCACATGTCCATTTAGTTCTTATCATTATAAGTTCCATTGTGGCTTAATCTACTGTTAACATACACAGACATCTCTTCAGAATGAGTCGAAACTATTTACAGGCATTTTGAGAACAGGTTCTATTTTAAACTCCAATTAAGAGACGGAAATGCTTGAATGTGAAATTTGAGCTGGAAACAGCAGAACTGTAAATCCTATTTTTGGTATCATTGGTGAAAGAAGAAAGCTGAGAAATGTGGAGGGTACACTTTATTCTTGTTGCAATTGTAGACATGAAACTGTTTAGTGTGTATCCAGTAGTGAGCTTGTTGAATAACTGCCCCTTGCAGTTTCATTCTCGAGGGGGTCCTGTTGATCACTAAAGCCAGATGCTATGTGACGAGTGCCCTACCACCATCACCTTCCATCTTGGATGGATACAGGTTCTGAGGAGCAGGTTTTACTGAATTAAATTATATTATGTGACATATATGGCCATAATGAAGTTATTTGGGTTTTGTTTTTACCTTGTTTCATTAGCATGAAAACAGAAAGAATTAGAGACCATGACAGAAAAAGCTTGAGATTTTATTTTATACCTCTAGAATGTTCTTATCGGAGAAGGCAATGGCAAGCCACTCCAGTACTCTTGCCTGGAAAACCCATGGATGGAGGAGCCTGGTAGGCTGCAGTCCGTGGGGTCGCTAAGGGTCGGACATGACTGAGCGACTTCACTTTCACTTTTCTCTTTCACACATTGGAGAAGGAAATGGCAACCCACTCCAGTGTTCTTGCCTGGAGAATCCCAGGGACGGGGGAGCCTGGTGGGCTTCTGTCAATGGGGTCACACAGCGTCAGACACGACTGAAGTGACTTTGCAGCAGCAGAATGTTCTTATGATCTAGTCTTCTCTAGTATTACTCTACCTGGGCCAAATTCACTCCCAGTATTATCATTAAGAATTATTATCATTTTGTTAATAAATAAGTGATTTGGGAATTAGGAAAGCATTTTACACAGTCTATTTATTGAATTTTCTAAACAAGATACATATATGTATATATGTATACATATATATATTATATTTTAGACAAATTTATACCATTTATAGCTTATCTCATTTCTTAAAGGTTGTCAAGTATTTTATTTAATATAACATATATAATAAAGCTTGGAAAAAAAAGATATCAAGAAAGAAAATAAGGTTTAAATAATAATCTGAGCAATTAATAGGTAGAAATGCTTGTATTGGAGTCCTCCATATTTATAAAACATAGGCCACAAATTCTACTCTGAGTTCCATGGAAGTCAAAGAGGGAAGTATGAGATAAAAACAGACATATACTTAATAAAGGTTAAGTATTTTTTTTAAGAAATAGAAAAGAAATATCTCCCATAAATCCTAATTTTAAAAAAGGTAAGAAAAGGTTATATCTTAAAGTCAGAGTCAATAAAATGAAAATATGAGGAAGGATTTAAGAAAATTCTAAGTATTTATAAAATCACTATAATTTAAAAATCATTTCTTTATGAATACTTGCCTTAAGAATAGCCCATCTCCTCATAGCAGAAAGGGCTAAACTTTTCTTCAAAAAATATTTGGGTTGGCTCTGACACACACACAATAAAAACTAACCCATAAAAGATTGAATAAGCTAGTAAAAAATTATATTTTTCTTTATTTACAAGAACTACTTAATTTTTTTCCACGATATCCATGACTATCTGATAAAATATATTTTCAAATCAAGACTGCTTAGAGGATGCTGACCTTTTTTTTTTTAAAGAGTTATTTGCAATAACTCTTTATTCTGGGAAAAATAACTGTTGCACCTATTCCAATAAGGAAAGTTATATAAATGTTATTAGAATAAAGCTAATTTAGAAATTATCCATATTGATAGGTTGATTTGGGGTAAATACTGAGAAGTACTTTACCTTGGACTGAATTGTTCACTGTTTTTTAAAGTTCAAGACAAAATAAAGTGAAACAGTAAATGGTATGGTAAAGTACCAAGCACCTTGCTGTCATTCTTTCATCATTGCCTGTATCTCTGGTTGCATGAATTTTATTTTTAAATGTGCCCTCATTGTTGGCAGGAATAAAGTCCTG
Organism: Moschus berezovskii; assembly: GCF_049115385.1. Classification (NCBI taxonomy): domain Eukaryota; kingdom Metazoa; phylum Chordata; class Mammalia; order Artiodactyla; family Moschidae; genus Moschus; species Moschus berezovskii. Next base: position 93,202,593 of record NC_142465.1, read on the forward strand.
TAAAGTACCCTGTCCTATTGCAGGAAGAAATATTTACTTTGGACGGGAGAGAAGGCACTGATCTTCTTGCAGGACAGACCTACACGATTAGACCTTGGTACACAAAATCCATCTAAATATAGATGCCTCCTCGGCGATTGCTACCTTTAGTGTAGTCTGAAATGCAGCAGCCCCAGAAGAGAAAGAAGAGAGAGATGAGGGAGGGACTGAAAAATTCTCCAAGCTTGTCGGAAGGCCAAGGTCCTTGCTCCTGCATCTGGTGTGCTCTGTATTTGTTGAAAAGCAAATGTTCTGCCTGATTGAAGTTGTCCTTTCCTAGTTGTCATGATAAATAATAATTCCTACTGATTTCACAGGAACTAGAACTAAATAAAACACTTCATCTGTTGGATGGTCCAGGGAGGGAGTCCAGAATATGTAATAATCCCAGTAATTATATAAGACATAACCATCATTTATCTCTGGCTTCCCTTACTTTTTCCTCCATCTTGCCCATGCCTTGAGCCATCCTGTCAGACCCCATCTGTTGTGATGGTCTATTTTCTGATCTTAGTGTAACTGTCTTTATAGCAGTGGCTCAATTACTCTAAGACTTTGCCTGGCATGAAGGGATAATAACCCAATGAGTCAGCTTTCCTGGATTAGACATGACATAGCACGTGTTTGTGTCCACATCCAGCTTCCCTTCTTCCAAATACTGTTCCTGATTTCAACTTGCAGAAGTCACTCTTTCCCATTCCATAAGATACCAACCATGAACTTGGAAGCTGGTAGAATACCAAGTTTTAACTTTTACTGTTGAAGGAAAATACAAATCTTGCATGCAAAAGTGAAATTGGATTCTATTTTCCAGAAGGGGATTTTCCACCTGACATGTTTTGAATTCAGATGTTTCAGAAATGATGGAGTTCACCTAAAATATTAAAATTTAGAATAATAAAATCAATAAGTCCTTAGGTGTATTTTTCCCCTTGGTATAGGTTTAACTAAATTTAATTAGTCAAATACCTTCAGTTCAGTTCAGTTAAGTTCAGTCGCTCAGTTGTGTCCGACTCTCCGCGACCCCATGAATCACAGCACGCCAGGCCTCCCTGTCCATCACCAACTCCCGGAGTACACTCAAACTCATGTCCACAGAGTCGGTGATGCCATCCAGCCATCTTATTCTCCGTCGTCCCCTTCTCCTCCCGCCCCCAACCTTTCCCAGCATCAGAGTCTTTTCCAATGAGTCAACTTGTCGCATGAGGTGGCCAAAGTATTGGAGTTTCAGCTTTAGCATCTGTCCCTCCAATGAACATCCAGGATTGATCTCCTTTAGAATGGACTGGTTGGATCTCCTTGCAGTATAAGGGACTCTCAAGAGTCTTCTCCAATATAAATCAGTAATTAATTATACCCAAATGTTACAATGTGACCTATATGCAGGTCTGTCTTTCTTTCCAGTTTCTTAAGGGCCAGGCTGTGTCTCGACCCTTCAAGTTTAGAGTATAAAGAGTATTTATTCCTCTCTTGCCTTAGGGTAACTAATAAGGAATTTAGATAGATTAAATTTGAATTTTAACAATAGGGAGTGCCTGGAGATATCAAATTCTAATATAGACTAGGAAAGTATTCCATAAAGATTATCCAAACTTATACAGCTAGTTGGAGCAAAGTTGGGGCTAGAATATGGCTATTGTGTGAACCCAAATTTTGTTGAAGGAGAACAGTGCTATCTTTGTGAAGCTTAATTATTTCCTAGTTGATGAGGATGTAAAAGAAGACTGTCATTTATCTGGTTTGTCTTTGGGATTAGTATCAACAACCACTTGAAAGTGTAGCTATTTAATATATACAATGTTTATCTCTTACCTGATATGTATACGCATTCATCCTATATTTATATTTCATAATTAATGAACATTGTTTGCCATACTTGCAGTGTAAATGAATCTGAACCTTCTTTTGAAGCGACCAGAAGGTATTATTTCTATTTTAATCTGCGTTTAATAAGAATAACTACCTTCCTCAGACTTTTCCTGATATTCCATCTCTTACTCCTAGTCATCTTATTCATTCTGATAATGTACAAAGTTGTTTATTAAAATGGACTAGTAAATTTCTGATCGCAGTAGTTCCCAACATCTGGAAGCTGCTAAAAGAATTAATTTGCTGAACTAAATGGCCCAACATGTCAATTGTTGTCTTCTCCATGAGTCACACAGATCTCAACTTTGACTAAAACTCAACAATTCTTAGCAAATTGGATTTGGGATTTCATAAAATAAAGATGAAAGAATTATTATGTATATTATTTATGAGTTAAACAGTGATGAAATCTGCCTGTGAGCTAGAACTGGAGAACCAAGTACTTCATCTATTAAAGAAAAAAAGAAAAGAAAACCTTAAAGAATGGGGCTGGGGGCAGGAGGGAAGTAGATATCCCAGAGGTTGGGAACCACTGTTTTAATGCACAGATGGTTATCTAAGAGACTACTAGCATACTGTATATTTTCATGCCCTCTAAACTCCTAAGACGTTATGTTTCAGGATGATCACTGAGCATTTCTAACTACCTTTTTTCTACACTTTGTTCTCTTTTAACCTTAATTCTTAAATTAAGTACTTACAGACCATAACTAACTATGAAAGTGTGAATTTTAAGCTGACCCCTTCCCTACCCCAAGCTCATCATCCTCTTTATCTTCAACTCACATGCATTTTCCTAATTACTGCAAATTAAAATATGATGTATGGACATCTGGTAGAGTTTGCAAGCCAAAAAGTGGGGCACAGGGAGGAAGCTATCATTTTTTAAAAATAAACTGTTTCAATATGTATTGAAATACATGGTTTTTAAATGTGTAGTTATTTCATTATTGAAATGGACTCCTCAAAATTATTCTTTGCTTTTAAATATTTACATTATCTATTACCTTAAAATATGTTCGTGTGAGTAAACCACAAACACATAATTACATTATCAGTTCACATCCTTTTTAAAGGTATTCCTATAAAATTCATAGTTAATGTAAAGTGTTATTTAAATTATTGTAAAAATTGTAGTCATTTTAGAAAACAAAATTTTAATTAATACTTCATACCTCAAAATATTTCTTTAGCATAGCAAAATCAAATTTGCACGTTGTGTGTTGTTTTAATTAAGTTCCAATCCCTTTAATTTAGTGGAATATTTAGCTACTAATTAATAAGGTTGATAGTTGTTAAAATATTCTTTGAGAAAGTCTTCATTTCTGTCTTTGAAATATTTTTATCAACTTTAATTTTTCTTAGTTATACAGAAGTACAGGTACAGCACAGCACTCTTGGGTAATTTTGGTATTTTGTTTTTCTTTTCCATTTTCCAGTAGGAACAGGTATTCTGTGGCTTATGCAGCTCAAAAGCCTTGGCTATTAAATGCTACGGTAGAAGAAAATATTACCTTTGGAAGTCCTTTCAACAAGCAGAGGTAATTTTGAATGTATAAAATTTAGAACTAAAAAGAGCAACTGCTTCTAATCCCTATGTTTGGTTCAGTTTCTGGAGTCTTTTCTAAAATAATTTATTGGAGTATAGTTGATTTACAGTGTTATGTTAGTTTCAGGTGTACAGCAAAGTGAACCAGCTTTAGTATACATATATCCACTTTTTTAAAGATTCCTTTCCCGTATAGGCCATTACAGAGTATTGAATAGAGTTCACTGTGCTATACAGCAGATGCTTGATATCTATTTTATGTATCAGTTCAGTTCAGTTGCTCAGTCGTGTCCAACTCTTTGCGACCCCATGAATCACAGCACGCCAGGCCTCCCTGTCTATCACCAACTCCCAGAGTTCTCTCAAACTCATGTCCATGGAGTCAGTGATGCCATCCAGCCATCTCATTCTCTCTTGTCCCCTTCTCCTCCCGCCCCCAATCCTTCCCAGCATCAGAGTCTTTTCCAGTGAGTTTATGTATAGTAGTACGTATATATCAATCCCAATATCCCAGTTTATCCTTCCTCCCACCCATCCCCTGGTTCTGAAATATTTATATCAGGACTTCCTTTCTTTTCTGTTTTCCCTGCTTCTTTCCTCATCACCAGGTATATTAAGTCAACTTCTGTAAGAGAAACCTCACTGGGATTCAGCCCATCGTATGCACTTACTGAGAACAATTTATACAGCAAAAATAAACAGCCGAAACAGAAGTTGTGTGTGTATGGGGAGTGGGGGGTGCAGGGTGAGGGTGGTGCTGAGGTTATTGGTAATCAGAAGAAAAATCCCAGTAAGTTGCAGAAGGAGGGTTAACCATGGAAAAAGAAGAGAAGGAATATGGGATTTGAGGGGTCTGATTACTCAGAGCAGCCAGAGTATGTCTTCTTTTAATCATCTTCTAAATACCCATTGGAGAAGGGAATGGCTACCCACTCGAGTATTCTTGCCTGGAGAATTCCATGGACAGAGGAGTTTGGTGGGCTACAGTCCATGGGTCTCAAAGAGTTGGGCACAACTGAGTGACTGACACTCCCACTTTCACTTCCAAACATCCACCGGAGTGTACAAAGGCAAGACCCTTTCCTGAAGCCACCTTCACGATGGGTAGGGAGTGTCCTAAGTCTCAAAGCAGGGTCCTGAGAGTTAAGGAGAATTAGATCTGGGGAGAGGCACGAGGAAAGGGGAGGGTAGAGGAAAGTGTGGGAGGAAAACTTCAAATATCATGGGATTGTTTGGGGCCTGGGAGTAAACCAGACAGAAAGGGATCTGTGTACATTGATGGTGGCAAACTCCATTGTGAGGGAAGGCTGAGGTGGGCAGTAAAGTGCCTTAAAAGCCAATCAATATAAATCTGAATTTTCCGGAGGCCTAGCAAAGTGTTAGAAAGAGGACTCACAAAGTACGTGTAATCTGCCCATGTCATGACAGATTTATATAAGGTGAATCTGAATTAGGAGCAAAAAGACATTTAGAAGGTTGTTGGGCAAATGATCTGGGCATGATGTGTTTGTTGTCTATACTTGGCAGTGACTGTAGAAATGGAAGAAAAAGAGATGGTTGACAGCATTCTGGAATAAGAATGGGAGAAGAAAATGGAAGAATCACATGGAATCTAGAGAAATGGTACAGATGAACCTATTTGCAGGGCAGGAATAGAGACTCAGATTTAGAGAATGGATGTGTGGACATAGTGGCAGGGAGCTGGGGGATGAATTGAAAGACTAGCACTGACATATATGCACTACCATGTCTAAAACAGATAGCTGACTGGAAGCTGCTTGCTGTATAGCTCCGGAAGCTCAGCTTGGTGCTCTGTGATGACCTAGATGGGTGGGATGGAGGTGGGGTGGGATGTGAGGCCAAGAGGGAGAAGCTACGTGTATACACATAGCTGGTTCACTTTGTAGTGCAGCAGAAATTAACACAACGTTGTACAGCAATTATACCCCAATTAAAAAAAAATCACTCAAATATTTTAAGACCAAGTGATTGAGAAAATGAAACCATTGATATTTTCCCCAGATCTCCCAGTCTTCCATGCTTCCTTGAATTTCTAGTTGACCCAGTTTCCAGATCCAGCCTTAGGTCAACTTTATGTCAATCCTTATCGATTTCTGTTTTCTTCTCTCTTTGGCGTCATGACTGTGGACACAGATTCCTCTCCCCTGTCCCCACTTCCCCCCGTCCCATAACCCATGCTCTAGCCCCAGTGAGGCTCCTCTTATCCTTCACACATATCATGAACTTGTCCACTGTCGTACAGTTCCTTTCTCCCTCCCCTCATTGTCATTCCTGGCAAATTACAGTTCATCTTTCTGCAGACACCTCACGAATCACCTCCTCTGCAAAGATATCACTAATTTCTCAGTCATTCCTTCCAGCATATTCTAGGAGCACTTTGTAACTACCCATTTATGGTACCTAATAAGGTACATTTGTATCATATGTTTCTGTGTCAATTTTCTGCCACATTTAGTAGCTGTTTTTTTAATTTTAACCATTTTTCATTGAAGTATAATTAATTAAAAATGTCATGTTAGTTTCAAGTGTATAGCAGAGTGATTTGGTTGTACATATATCTATTCTTTTTCAGATTATTTTCCATTATAGGTCATTACAAGAAATTGGATATAGTTCCCTGTGCTATACAATAATTTTACAAGAGTGGGAACCAATATCTATTTGTCTTTGTATCTACAAGCCTAATATAGAGGCTAGAATATACTAAATTCTTCAATAAGTGTTTTATTTTAGCTTCTAAGACGTTGAACCTGGGACTTGGTTTATGGGCAGTATATTAATCCTGATTTAAAAACTCAAAACCACCTCTCCCACAGGTACAAAGCAGTCACAGATGCCTGTTCTCTTCAACCAGATATTGACTTACTACCATTTGGAGACCAAACTGAAATTGGAGAGAGGGTGAGCTATGTGTAGTGTAATTACACAATGAATACAGATCCAGAAAAGTCTTCCAGTTATCTTTAACCTTTAATGTAAAATTTAAAAAATCTGAGAGCACCAGAATTATGTTTTCCTAGTGACAAGTTCTAGAAACAGAAGCATAGGAATTCTTGATGCCACTCTCTAAGGATGTGTTGAGTAACTAGCATGAACTTCACATTTTGCTAGCCACTCAGGAGTTCTCAAGGGAAAGGAACCAGTCCCTGCCTTTGATCAAATGTATTTTTACTTAACTTGGAGTTTACTTTAAATTGGTTTGGAAACCGAGACTGCTTCCGACAACTTTTTCCACTCTTGTCAACATCCATTTATTCTTGTTAAAGTGTTCTTTTTGCTTTGTATAAACAGGTTTTACATTGGGGTCATACTGTTCCAACTAGCCGAAAAATATTTATACCTGTATATAATCTTTATAACCTTGACGTACGCCTTTTCCTATTTGGAACCAGTCTGTTGTTCCATGGCCAGTTCTAACTGTTGCTTCCTGACCTGCATACAGGTTTCTCAAGAGGCAGGTCAGGTGGTCTGGTATTCCCATCTCTTTCAGAATTTTGCACAGTTTGTTGTGATCCACACAGTCAAAGGCTTTGGCATAGTCAATGAAGCAGAAATAGATGTTTTTCTGGAACTCTCTTGCTTTTTCCATGATCCAGCGGATGTTGGCAATTTGATCTCTGGTGCCTCTGCCTTTCCTAAAATCAGCTTGAACATCTGGAAGTTCACAGTTCACATATTGCTGAAGCCTAGCTTGGAGAATTTTGAGCATGACTTTACTAGTGTGTGAGATGAGTGCAATTGTGCAGTAGTTTGAGCATTCTTTGGCATTGCCTTTCTTTGGGATTGGAATGAAGACCGACCTTTTCCAGTCCTGTGGCCACTGCTGAGTTTTCCAAATTTGCTGGCATATTGAGTGCAGCACTTTCACAGCATCATCTTTCAGGATGTGAAATAGCTCAATTGGAATTCCATCACCTCCACTAGCTTTGTTCATAGTGATGCTTTCTAAGGCCCACTGGACTTCACATTCCAAGATGTCTGGCTCTAGGTCAGTGATCACGCCATCGTGATTATCTTGGTTGTGAAGATCTTTTTTGTACAGTTCTTCTGTGTATTCTTGCCACCTCTTCTTAATATCTTCTGCTTCTCTTAGATCCATACCATTTCTGTCCTTTATCGAGCCCATCTTTGCATGAAATGTTCCCTTGGTATCTCTAATCTTCTTGAAGAGATCTCTAGTCTTTTGCATTCTATTGTTTTCCTCTATTTCTTTGCATTGATCGCTGAGGAAGGCTTTCTTATCTCTCCTTGCTATTCTTTGGAACTCTGCATTCAGATGCTTATATCTTTCCTTTTCTCCTTTGCTTTTCACTTCTCTTCTTTTCACAGCTATTTGTAAGGCCTCCTCAGACAGCCATTTTGCTTTTTTGCATTTCTTTTCCATGGGCTGGAAGAAGCACAAGCTGGAGTCAAGATTGCCGGGAGAAATAACGATAACCTCAGATATGCAGATGACAACACCTTTATGGCAGAAAGTGAAGAGGAACGAAAAAGCCTCTTGATGAAAGTGAAAGAGGAGAGTGAAAAAGTTGGCTTGAAGCTCAACATTCAGAAAACAAAGATCATAGCATCTGGTCCCATCACTTCATGGGAAATAGATGGAGAAACAGTGGAAACAGTGTCAGACTTTATTTTTTGGGCTCCAAAATCACTGCAAATGCTGATTGCAGCCATGAAATTAAAAGATGCTTAATCCTTGGAAGGAAAGTTATGACCAACCTTGATAGTATATTAAAAAGCAGAGATATTACTTTGTCAACAAAGGTCCGTCTACTCAAGGCTATGGTTTTTCCAGTGGTCATGTATGGATGTGAGAGTTGGACTGTGAAGAAAGCTGATCACCAAAGAATCGATGCTTTTGAACTGTGGTGCTGGAGAAGACTCTTGAGAGTCCCTTGTACTGCAAGGAGATCCAACCAGTCTATTCTAAAGGAGATCAATCCCGGGTGTTCATTGGAAGGACTGATGCTAAAGCTGAAACTCTAATACTTTGGCCACCTCATGCGATGAGTTGACTCACTGGAAAAGACTCTGATGCTGGGAAGGATTGGGGGCAGGAGGAGAAGGGGACGACAGAGAATGAGATGGCTGGATGGCATCACCGACTCTGTGGACATGAGTTTGAGTGAACTCCGGGAGTTGGTGATGGACAGGGAGGCCTGGCGTGTTGTGATTCATGGGGTCACAAAGAGTCGGACATGACTGAGCAACTGAACTGAACTGAACTGAACTGAATCTTTATAACAATGTTGGCTAAAGTGTTTGACTCTTATGGGGTCAAGTACTAAGTCAAAGCCTTTATATGCATTATTTGCTTTTACAACAAATCTGTTACATAGGTGTTTTGTTTTCTGCGTATTGCAGCTGAGAAAACCAGGGTGGAGAAAGGTTAAAGAACTTGCCTGGTCAGAGTCACTGGGACAGTTGAGATTGGTCTGACTCTGTCATCTGTGTTATTCATTGCTGTGTTTTTATGGCAGCGTGGTATAGTGTTTAAGAACATGACCTGAGCTAAGCCTTAGTTTCCATGTGGAGAGCAATACATTGAAATTGCTATAAGAGAAATAAGGAATGGAAAGCCATACACAGAAGCCTGACACATTTTACTGAAGTGTTGGTTGCTCAGTCATGTCCGACTCTTTGCAACTCCATGGACTGTAGCTCATCTGTGCAAGGAATTCTCCAGGCAAGAATATTGGAGTGAGTAGCCATTGCCTTCTCCAGGGTATCTTCCCGACCCAGGATTGAACCCGGGTCTCCCACACTGCAGGCAGATTCTTTACCATCTGAGCCACCAGGGAAGCTCATCACATACTAAGTGCTCAGTAAATAGTAGTTTTTCACATTTGTATAATTAACACTTGATTATAAAAGCATATTGCTGTATAGCTCACTTGAACACAACTTGTAATATTGAATTTAAGAGATATGTATTAAGCATACTACAGACACAATTCATGAAACTAGAAACAATTTCAAGATTACTTCCAGTCTTCAGCACTCATTTTGGTTTTTCGTTATTAATATTTTTGTGCAGTGGAGCCCTCTATCAGAGTGAAAAGAAGATTAATGTTACCAGTCAAAGATGATCTTAATATAATTCAAGCGTTGACCACTAGAAAGCTTGCATTTTTATCTTCCTGATGTTATCACCATTTAATTAATAAACTACCACTAATTTAAGATCTTTAAAGAGAAGTTTGTATTTTTAGGGAATTTTTTTTTTACCAGTAGATTATTTACTACTGTAAATGGTGGATGTTAATGGGTATTTCTTCTCTAGGGCATCAACCTGAGTGGAGGTCAGAGGCAAAGAATCTGTGTGGCCCGAGCTCTCTATCAAAATACCAACATTGTCTTCTTGGTAAGAATATATGGTCTTCCCTTTCTTTCTACTTTATCTTTCCCTCTGGACAAATGAGTCTTTAAGGAGATAAGTAAGTCAAGGAAAGATGGTTTAACTTGTGAAATCACAGAGAATTAAGGCAAAACAAATCCTCAGAGTACAAATCAGATCAACATGTAAGATGTGAGTGAAGGACCCTGAGGGACTGAGGTTCCAAAATGATTGCTTATATGAGTTCTTAAACCATGAGGATCATTGATGAAAAGGTGTGGATGGTGCTGGATGAACTGGACAGGATTATACATCTTCTCATTTATATTTGCTGGTAGAAAGAGGGCCTGGAAAATATACTTTTGGTGGGCATAAGAGTTAGTAAGAATGCAACTCAGGCTGTGGTTAAGGTTTATCTGTAAAGTTTCCTGAAATTATTCTTAGAAATCTTGATACCAGCCTAGATCTCCTAAATCATAATCTGTAAAAGCAGTCTAGAATCTGTATCTTAAAAAAGCTCTGTAGATTATTTTCTGGTATATCCTAGGTTGATAACCTATGGATATACAAATAAAAATGGATGATTATATTGATAATGAATTTGCTCTAGTTTTATTCCTCCAGCAGATTGTAGCAAAAATCACTTAGCATACAACTAGACAGTGCCTAGAGACCAGCGGGCTATGCAAATCCATCCTTCCCCTGCCTTCTCCTTCCATGCATGTGTTAACCATGTATAAATCTGGTTCTCAGACCTTTAAACTTTTCATTCCATCTAATGAACATCTTCAGAAAGTGGCTTGATTTTAGAGTTTCCCACTCCAAAAATTTGGATCCATTACAGCATATGAAAGTAGAATTTGGGCATAGTATTGGAAATGCACTTCAGGTTAATGTCTCTAAGAATTCCTGCCCCCAAATTTTCCAGAAAACAACACTATAAAAGACATAGCAGGATCTAGCAGTAACCTGTTAAAACTCAACATTAAAAAGACTAGGATCATGGCATCCAGTCCCATCACTTCATGGCAAATAGATGGGGAAACAGTGGAAACAGTGGCTGACTTTATTTTCTTGGGCTCCAAAAATCACTGTGAATGGTGACTGCATCCATGAAATTAAAAGACACTTGTTCCTTGGGGGGAAAAAAAGCTATGATAAACATAGACATCATATTAAAAAGTAGAGACATTACTTTGCCAACACACGTCTGTCTAATCAAAGATATGGTTTTTCTAGTAGTCATATATGGATGTGAGAGTTGGACGATAAGAAGGCTGAGTGCCGAACAAGTAGTGCTTTTGAACTGTGGTGTTGGAGAAGACTCTTGAGAGTCCCTTGGACTGCAAGGAGATCAAATCAGTCAATCCTGAAGAAAATCAACTCTGAATATGCATTGGAAGGACTGATGCTAAAGCTGACGCTTCAATACTTTGGCCACCTGATGCAAAGAGCCAACTCATTGAAAAAAAACCTTGATACTGGGAAAGATTGAAGGCAGGAGAAGGGGACAACAGAGGATGAGATGGTTGGATGGTATCATTAACTCAATGGACATGAGCTTGAGCAAACTCTGGGAGACAGTGAAGGACAGGGAAGCCTGGCATGCTGCAGTCTGTGGGGTTGCAAAGAGTTGAACACAACTTAGCAACTGAACACCATCAACAACCAAAATGTGACACAGAGACATGAAGTGAGCAAATGTTGGAGAAATGGTGCAGTAGACTTGCTGGACACAAGGTTGGCACAAACCTTCAATTTTCTATGAAGCACAATAAAATGGATTGAAAGAAAATGAGATATGCCTGTATCTGCAAAGTCGCATCTGCCATTCAGATGTCATTGTCACAGGTTCTGGTAATTAGAACATGGGCATCTTTGGGGACCATTATTCTGACTGCCTCAGATGGTTTTTATTATTGGAAAGTTATTATGGGATTAAAATCTGCTTCTGTATATTTTCCATTAATTTTCTTCCATTCTGCTTCTGCAACAGCAAATATATTTCTTTTCTATGGCCATAGCTCAATATTTTAATATTATTGTCATAACTTGCCATAATTTACTTTTCTCTAGGCTGAGAAAGCTTAATACTTTTAATTCTTCAACAGTAATGTTATCTTTATAAATTTTCTTAATTCTGGATATAATAGTGTTTGTTAGGGTCCCTTTGAAAAAACATGTTCTAGATACACTCTGATCAACTCAGATAGTCTTAAAACTAATGGAGCTTATGATCTAAATATTATACTTTCATCATAGCAGCCTAAAATTGAATGATGTTTTAGCAGCAACAGAATACTGTTGATCAGTCAGTTCAGTCACTCAGTTGTGTCCGACTCTTTGCAACCCCATGGACTGCAGCATGCCAGGTCTCCCTGTCTATCACCAACTCCCAGAGTTTACTCAAATTCATGTGTTTGAGTAATTTCTCCTAGATAAAAATATTTTACCCTTCGATTGTTTAAAATTTAACAAAGCACTTTGTTGTTGTTTTTATTTATTTTATTGGAGGCAAATTACCTTACATTAATATATTGGTTGGTTTTGCCATACACTGACACGAATCCGCCCCGGGTGTACATGTGTTCCCTTTCTTGAACCCCCCTCCCACCTCCCTCTTCCCCATATCCTCCCTCCAGGTCATCCCCCTGCACCAGCCCCAAGCATCCTGTATCACGCATCGAACCTGGACTGGTGATTCATTTCCCATATGATAATATACATGCTACAACGTGGGAGAGGGTGAAGGTGGGATGATTGGGGAGAACGGCATTGTGGCATTGTGAAAATTCACAAAGCACTTTGAATCGCGATATTATCTGATTTGATTCTTACGACTGTGCTGCTAGGGAAGGTGGTTTCCTCATGAGAAGAGAGGAAACATACATAGAAAGGTGGAATGCCTTACCTGAGAACTAGTGGCTAATAAGTGACAGAGTATGAGCTAGAACTTCATATCTTTTGAGTACTTTTCCTTTTTTTCTGTTTTTGTGATCAGCTAAGTTTCTTTTTTTTCTTCTTTTAATTATTACTCTCAAGTTACTGTGTTGTCTTTTGCTTTCTTTTAGTCTCCCTTCCTCCTTTCCTTCCTCCCTCCCTCCTTCCCTCCCTTCCTTCCCTTCCATCCGTCAGTGTTATAATGAGTGTCATCAGAGCCATCTTCTGTGCTGGGTACAAAGGAAACAAAGGAGAAAGAGTATTGCTATCTAGAAAGATCTTACATCTATCTTACAAAGATCTATCTGTAAAGATCGTACAAATAATTACTTGTAAGATTTTATATTTTTCTGTAAACTCTAATTAAACTTATCAAATTAACCTTTACACCTCCATACTTTTTTTCATGATGGCTGCAACAATTTATATTTCCAACTAAAATTCAAAAATTCCTTTTTCTCCACATTCTCACCAACATTAGTTATTTCTTGTCTTTTTGATAATAGCCAATTAATAGATATGAAGTGATATCTCACTGTGGTTTTGATTTGTATTTCCCAGATAATTAATAATATTAATATTAATGATAATTAATGATATTGAGCGCTATTTATGTACCTTTTGGCCATTTTTTCACTTTTTTGAAAAAAATATCTATTCAGATCCTTTGACCATTTTTTAATTGGATTGTTTGGATATTTTGTATTGATTTGTATGAGGTTTTGCTATTTGGGGGGCATTAACTACTTATAAGATACATGATTTGCAAACATTTCATCCCATTCCTTAAGTTATCCTTTCATTTTGCTGATGATTTTCTTTAATGTACAGAAATGTTTTAGTTTGATGTAGTTCTGTTTATTTATTTTTGCTTTTGTTGCCTTTGTTTTTGGTATTAAAATTTTAAAAGCATTGCCAAGACCAACATCAAAGAGCTTATCCACTATGTTTTCTTCTAAGAGTTTTATGGTTTCAGATCTTAGGTTCATGTCTTTAATCCACTTGAGTTCATTTCTGTGTATGATGTCAAATAGTGGCCCAGGTGTTTTTGTTTTTTTTTTGCATACTGCTGTCTACTTTCCCCAACATCATTTATTGAAGAGACTACTCTTTCCACATTGTATCTGTACGTAGAGACAGTTTAACTTCTTCTTTCCTATTTGGATGCCATTTCTTTTTCTTGACTAACTGATCTGACATAGTACTTCCAGTGTATGTGTGCCCAGTCACTCAGTTCATTTCAGTTCAGTCTCTTAGTCGTGTCCGACTCTTTGTGACTGCATGCACTGCAGCACGCCAGGCTTCCCTGTCCATCACCAGCTCCCGAAGCATGCTCAAACTCATGTCCATCAAGTCAGTGATGCCATCCAACCATCTCATCCTCTGTCGTCCCCTTCTCTTCCTGCCTTCGATCTTTCCCAGCATCCAGGTCTTTTCAAATGAGTCAGCTCTTCGCATCAGGTGGCCAAAGTATAGGAGTTTCAACTTCAACATCAGTCCTTCCAATGAACATTCAGGACTGATTTCCTTTAGGATGGACTGGTTGGATCTCCTTGCAGTCCAAGGGGTTCTCAAGAGTCTTCTCCAACACCACAGTTCAAAAACATCATTTCTTCGGTGCTCAGTTTTCTTTATGGATGTATGACTCTCACATCCATCTATGACTACTGGAAAAACCATAGCTTTGACTAGTTGGACCTTTGTTGGTAAAGTAATGTCTATTTTTAATATGCTGTCTAGGTTGGTTATAGCTCTTCTTCCAAGGAGAAGATTGATTTCATGACTGCAGTCACATCTGCAGTGATTTTGGAGCCCAAAAAATAAAGTCTGTCACTGTTTCCCCATCTATTTGCCATGAAGTGATGGGACCAGATGCCATGATCTTGGTTTTCTGGATGTTGAGTTTTAAACCAACTTTTTCACTCTCCTCTTTCACTTTCATCAAGAGGCTCTTTAGTTCTTCTTCACTTTCTGCCATAAGGGTGGCATAATCTGCATTTCTGAGGTTATTGATATTTCTCCTGGCAATCTTGATTCCAGTTTGTGCTTCATCCAGCCTGACATTTCTCATGATATACTCTGCACATAAGTTAATAAGCATAGTACAGTATACAAACTTGACATACTCCTTTCCCTATTTGAAACCAATCTGTTGTTCCATGTTCAGTTCTAACTGTTGTTTCTTGACCTGCATACAAATTTCTCAGGAGGCAGGTAAGGTGGTCTGAGATTCCCATCTCTTTACGAATTTTCCACAGTTTGTTGTGATCCAGTCACTCAGTGGTGTCCAATTCTTTGGACCCTGTGGACTGTAGCCCACCAGGATCCTTTGTCCATGGGATTTCCCGGGCAAGAATACTGGAATGGGTTGCCATTTCTTCCTCCAGGGGATCTTCCTGATCCAGAAATCAAACCCACGTCTCCTGCACTGGGAGGCAGATTCTTTATCACTGAGCCACCTGGTAAGCCCCATAGTTTTAAACTTTCAGTAGTGTTAAATAAAAGTGGTGAGACTGGGTATCCTGGTTTTATACCTGATCCTAGGGGGAAAGCTTTCACCTTTTCACCATTGAGTGTGGTGTTAGCTGTGGGTTTGTCATATATGATCTTTATTGTGTTGAGGTGTGTTTTCTTTATACCCATTCTATTCAAAGTTTTTATCATGATTGAATGTTGAATTTGGCAAATGATCTTTGTACTTCTATTGAGTTGATCATATGATTTTTATCCTTTATTTTATTATTGTGATGTATCATATTGATTGACTTGCAGATGCTGAACTATCCTTGCATCCCTGGAATAAATCCAACTTATTCATGGTGTATGAATCTTTTAATGACTGTTGAATATGGCTTGTTAATATTTCATCAAGGATGTTTGCATCTGTGTTCATCAGAAACACTCAGTCAGTTCAGTTCAGTCGCTCAGTCGTGTCTGACTCTTTGCAACCCCATGAATCACAGCACGCCAGGCCTCCCTGTCATCACCAACTCCCGGAGTTCACTCAGACTCATGTCCATCAAGTCGGTGACGCCATCCAGCCATCTCCTTCTCTGTCGTCCTTGTTTCCTCCCACCCCCAATCTCTCCTAGGATCAGAGTCTTTTCCAGTGAGTCAACTCATTGCATGAGGTGGCCAAAGTATTGGAGTTCCAGCTTTAGCATCAGTCCTTCCAATGAACACCCAGGATTGATCTCCTTTAGAATTGACTGGTTGGATCTCCTTGCAGTCCAACGGACTCTCAAGAGTCTTCTCCAACACCACAGTTCAAAAGCATCAATTCTTCGGCGCTCAGCTTTCTTCACAGTCCAACTCTCACATCCATACATGACCACGGGAAAAACCATAGCCCTGACTAGACGGACCTTGGTTGGCAAAGGAAGGTCTCTGCTTTTTAATATGTTATCTAGGTTGGTCATAACTTTCCTTCCAAGGAGTAAGCGTCTTTTAATTTCATGGCTGCAGTCACCATCCGCAGTGATTTTGGAGCCCAGAAAAATAAAGTCAGCCACTGTTTCCACTGTTTCCCCATCTATTTGCCGTGAAGTGATGGGACCAGATGCCATGATCTTCGTTTTCTCCCATCCAAGTACTAACCAGGCCCGACCCTGCTTAGCTTCCGAGATCAGACGAGATCGGGCGCGTTCAGGGTGGTATGGCCGTAGACGATCTTCGTTTTCTGAATGTTGAGCTTCAAGCCAACCTTTTCACTCTCCTCTTGTGGTCCAGCGGCTAAGACAGTGCTGCCATTGCAGGGGCCCAGGTTCCATCCCTGGTCAGGGAACTAGATCCCATATGCCTCTGAAACACTGGTCTGTAATTTTCTTTGTGTGTGTGTGTGGTGTCTTTGGTATCAGGGAATCATTGGTTTTAATATCAGGGTAATGCTAGCTTTGTAAAATGTTTGGAAGTTTACTTTCCTCTTCTATTTTTCAAAGAAGTTTGAGAAGGATTGGTTTAAATCCCGGTTTAAATGTTTGATTGAATTCAAACGATTCAGTGAAACGATCTGGTTCTGGGCTTTTGTTTGTTGGGGTGTTTTTGATTACTAATTCAATCCCCTTACCAGTAGTTGGTTTATTCAGATTTTCTATTTTTTCATGATTCAGTTTTTGTACATTGTTTTTTTCTAGGAATTTATCCATGTCTTTTAGGTGTCCAGTTTGTTGGTGTTCATAATAGTCTCATGAGACTGTATTTGTGTGGTCACAATTGTAATGTTGCCCCTTTCATTTATAGTTTTATTTGAATCCTCCTCCTTTCTTTGATGAGTCTTATTAGTGAAAGTAAAGTGTTAATTGCTCAGTTGCGTCTGACTCTTTGTGACCTTATGGACTGTAGCCTTCTATGGTCCTCTGTCCATGGAATTCTCCAGGCAAGAATACTGGAGTGGGTTGCCATTCCCTTCTCCAGGGGATCTTCCCAACCCAAGGGTTGAACCTGGGTCTCCTGATTTATTTTTTTTTTTGCAGGCAGATTCTTTACCATTGGGCCACCCTGTATCTAATGAGTCTTGTTAAGTGTTTGTATATTTTACTTATTTAGTTTCATCAATCTTTCCTATTGTTTCTTTAGTCAGTATTTTATATATTTCTATTCTGGTCTTTGTTATTTCCTTCCTTCCGTGAACTATGGGCTTAATTTGTTCTTTGTTTTTCTAGTTTCTTGAGATGTAAAGTTAGGTTGTTTATTTGAGGTCTTTCTTTTTCCTTAATGTAGGAATTTATCGCTGTAAAATTCTCTTAGAAGTTGTTTTGCTGCATCCCATAAGTTTTGATGCATTGTGTCTCATTTTCATTTGTTTCAAGATATTATTTGATTTCCTCTTTCAGTTTCTTCATTGGTTGTTCAGGAGCAGCTTGTTTTATCTCCACGTATTTGTGAATTTTCCAGAGGTGGGGTTTATGATGAGAATGTCTCTCAACCTTTCCTACCTGTTTTGATGTATTTTTCTGTCACTTAAAATGTAGAAATCACTCAGTTTCTGGATCTCTTCCAAAGGGAATTGCTCCGTGTGCAGATGTATATTCAGTGTGTCCATCACAGGAGGGAAATTCAGGAGCCTCCTATGTTATCATCTTGGTCCAGAGTCTGTGCCTGTTTTTATTCATGTCTAAAGTGAATTGATGTCACCTTTAACTACTATCGTATTCTTTGTTTTGGTTTATTGTTATAGGTTGTCAATTAATGTTGGCTTTTGAACTTGGAGATTCTATATATAAGAATTCAAACCACTCCAAATATTATTTACTTTTAACATTATTTTTAAGGTGAAAGAAAATAAAATCTTCATTTTTAATTTAGTAACTTTTTGTCATTTAAAGCTACTCAGACTCTGTTTACTTTAAATTGAATTTTGTGGGATAATTTTCCTTTAGTTATTTGTATTTCTGTTTTCTGGAGGAATTTTATTACAAAGAAAATATGAAAAATTTTCATTATCTCTCCATTTTACTTGTTGTAGGATGATCCATTTTCTGCCTTGGACATTCACTTGAGTGATCACCTAATGCAGGAAGGAATTTTGAAATTTCTCCAAGATGACAAGAGGACACTTGTTCTTGTGACTCACAAATTACAATATCTAACACATGCTGACTGGGTAAGAGTTTTAAAGAAATTAGAAGAATTTTTATATTACAGCTATAAAAATGCTTCCTGAGATAAATATAATTCACTTGGCCAATTATGGATTTTTATTGTAATTCTAACATATGCTTTCCTTAGATCATAGCCATGAAAGATGGAAGTGTTCTAAGAGAAGGGACTTTGAAGGATATTCAGACCAAAGATGTAGAGCTTTATGAACATTGGAAAACACTAATGAATCGGCAGGATCAAGAACTAGAAAAGGTAATTGCTCAGATTTAGAAGAGTCATTCAGAAGAGTGGGAAATGACTGAGCAACTTCACTTTCCCTTTTCCCTTTCATTCATTGGAGAAGGAAATGGCAACCCACTCCAGTGTTCTTGCCTGGAGAATCCCAGGGACAGGGGAGCCTGGTGGGCTGCCATCTATGGGATCGCACAGAGTCAGACATGACTGAAGCGACTTAGCAGCAGCAGCAGCAGAAGAGTTCAGAGTTCAGTTAAGAAGAGTCAGAAATACAGTGCAAAATTACTAAAAATACTTTTAAAGAAGTATTACATTTAATTTTTGATTATATAATAATATCTGAAATATGAAATAATTGTATATTTATATACCATCAATTGATAAACTACTTTGAAACTAAGAAAATTCTAATGAAATCTTTTATTATCAGGCCTTTAGAGGATTTTTATTTGAATTGGAGGCATATTATAATTATATATGTGTTTAAAACAATCGTATACGTGTTTAAAACTTGTTCAAGCATGCTCTTTCCTCGTTTTATCTTATTTTCCCTTATGTATGCCCTATTTTACTCACCTTCAGTATGAATTTTTCATTCATCACTTACAAATGGAGCGTTGTGGGCAAAGCAAAATCTGAGATGATTTTGAAAAAAAGAAGAGCTGTTAGCTGTGGGTATAGTGCAAAATATGCCTGGGATAGAGTTGGGGGAGGTGAAGGAAGGTAATCAGAAAGAAATAACAATAAAACTTTATATTTAGATAGTTTTTAAAGTCCACAAAACCTTTTTACATGATCTCTTTTGATTTTTACATGATCTCCTTTAATTCTCACAGAATAAGCAAAAAATAGGAGAAATAAGCAAAGAAAATATCATCTCACTTTTACAGATGGTAAAATTGAGGCTCAGGGAGGCTAAGTAACTTACCTAAACTTATACAGTACATATAATATTTTGTACCAGTTGGATTTAAACCCAGGTTCATACCAATGTAATATATTTATATAATGTAAATATAATATTGAATGAAATGATAATAGAGTTGAAAACCAATTGAGTGTGATGAAAGAAAAACCGCTCATGGTTGAGAGGTAAATGTAAATTGAATTAGTAAATTTTCAAAATGTTTTCTCTTGACTCGTGGGACTAGAAAGGGTCCAGAATTCAATAGTCCTGGTCAGGAATGAGCATTATAAAATGAAAATGTTTATGTCAGCAAATTTCTGAAAATGTCAAGAAGTTAAAATGTGTTATTTCTTAAAGGAAAAAAAAATAATCTTGTTTCACAGCAGAAGAAAGATAAAAAGTCAGACAAACCATCGGATTGCTCTGTCTTCTGTGAGCTTGCCAAAGATATCAAAAGCCAATTACAAACGTCCCAAAATAAGGAAGAAAAGCCGTATGTCAACGTCTTAGTAGAGTAAGACAAATCTTAGAACCTTTGAAAGGAGGATATTCATCAAAACATTACAGTGTACAATTGGCAAGAGCTCACTTAGAAATTATGCAGTGAGATGCTTGATAATAAACTTACTGGGATGACTCCAAATGACATTTTTTTCAGTGGTCTAGGTGCCAGGGACAAAAGACTATGATGTAAGCTTAAGGAGTGGACCATTTATGGTTTACTTTGAAAAGAAAATCTGGAAAAACCGCAAGAGAGAAAGGGGAGGGGGTGCTTTTGGTTTGATTTTGAAGTAATACTGACTACTGAGCAAGCCAGGAAGAAAATCTGTTACATTGTGTTTAGAAATGAAGTGCTCACTCAAGAAACCATAGCTCTATAGTTAAAGACACATCACAGGGTTATAGGGCTTCCATGGTGGCTCAGACAGTAAAGAATCTGCCTGCAATGTGGGAGATCAGGGTTTCATCCCTGGGTCTGGAAGATCCCTTGGAGAAGGGAATGGCTACCCACAACAGGGGAGCAAGGGCTACTGGCATCTAGAGGGTAGAGGACAGGGATGCTGTTAAACATACTGCAATGTACAGAACAGCCCCCACAACAAAGGATTTTCTGACCCAAAATGTCAGTAGTGCCAAGGTTGAGAAAAGCTGGCTTAGAACCAGAGCAGATCAAGCAAGTGGAGAAGGAGGTGAAACTAAAGGACTCACAAAACATCCCATCTTTGGTCTTTAGACACATCAGTCGGTTTAAAGGTTCAGGAATAATGGGAAAGTATGCTAAAGAGGATAGTAGTGACAGCTTTGAGAAGTTGATAATACTTTTAGCTGATTTAAATGTTGTTAAAAATTCTGCCTTGGATGGCATCACCCATTATCTTCATAATATTATTAAGCAAAATAAAGTAGCATTTTTGGATGTTTCTTCCCTCAGCCTTCAACCCTTACTTTGATCAACTCTTCTCAGACATTCAGTAAATATGTATCTGATTGTTGTTGTCATTTAGTCACTTAGTTGTGTCTGATTCTTTTGCAACCCCATGGACTGTAGCCTGACAGGCTCCTCTGTCCATGGGATTCTCCAGGCAAGAATACTGGAGTGAGTTGCTATTTCCTTCTCCAGAGGATCTTCTTCAACCAGGGATCAAACCTACATCTCCTGCTTGGCAGGCAACTTCCTTACCACTGAGTCACCTGGGAAGCCTTATGTATTAGATAAGTGAAACTAAATTTGTATTTACTTAATCCATATATCAAAACAATTTAAAATATTTAATCTCAGATGAACTTAGTGTGAGCATTTTACTCATAAGGAAAATGACTAAAGATTAAAGTCACCAAGATGATAACTCTTTTGCTCACGCAGATTGGCAGTTTGAAAAAGAACCAAATCTTCTGTTTTCCCGTGTACAGGTTTATTTCATTTCATTACACTATCCACAAAAGATCAGTTCTTTTTTAATTTTGTTTTGTTTACTCTCAAAAAAATACTTTACAGTGTACAAATATTGCTTTTCATATCATTAGGCACAATTAAAAGCTAATGTGAAATTATCTCTGAGAAATACTATTCAAGAGACACTTTTGCTTTTACTTTTTTTTTAAAAGCAAGAACTTGGAAGTAACAGAGCTTTCTAGAAGAGCAAGTCTCCTAAATCACACATTGTATGAAGCCAAACAAACAAAAAACAGGACCACTATCTAGAGACTGAACGTCAAAGAATTATTGGTTTATCCCTGTAACAAACAGATTTTTTTTTATATATTAGCATGTAAAGGAAGCCCTTAAATTACTATTGATTGCAGAAGTCAGTGGCTCAGTTATTTGGAACTCAGAATGTATTTCCCCACAGAAACAGAGATACGGGTAGTTTCCCAGACTGTCCTGCGGAAGTTGATTTAACCCACAGTGTAACTGAACTGATGCTACTAGTCCAGATCCAAAGCCAAGACGAAGGAGTGTTGGAAGCAGAGAACTGGAGAAAACAAAGTGCTTTTCTGTTTCTTAGCACAGGATGAGTCTGGAACAACCCTTAAAATTTTGCAGTTTGTATTTGACATCTTCCCTTCTCTTCTTTCCCATTTACTTCAAAATAACCTGCTTTCCTTTTGTTTTTATTGAAGTCTCTTTCTTGTATCCCCTGAGTGAGATCCTCAGTCAGAAATTCATCTTGATTTGATAATTCATAATAGTGTATGATCAATAGTGCTTTAACCAATCCAGAACTACCTGCAGTTTTAAAAGAAGATGTTTGTTAACATTGATGAATCGTTAGAAAAATTCAGACAGTTCAGTTCAGTCGCTCAAGTGTGTCCGACTCTTTTAGACCCCATGGACTGCAGCACGCCAGGCCTCCCTGTCCATCAACAACTCCCAGAGTTTACTCAAAGTCATGTCCATTGAGTCACTGATTCCATCCAACTGTCTCATCCTCTGTCATCCCCTTCTCCTCCTGCCCTCAATCTTTCCCAGCATCAGGTGGGACTGATGACTTGTCAAAGGAGTCGGTTCTTCGCATCACGTGGCCAAAGAATCAGAGTTTCAGCTTCAGCATCAGTCCCTCCAGTGAATATTCAGGACTGATTTCCTTTAAGATTGACTGGTTGGATCTCCTTGCAGTCCAGGGGGTTCTCAAGAGTCTTCTCCAACACCACAGTACAAAAGAATAAATTCTTTGGCACTCAGCTTTCTTTATAGTCCAGCTCTCACAGACATACATGACCGCTGGAAAAATCATAGCTTTGACTAAATGGACCTTTGTTGGCAAAGGAAGGTCTCTACTTTTTAATATGCTGCCTAGTTGGACATAACTTTTCTTCTAAGGAGCAAGCGTCTTTTAATTTCATGCTGCAGTCATCATCTGCAGGGATTTTGGAGCCCTATAAAGTCTGTCACTGTTTCCATTGCTTCCCCATCTATTTGCCATGAAGTGATGGGACCGGATGCCATGGTCTTAGTTTTCTGAATGTTGAGTTTTAAGCCAACCTTTTCACTCTCCTCTTCACTTTCATCAAGAGGCTCTTTAGCTCCTTTTCAATTTCTGCCATACGGATGGTGTCATCTGCATTCCTGAGGTTATTGATATTTCTCCCAGCAATCTTGATTCCAGCTTGTGCTTCATCAAGCCCAGCATTTCTCATGATGTACTCTGCATATACATTAAAGAAGCAGGGTGACAATATGCAGCCTTGATGTATTCCTTTCCCTATTTGGAACCAGTATGTTCCATGTCCAGTTCTAACTGTTGCTTCTTGACCTGCATACAGATTTCTCAGGAGGCAGGTCAGGTGGTCTGGTATTCCCATCTCTTTCAGAATTTCACAGTTTGTTGTGATCTACAGTCAAAGGCTTTGTCATAGTCAATAAAGCAAAAGTAGATGTTTTTCTGGAACTTTCTTGGTTTTTTTTTTTTTTTTTTTTGATGATCCAGCGGATGTTGGCAATTTGACCTTGGTTCCTCTGGCTTTTCTAAATCCACCTTGAACATCTGGAAGTTCATGGTTCATGTACTGTTGAAGTCTAGCTTGGAGAATTTTGAGCATTACTTTGCTAGCGTGTGAGATGAGTGCAATTGTGAGGTAGTTTGAGCCTTCTTTGGCGTTGCCTTTCTTTGAGACTGGAATGAAAACTGACCCTTTCCAGTCCTGTGGCCACTGCTGAGTTTTCCAAATTTGCTGGCATATTGAGTGCAGCACTTTTACAATGTCATCTTTTAGGATTTGA
The DNA here is from genome assembly GCF_049115385.1 of Moschus berezovskii. NCBI lineage: Eukaryota > Metazoa > Chordata > Mammalia > Artiodactyla > Moschidae > Moschus > Moschus berezovskii. Next base: position 93,226,312 of record NC_142465.1, read on the forward strand.
AATAACTCAACTGGAATTCCATCACCTCCACTAGCTTTGTTTATAGTGATGCTTCCTAAGGCCCACTTGACTTCACATTCTAGATGTCTTCCTCTAGGTGAGTGATCATACCATCATGGTCATCTGGGTCACGAAGATATTTTTTTGTATAGTTCTTCTGTGTATTCTTGCCACCTCTTCTTAGTATCTTCTGCTTCTATTAGGTCCATACAATTTCTGTCCTTTATTGTGCCCACGTTTGCATGAAATGTTTTCTTGGTATCTCTAATTTTCTTGAAGATATCTCTAGTCTTTCCTATTCTATTGTCTTCCTCTATTTCTTTGCACTGATCATTGAGGAAGGCTTTATTATCTCTCCTTGCTATTCTTTGGAAATTTGCATTCAGATGGGTATATCTTTCCTTTTCTCCTCTGCCTTTAGCTTCTCTTCTTTTCTAAGCTATTTATAAGGCCTCCTCAGACAACCATTTTGCCTTTTTGCAATTTTTTTCCTTGGGGATGGTCTTGATCCCTGCCTCCCGTACAATGTCACAAATCTCCGTCCATAGTTCATCAGGCACTCTATCAAATCTAGTCCCTTGAATCTGTTTTTCACTTCCATTGTATAATCATAAGGGATTTGATTTAGGTCATATCTGAATGGTCTAGTGGTTTCCCCTACTTTCTTCAGTTGTAGTCTGAATTTGAAAATAAGGAGTTCATGATCTGAGCCACAGTCAGCTCCTGGTCTTGTTTTTGCTAACTGTATAGAACTTCTCCATCTTTGGCTGCAAAGAATACAATCAATCTGATTTCAGTGTTGGCCATCTGGTGATGTCCATGTGTAGAGTCTTCTCTTGCGTTGTTGAAAGAGGGTGTTTGCTATGACCAGTGCATTCTCTTGACAAAACTCTATTAGCCTTTGCCCTGCTTCATTCTGTACTCCAAGGCCAAATTTGCCTGTTACTCCAGGTGTTTCTTGACTTCCTACTTTTGAATTCCAGTCCCCTATAATGAAAAGGACATCTTTTTTGGGTGTTAGTTCTAGAAGGTCTTGTAGGTCTTCATAGAAGCGTTCAACTTCAGCTTCTTCAGCATTACTGGTCGGGGCAAAGACTTGGATTACCGTGATATTGAATGATTTACCTTGGAAATCATTGAACAGAGATAATTCTGTTGTTTTTGAGATTGCATCCAAGTATTGCATTTCAGACTTTTTTGTTGACTATGATGACTATCCATTTCTTCTAAGGGATTCTTGCCCACAGTAGTAGATATAGTGGTCATCTGAGTTAAATTCACCCATTCCAGTCCATTTTAGTTCGCTGATTCCTAAAATGTTGACGTTCACTCTTGCTACTTCCAACTGTTTTACCACTTCCAATTTGCCTTGATTCATGAACCTAACATTCCAGATTCCTATGCACTGTTGCTCTTTAAAGTATCGGACTTTACTTCCATCACTAATCACATCCACAACTGGGTGGTGTTGTTGCTTTGGCTCTGTCTCTTCATTCTTTCTGGAGTTATTTTTCCACTGATCTCCAGTAGCATATTGGGTACCTACCGAACTGGGGAATTCATCTTTCAGTGTCCTATCTTTTTGCCTTTTCATACTATTCATGGAGTTCTCAAGGCAAGAATACTGAAGTGGTTTGCCATTCCCTTCTCCAGTGGACCATGTTTTGTCTGCAGAAAAATTATAAGAGTATATGAAGATGATATAAAAACAAAACAAAAGCAATGGTGGGACCAGGCTTAAGGCTAGAAGAGGTGTCCCCCTGCCCCTGGGGTCAGCTCTATTACATTGTTACTACTTTTCCTGGCTTCTTACTGCCCTAATGCCTCTGAGCTCTGATACATTTCCTACAAGCCTCAAGTGTTACTTCACACCTTCTCCTATGATAGGAGTTGTCCGTATGTCTGCAGTTGGCCATCCATCTTGAGCAGAGAGCTCCAGACCCAGAAAGGTAACTAAGGGTTGGTATTTGCTACATGTGGGTCATTGACTGTAAGTAGAACTTGCCTGTGGCTGTGAGCTCCTTGCATGACAGCACCATGTTTCCTGTAGGATATGGAAGCTGACCAAACAACTTTAGAGAGGAAAACACTCCGAAGAGCCATGTATTCAAGAGAGGCCAAAGCGCAACTGGAGGATGAAGACGAAGGTAGATCTTTAAAAAAAAAATCATTCAAATGGGTAATAGGATATGGAAGTCTTCTTTGGCAATTGATATGTCTTTGTCAGGGCAGAATGACTAGCCACTTTGCAGAGCGGTGAAGGCAAAATCAAATACATGAAACTGAAAATGGACAGAATAGGAGTGAAATCAATATGTCTATATAGATATATGTAAATAGGTGTATGTTGTCAAATGAGGCACCTTGACGGGTTCCCCACAGTGTGTGTGAGTGTTTTTATGTTGTGTGTGTGAGAGCTGACAGAACAATGGGTCTAGACCCTTGTTCAGATAAACTGGAAATATCTAGTATAATAAAATGTCAGTCCTTGGGAAATAAACAATACATGGGGAATACAGCAAAAATACTGCTTTGAAAGATTTATACTTGAGTCTGTAAGTGTTTACGGTATCTTCATGGTAATACAGCAATGAAGAATAAGAGAATTAGAAAGCTATTTGTTGTGTTTCAATTTTCTGGATCTAATAAAATATAGTGGGTGAAAAAAGTTTTACTGGAAATTTGAGGACTAAAATGAAATAGTTACATTGCTTTGACATTTGTTGCCAAGATGTTTGTAAGATAAACCATAAAAGTTCATAGAGTAAGTGTACTGTACTTCAGTCTTCCTACATGGATTTTGCCTAGGACCACATTTCCATGGGTCAGTTAAGAGAAGATTATCATTTCGAGCAGAAGGACACCAAAATGGGCTCTCTTTACATTTCAGATGATAATTATTCAGTGTTTCAGTAAATACTCACTGAGTAAAGGGATGAATGAGTGAATGAGTTTTTCACTCCATTTCTTAGATTTTAACATGTTTTAAAAGAATATTTGGGAACTTCCCTGGTGGTCCAGTAGTTAGTGTGTTCACTGCTGTGGCCCCGGGTTCAATCTCTGGTCGGGGAACTAAGATCCTGTAAGCCCCGTGGGGCAGCCAAAAAAAGAGACTGTTTGGTACTGTAGACAGATAGCCTTTAGAACTGCAGTTACCCTCTCCAGTATGTCCGCGGTAAACACAGCATTTGAGGAGCTGACTCTGTCCTGGGCTTGCTGTGTTTGTTCAATTGTTCATGTGTAAAATAAGATAATGATACTTTTGTTTCAGAGTAAAAGAGGAAATATATAAGAAAGATCCCAGCACAGTACATATTACCTGCTAGGTTGCTGGTGCTATCCTATGTCTGTTGAATCCACCAGGAAGGGAAAGAAAAGTAGTTGCCCAAATTGTTTCTACTACTAACCATTGGCTAGATCATCATGTGGACAGACTAGGTTCTGAGGAAGTGAAGAAATGCTGGCTTTAGCTGGGTAGCCATAGACAAGGTAAAATTTCATTTAATATGGAAACAGAAAATGGATATTGAGGAGATAGGTAGCAATCTGCAAGTGTCTACCTCTTTGATCATGCAAATTTCTGTTTCACTCACAGACCCACCCTCACCAAAGGGTAGATTATCTGATACCTATTCTTTTTTTGTGTGTGTCCTTGAATATCTGAAAATGTCTTTATTTGGTACAGAATTCTAGGTAAAAACTGTTTTCCCTCAGACATTTGAAGGCCCTACTGCCTTCCAGTGTTGATTGATACCTCCTATCTGATAATAGTGATTGCATGACTCTTTGTTGGTGACATACCTTTTCTCTCTGGAAGTCTTTACAATCTTCTCTTTGTCCTTTATGCTCTGAAATCACAAAAGGATGTGCAGCTGTGGATCTTTTTCATTTCCCCTTTTCATTTCTACTCTTCCCTGGTGGCTCAGATGGTAAAGAATCTGCCAGCAATGCGGGAGACCTGTGTGATCCCTGCATTGGGAAGATCTCCTGGAGAAGGGCATGGCAACCCACTCCAGTATTCTTGCCTGGAGAATTCCCATGGACAGAGGAGCCTGGCAGGCTACCGTCCGTGGGATCCCAAAGAGGTGGACATGACTGAGCAGCTAAGCACAGCAATTCTCAGTTCTAATGCTGAGATCAGTTCCTCTTTTGTATCTAGCTCAAATATGAAGATCCTTGATGATAGATCAATCTTCCCATCATATCCGTACTTAGATCTCTGTTGTCTGATAATTTATAAACCAAATTATCTATCGTTCCTACTCACAGCCTGCTCATTCTACAGTAGTGGAGTACATACAAGATGACTATAGTGAAAACTGTCTTTGGGAAAAGAAAGGATGGGAAATACACCATAGTCACTAAACCATTTGTTATTGTTTAATTGCTAAGTTGTGTCCAGCTCTTTGCAACCCCATGGACTGTAGCCCACCAGACTCCTCTGTCCATGGGATTCTCCAGGCAAGAATACTGGAGTGGGTTTCTAACTCCTTCTCCAGGGGATCTTCTGATCCAGGGATTGAACCCATGTGTCCTGCACTGCAGACAGATTCTTTACCACTGAGCCACCAGGGATGTCCTCACTAAACCATACAAATGATCAAATTTTACTGCTCAAGAAATACCATAGTTCTCTGGCCTTGTAATGGAATATGTTCTTAAAATAGCTGTCTAGAAGTTTCCAGGTGGTTTAAACAGCTGAGAGGAGCTCCCTACCCATTGTCCTCTGTCCCCTGGCTTTGCCTTCAGGAAGGTTCCATTCTGTCATGCACCTCCATGACAACATTTAAAACAAGCCACAGAGATTATGGATTATGCCCTCTTGAGCTATGCACAAATTTCAAAACCTATTTCCTCCTGGTACAGTTTAACAGATTCAGAAATATTAAAATTATAAATGCTTGCAAGTCTGGCATGTGGTTTTATTGGCACACATTTCTTTCAATAATGTAATAAATTTCTAGTCTGTAACTCTGCTTTGCCAACAAAGGTCCATCTAGTCAAGGCTATGGTCTTTCCCGTGGTCATGTATGGATGTGAAAGTTGGACTGTGAAGAAAGCTGATCGCCGAAGAATTGATGCTTTTGAACTGTGGTGTTGGAGAAGACTCTTGAGAGTCCCTTGTACCGCAAGGAGATCCAACCAGTCCATTCTAAGGGAGATCGATCCTGGGTGTTCATTGGAAGGACTGATGCTAAAGCTGAAACTGCAATACTTTGGCCACCTCATGCGACGAGTTGACTCACTGGAAAAGACTCTGATGCTGGGAAAGGTTGGGGGCGGGAGGAGAAGGGGACGACCGAGAATGAGATGGCTGGATGGTATCACCGACTCTGTGGACATGAGTTTGAGTGAACTCAGGGAGTTGGTGATGGATAGGGAGGCCTGGCGTGCTGTGATTCATGGGGTCGCGGAGAGTCGGACACGACTGAGCGACTGAACTGAACTGAATTCTAGTTAGTTTATTGTAATAAACAAGTGTTCTCATCCGAGCATATACTTTATTTTTTCATTTACTCATTTATTCATTTTCACATATTTTTACATTTCTTTTGTATTGAGGTGACATTGGTTTATAACATTATGTAAGTTTCATGTGTACAACATTGTATTTCTACTTCTGTAGAACCAGCGGTGTGCTCTTCACCAAAACTGTATTTCCTGTCTGCCACTGTACAGTTCAGTTCAGTTCAGTCTAGTTCAGTCACTCAGTCATGTCCGACTCTTTGCGACCCCAAGAAATCCCCTTAATCCATTTCATCTTCCCCTCCACTTCTTTCCTTTTGGTAACCGCTGCTCTGTTCTCTGTATATCCATGTGTGTTTTTATGTGGTTTGGATTGTTCACTTAGTTTCTTTTTCTTTTTTTTGGTTGCTTTTTAAATTATACATATGAGTGAAATGGAACAGTATTTTGTGTTTGTTTGTCTAACTTGTTTCACTTAGCATAATGCCATTATCAAGATCCATTCCTGTTGTCACATATGGCAAGATTTTGTTCTTTTTTATGGCTATTATTTCATTGTATATGTATATACCACAGCCTCTATCCATTCATCTGTTAATGCACACTCACCTATTTTTTTTAACGTTTATTTATTTATTTGACTGTGTCATCTTAGTTGTGTTGCATGGGATCTTCGCTGAAGCATGCGGGGTGTTTAGATACAGCACACACGGACTGCTCTGTCATCGTGGCACATGTGCTCTGGAGCATGTAGGCTGAGCAGTGGTGGTGCATGGGCTTAATTGCCCCATGGCATGTGCGATCTTGGTTCCCTGACCAGGGATTGAACCTGCATCCCCTGCACTGAAAGGCAGATCCTTAACCACTGGACCACCAGGGAGGTCCCTCACCTGTTTTTTTTTAAATGATGCTTTTCTCTGCTAAAAACGTTTAAATTTCTAAGACTTGTATTTCTAAAATTTGATGAAGGTTTGTTGGTAGGTGGGAATAATACAAATTCTATATGTACCTGTTGCCTGTCAGAAGATTAAACAAGTGCTTCTTATGCAGAGGAAGAAGAGGAGGAAGACGAGGATGATAACATGTCCACGGTAATGAGGCTGAGGACTAAAATGCCCTGGAAGACCTGTTGGCGGTACCTCACTTCCGGAGGATTCTTCTTGCTCTTCCTGATGATTTTCTCTAAGCTTCTGAAACATTCCGTCATTGTAGCGATAGACTACTGGTTGGCCACGTGGACCTCAGAGTATAGTATAAACAGTACTGGAAAAGCTGATCAGGTACAGTGGGTTTTATTTTTGCATTATCTAAGAAATGTTGAGATTATACTCTTACCTGCTGCTGCTGCTAAGTCACTTCAGTTGTGTCCGACTCTGTGTGACCCCATAGACGGAAGCCCACCAGGTTCCCCCGTCCCTGGGATTCTCCAGGCAAGAACACTGGAGTTGGTTGCCATTTCCTTCTCCAATGTGTGAAAGTGAAGTCGCTCAGTCGTGTCCGACCCTTAGCAGCCCCACAGACTGCAGCCTACCAGGCTCCTCCATCCATGGGATTTTCTAGGCAATAGTACTGGAGTGGCTTGCCATTGCCTTCTCCATACTCTTACCTAGTTAGATACAAATAGCCCAGACGTCACGGGAAATTTGTGAGGTTTTTTTTGTTTGTTTTTTGTTTATTTTATTGAAGTATAGTTGATTTACAATATTGTGTTAATTTCTGCTGTACAGCAAAGTGATTCAGGTATATATATTATACATTCTTTTTCATATTCTTTTCCATTGTGGCTTATTATAAGATATTGAATATAGTTTCCTGTGCTATAGAGTAGACTTTGTTGTTTATCCATTCTATGTATAATACTTTACAGCTGCTAATCCTGAACTCCCAATCCATCCCTACCCTACCTGGCTCCCCCTTGGCAACCACAGGTCTGTTCTCTGTGACTTGTCACAGTACTTTTGTAATTATACAATAGGTTAATTAGGGCAAGACCTGAAATATCATAAGAAATATTTAATGATAATTCTTGGGTTTGGTTTCAAGGGAGTTATATACATGATGTGTATGTGTGTGTAATATACACACAGGACTTTTGCTCTTGTTCTGATGCTATCTGATTTTAACTGCTATACCAATGAATTAGCTGGTCATTCTGAGATTAAGGATAGAAAGAATGAACTTTATGATATAAAAAGTCAAGAATATTTCAAACCAGAAAACTAACGCTAATGCTTCATCTACCCTTTGGCAAACCCTGAAAGAGAGTGAAGGGAGCAAGTAGGGACTCGGCCATGGGATTATGGTAGGGATACTGCCCTGAGTATCCCCAGGAGTATCCCCAGGAGAACTGCCCTCCTTCCACTGTGTAAATTAATGTGAGATAATAGAAATCGACAATATTGCCAGACTTTGACATTTGGTGTCTTAGCAAGAAAAAACTCAGTTGATAATGTCATCTGTGCTTTTTTGTATTGGTTGCTTTTTAGACCTACTATGTGGCTGGATTTAGCATACTTTGTGGAGCAGGTATTTTCCTCTGCCTTGTTACATCTCTCACTGTGGAATGGATGGGTCTCACAGCTGCTAAAAATCTTCACCACAATCTCCTTAATAAGATAATTCTTGGACCAATAAGGTAAAAGAAGTAGTAATTTATTTTACAATATCATAAAACTATGCATTTGTACATTAAAGTGAAGTGTGAAATTTTAAATAAGTTATTCAGTCTTTCCACAGATGAATAGGGATCTTCTCATTTTTATGACACCATGATGTCTACTGGCAGTGTTTAGGCTCCAGATCATTCAGAATTATCATACTTCCAATCTGTTTATTGCCTAGATTCTTTGATACCACACCACTGGGACTGATTCTCAATCGCTTTTCAGCTGATACAAATATCATTGATCAGGTGAGTGCCTGAATTACTTCCAAGTTCAAAAATAAATGTCTCAGTATAAGCTAAACAACGTTTTAAGATAAATCATGATTCCTATTAACAGTAGAGGATTTCTAAAACCTAAATAATAGCCTATTTGCATTCATATCAATATTACATATATACATAAATTTCTAGACTATGCAATCTATGAAATATGCATAGATTTCTAGAATGAAATCTTAAAGGAAATAGATCAATTCAAAATAATTTATCTACATGGAAGAGGATACTTAGAGAATCAGCATGAAATAAAGAGAAATAGAAAAGAAATGAACATTAAACTTTTTTATTGTTAAAAGAGTGATTTAGTGTGCTGTATTTCCATTCATAGTAACATTCTTAAAGTTTAGAATTAATGCAGAGTGTCTCCCAGAAGTAAAGAAGGGAATACCAAGTTGTCTTAGATGTCCTTTACTTTTGTTAGGTTGATGAGATATTAGATGGTGTGATATTTTAGGGAATATGTCAAGGATGTCCAGTTTAGTCTTAAGTCCTTAGGCCTCTGGAAGTTTGTCCTGAAATTAAAGACCTCAGAGTCTGAAACTGGATCTCTCTATGAACAGACTCTTTAGGGTGATTGAGTGAAGACTTAGCAAATTCATTCCTTTCCTTTTCTGATTTTCCAAAGTGGCCTTAAGAACACCTAAATTACCATCAATTAAGGTAAAGAATGATGCGTGCAGCTGACTAAAATGTATGTTGAAAAATTTTTATGTTTTCACAATATTGGTGTCAGATTATGCTGCACCTAAAACACTTCCTATGGAGTACATATTGGAAAAGGAGACGGAACACTCCTCCTTTGGAAGATGACACTATTGCTACCTAGAGAGTTCAAACAGTTGGTATGAAAGAATCAACTAGGAAGTTCAATGAGCATTTACATTAGACATGTGATACAAAAGCCAGTAACTTCCTCTCCACCAATTAAAAAATTATGTGAAAAATTCATTTAACCTATAATAACAGCAAAAACTATGAAAATAGAAATAAGCCTAATATGAAGAAAAGTGATTCAACTATCCTGGAAATCATAAAAATCCTGTGTGTATGTGTGTGTGTGGGTGTGTGTGTATACTTTCCTTATCAGATACCTAAGAAATACTATGAAATTAAAACACTCTGATGATTACAGAAAACAAGTTGATCAAAAGAATGAAATTGAGATCTAAAAATACCAGTTTATCTTGAATCAGTAATAATGGGAATGTTTTTGCAGTAAAGGATGTTGGGACAATTAACTATTTATAAAATACACAGCAAATTCACATGTAATAAAGGAGGCCATCTAATAACATAAAACTATAAAAATGTAGAAGAGTAGTTTTAGAAAGCATAGGAAGTGTCTTTATAAGACATAAAACTCAAAAACCATAAGAAAAAAGGCCAACAGAGTGGCTTTAAAATTTTAAATTTCTATTGAGGTAAAAGCATCGTATTTAAAATATAATATGTTCTTTGGGAGAAAAACTGGCAACTCATGTAAAGAAAGAGGATAAACATCCATGATATATAAAGAGCAAAAATCATGAAAAGAATATGAGGAAGCAATTAAAGTTACTAGAGGGATAGCTAAAGAGTTTTTAAATAGTATGCAGCCTTTAAAATGAAATAGGTTTGTATATAGTGGCATGGGAAGATTTACAATCCATCTTATTCAGTAAAACAAAGCAAGCAAATGGACAAATGAGGTTTAGAGTTTATGTTTATGCTATTTATATAAAATAGTTTATACTATTTGTTTAAAAATCCCATAAGATATTAGTAAATAGGTAGATAGGTAAATAACTGACCACTGGTTAAGCAGATAGGTAGAAAGATGGATAAATATGCTAGACAATGGAAAGTGAGTGAAATTGAAGGAGTGATGAATTGCTTACAACGAAAATGTTTATACATTAATTTTGGAACTAATTATGTAATTTAATATAAAATTAATGTGCTGTTGCCTTATTACCAATGTTTTATTTGAGCTAAAACACTTTCCTTTCAAACTATCTTCTTAACAGCATATCCCTCCAACTCTGGAATCTCTAACTCGGTCAACACTGCTCTGCGTGTCTGCAATTGGCATGATTTCTTATGCTACCCCTGTATTCCTGGTTGCACTTGTGCCTCTTGGGGTTGCCTTTTATTTTATCCAGAAATACTTCCGAGTGGCCTCTAAGTAAGTAAAGCACTACTGCTCTGTTCATCTTCAAAAGCCTGTATATTTGATTGACTGTGATTCAGATTTGCTATAACGTTTTGGTGGCTCAGATGGTAAAGAATGTGCCTGCAATGCAGGAGACCCAGGTTCAATTCCTGGGTCGGGTCAAGATCCCCTGGAGAAGGGATGTGCTACCCACACCAGTATTCTTGGGCTTCCCTTGTGGCTCAGCTGGTAAAGAATCCACCTGCAATGTGGGAAAACTGGGCTCAATCCTTGGGTTGGGAAGATCCCCTGGAGAAGGGAAAAGGCTACCCACTCCAGTATTCTGGCCTAGAGAGTTCCATGGACTGTATAGACCATGGGGTCACAAAGAGTCGAACACAACTGAGCAACTGTCACTTTCACTTTGCTTCTGTAATTGGTTGTCTGAGCCTTTACACAGTACTAAACTTATGTGAACAAGTTGATTGATCTGGTTGAGTTTTAAGTCCACAGACTATGCCCAATTTTTCATGCCATGGTCCTTTCTCTGAACATGACAATGGCAGAAAATATATGAAACCAAAGATAGTCCCAAAGGATAAGTAATTTAATATTATGTTCTGCAAGTGGGGAAATAAAAATATTTTCAAATGAGTAAAATACAGTCTGTAAAAGATTAGTAGAAGTAAAGAAAATTAAAGGGATAAATCAGAGTGATAACTATAAAAGTAGAGAATCTTGAATGTCTGGTAAGAGTACTATAACTTTAAGAGGTTGGAAATTTCCAGATTGGGTTATTTAACATGCCCTTGAATATCCAGCCAAATAAAAGATAGCCATGAATTTTAAATTCTTCTGCTAATATAAGATTTATCATTTGCTGAGATGTTGAATAATTAAGTGAAATATAGTACTAGTTGTTTTGAAATTTCCAGTTTAACTTTGAAGTTCTGCCTTAATAGTACTATAAATTTTATACCATTGCAGTAATCTCTTTATTTCAACAAACACTTATTAGGCATTTAGTATGTTGTAAATAACTGCACAAGCCATGTGGCAGAGGAAGAGATCAACATGGCAAGAAGCAGTTCTCAAGAAATTTACAGTTTCTTGGAAAGATAAAACATAAATAAGGTAACCCTTATACGTGGATTAAGTGCTGGAATAGGAAGCCAGACATAGAGTTTATTCAGTAAAATTAAAATATTTAATAGAACTTGAGTGCAGGGAGAATGAAAAAATTATATATACTTATATATATATGTTTATATCACTTAATAGGAAAAAGAAGGATTAATATTGGGAATCTCTGGACTATATCTGCAAATTTTTTTTTCTTGCTACATTTCATTATTCATTCAATTTAGAGGCAGGCTGATTTACCATTAATCTCTGTAGTCTTGTCTTTTCCAGAATGTTACATGATTGGAATCATATAGTGTGTGGTCTTGTCAGATTAGCTACTTTCTCTTAGAAATAAGCATTTAAGATTCATCTGTGTCTTTTCATGGCTTCAAAGCACATTCATAAAATAGAATATTATAAAAATAATTTATCATTGAATAATATTCTATTTTATGAGTTGCCATATTTTGTTTATCCATTTACCTATTGAAGGACATATTAGTTGCTTCTAGTTTGGGGTTATAAATATTATGATTGTGTGTGTGCATACATGCCCAGTTGTGTCTGACTCTTTGTGACCTCTTGGATTGTAGCCCTCCAGGCTTTTCTGCCCATGGAATTTTACAGGCAAGAATGCTGGAGTGGGTTGCAATTTCCACCTTGAGGTTATCTTCCCCACCCAGGGATCAAACCCACGTCTCCAGAGTCTCCTGCATTGGCAGGTGGATTCTTGACCACTGAGCCACCAGGGAAGCCATTACTATTATGAATCAAACTACTGTAAATATTTGTATGGAGATTTTTTTGTGGACATAGGTTTTAAAATTAGTTGGGTAAATACATAGGAGCATGATTACTTTACAGTATGGTGAAACTGTTTAGTTTTGTGAAAAACTGAAAAACTGTCTTCCAAAATAGTTGTTCATTTGCAATATTTCTGAAAAAATAAAAAGTTGTGTCTCCCTTGGGGCTATGAATTAGGATCCTTCAAATGTTAGGAACATATGTTAAACCTAGAGTGCTTTTTGATCTCTAGCCTCTTCTCTTTGCTCATAGAAAATTCAGACCAGAAGGAAGAGGCTAGCCATTACATTTGCTCATTAATTTCTTCTGGTATTACTGTTGATGTTGCTTGCTGGAGGGGCAGAAAAGTTCAGTCACTTCCTTTCTGCTGGCTGTTTCCAAATCTCTTCTTGCCTTCTCACCACTGATATTCAACAGTCATGTTTTACTTCAGACTCATGCTCATATGGGCTTGTTTTCATCCCTGGGCAATAGAAATTGAGTACAGAGGCCAAGCAAATAATCCTAGTTCTTTACAGATTTGAATTGCTAAGTCTTTTCATTATAGTAGATTATTAAAATGTGGAAGGGATGGTCATTTTTAAAGAATGAATTTTGATAATGGATTATAAACCATTTTTATTGAAATTTTCTCGTCATTTGCAAATAGGACCACATGATATTAAATCTCATCCATGAAAAGACACCTCTAGATGCTGAGGTTCTAAAGAAAACACTCATATTGAAAATCTTGAGCAATTTAACACACTATTTTGTATACACCGAAGCAAATTAAAGTGGGGGACTTATTGTTGTTCAGTCCCTCAGTTGTATCTGACTCTGCGACCCCATGGACTGCAGCACGCCAGTCTTCCCTGTCCTTCACTGTCTCCCAGAGTTTGCTCATACTCATGTCCATTGAGTCGATGATGCCATCCAACCATCTCATCCTCTGCCACCCCACTCTCCTCCTGCCCTCAATCTTTCCTAGCATCAGACAGGAAATGCCATTGAATTTCAAATATCTAACATCAAAGACCCATGTGTGGTTAGCTCTGTAAGTAAGCTTTCCTATTTACAAGAGAAAAAGGTCAAGCGCCATCCTCGCCTTTCTGGTTTCATAAAACACAGTCCTATAAAAAGAGGTTCCTCCTTCCTCATCTTTTCCCCTTCATGTCAGATCTCAATGTAGTGACCACCTTTTGCTTGTGTCAAATTTACAAATAGCCACTGAGTGTTCTGTTTAACAATCGCAGACTCTTTACAATTCCTTCATATTCATCTGCCTCTTCACCCCTCTCCTTCCCTCCCCTCATTGAGTTTCTGAAGTGAGAAATTCATTTTAGAAACTCTCAAAAGAACTTTGCCTTTGGTCATGGGAGAACCCAGGCAGTCCTGAAAGTCTAAGATTACTTAACAGTTGAAGATTATGTAACAATGTAATCAGTTCCATAGATTGACAGGTGAATATCAGCGCTGCTACTCTTGATTCCCTCCATCCCAAAAACCTAAGAAAGACAGAAAAAAAGGCTGAAAAGAAAAATAAAAGCATGTTTTGAAATGTGTGATAGAACTGTTAGCCTTCTAGAAAGGCTAGCTTGTGTGATTTACAAAGTTGTTTAGAGTGTGCATCTTTATAGAAAGGGGCTGATTCAGACATTTGTCCACCAGCCATTCACTGAGCACTTTATTTACCTAAAAATGTATATTGACACTTGGAGGACCAGTGAATGCCAGTTCTACTTAGGGAGGAACTCAATGTCATTGTGGCTGAAGCCAAACTCTATCTGTCTCTTCCGGTATCTTTATTCTCTGTCTCCCATCCTGGTAAATAGCACTGTCATCTTCCAAGTCTGCTAAGTAACAAACAAGCTATATTTGACCCCCCTCTCTTTTTAAATTTATTTTATTTTTAATTGAAGTTTAATTTACAATATTGTGTTCATTTCAAGTGTACAGCAAAGTTGTGTCAGACTCTTTGTGACCCTGTGGACTGAAGCCTACCAGGCTCCTCTGTCCATGGGATTCTCCAGGCAAGAGCTCTGGAGTGGGTTGCCATGCCGTCCTCCAAGGGATCTTCCTCACCCAGGGATAGAACCCACGTCTCTTATGTCTCCTGCATTGGCAGGCGGATTCTTTACTGCTAGCACCACCTGGGAAGCCCTTGCATGTACATGTATATACATAGACTTTTTCAGATTCTTTTCCACTGTAGGTTATTATGACACATTGAGTACAGTTCCCTGTGCTATGCCTTAGGCCCTTGTTGTTTACCAATCTACACAGTAGTGTATATATGTTAATCGCAAATTCTGAACTTCTCTCTTCCCAGTCACCTCTGGTAGCCGTCAGTTTGTTTTCTGTGTCTGTGTGGCTCTTCTCTCTTATTCACTCTGATGCATGGTTGATTGTAGCAGTTTAGAAGGCTACTTCTAATAAGCTATCTCACAGTCTCCCCCTATGTTAAATTGTACCAGCATCACACCTAATTCAGAATTTTTTAGAAGTTCTGACAAACGGTTCTTCCTCATTCTCTTCCATCCTTTACGCTGTCTCCAGATTACGTGGCTTTAAGCAAGCTCTGGTCATTTTGTTTCTAGTCCTCAGTGATTTTTCCCAGCCCATTCAGGATCTTCTACAGTCTAGTCCCTCCCCCCATTGCCTGTCCAGCCTTTTCCCATGACAACATCCCCAAAGGACTCTGGTCACCAGCCAGATTGAATTCGCCAGTTCTTTAGTCCTCTGTACTTGCTCTGGTTTGTTCCCTTAGCTGGAATGCACTTCTTGTCTGTTTGGTTGAAGCACATTGCTCATGCTTAAGGTTTGGCCTAAGTAACACCTGCTCAAAGAAAACATTTCCCGTCTCCTACATTAATTGCTCCTTCCGATGTGTTCCCATAGAAGTTTACTTTAACTGTGATACAAAACTGATATTTTTGTACAGCACATAACATTCAGCCTGGACCCATGTTTATTATGTAATATTTATTTTTCTCTTCCTCTTTAGATTATAAGCTGTTGGATTTTTTTTGTTGAATGTTGGAGGAAAATATGTGGGTTGGCCAAAAAGTTTGTTCAGATTTTTCCAAAAGATGTGATGGGAAAATCCAAATTAACCTTTTGGCCAACCAAGTAGTTACTCTGACAAATAATAATCTTAATTTAGAATGAGCAAAGCCCCCAGATCAGACAGTAAAGAATCCGCAAGCAGTGCAGGATACCCGGGTTCAATCCCTGGGTTGGAAAGATCCCCTGAAAAAGGGAATAGCATCCCACTCCAGTATTCTTGCCTGGAGAATTCCATGGACAGAGGAACCTGGAAAGTTACAGTCCTTGGTGTCTCAGAGTTGGAAACGACTGAGTGACTAACACACACAGTGTTCTTTGAGTCTGAATGAGTGTAAAGTTTATTTTTGTACTTGTCTCTGTCCTAGGGACCTCCAGGAACTTGATGACAGTACCCAGCTCCCTCTGCTTTGCCACTTCTCAGAAACTGCTGAAGGACTCACCACGATTCGGGCATTTAGGTAAGTAAACATATTTTAATTTTGTTGATTAGGAAATTATATCATCAACAAATATTTGCCTACAAATAACTGATCATTGCTCCCATTTTCCGAAGCCCACTGTGTGTGTACCTGTGTTCTAAACTAGTAGTAAGAAAAACATGACAATTAGTGATCACAGAGGGTTTCCCACGAGACTCACTGGTAAAGAATCTGCCTGCCAGTGCAGAAGATTCGAGTTCAATCTCTGGGTCAGGAAGATTCCCTGGAGAAGGAAATGACAACCTGCTTCAGTATTGTTGCCTGGGAAGTCCCATGGACAGAAGAGTCTGGCAGACTACAGTCTGTGGAGTTGCAAGAAGAGTTGGACATGATTTAGTGACTAAACAACAACAACAACAAATGATCCTAGAGTTTAGTTATTTGAAATTTTAACAAGAATAAAGAAAGAATTCAGCATCATGTTGGATAGATGCTACCTGTGTGATTTAGACTAGGCTTTTGAATTCCCTAACCTCATCTGTGGAAGTGAAAAATAGATTTAAGGGACTAGATCTGATAGAGAGAGTGCCTGATGAACTATGGATGGAGGTTCATTACATTGTACAAGAGACAGGAACCAAGACCATTCCCATGGAAAAAAAATGCAAAAAAGCAAAATGGCTGTCTGAGGAGGCCTTACAAATAGCTGTAAAAGAAGAGAAGCAAAAAGCAAAGGAGAAAAGGAAAGATATAAGCATCTGAATGCAGAGTTCCAAAGAACAGCAAGGAGAGATAAGAAAGCCTTCCTCAGCGATCAGTGCAAAGAAATAGAGGAAAACAACAGAATAGGAAAGACAAGAGATCTCTTCAAGAAAATCAGAGATACCAAGGGAACATTTCATGCAAAGATGGGCTCGATAAAGGACAGAAATGGTATGGGCCTAAGAGAAGCAGAAGATATTAAGAAGAGGTGGCAAGAATACACAGAAGAACTGTACAAAAAAGATCTTCACGACCAAGATAATCACAATGGTGTGATCACTGACCTAGAGCCAGACATCTTGGAATGTGAAGTCAAGTGGGCCTTAGAGAGCATCACGACGAACAAAGCTAGTGGAGGTGATGGAGTTCCAGTTGAGCTATTTCAAATCCTGAAAGATGATGCTGTGAAAGTGCTGTACTCAATATGCCAGCAAATTTGGAAAACTCAGCAGTGGCCACAGGACTGGAAAAGCTCAGTCTTCATTCCAATCCCAAAGAAAGCTCAAACTACTGCACAATTTCACTCATCTCACACGCTAGTAAAGTCATGCTCAAAATTCTCCAAGCCAGGCTTCAGCAATATGTGAACCGTGAACTTCCAGATGTTCAAGCTGGTTTTAGAAAAGGCAGAGGCACCAAAGATCAAATTGCCAACATCCGCTGGATCATGGAAAAAGCAAGAGAGTTCCAGAAAAACATCTATTTCTGCTTCATTCATTATGCCAAAGCCTTTGACTGTGTGGATCACAACAAACTGTGCAAAATTCTGAAAGAGATGGGAATACCAGACCACCTGACCTGCCTCTTGAGAAACCTGTATGCAGGTCAGAAAGCAACAGTTAGAACTGGACATGGAACAACAGTTCAGTTCAGTTCAGTTCAGTCGCTCAGTTTTGTCCGACTATTTGTGACCACATGAATCACAGCACGCCAGTCCTCCCTGTCCATCACCAACTCCCGGAGCTCACCCACACTCATGTCCATCGAGTTGATGATACCATCCAGCCATCTCATTCTCTGTCGTCCCCGTCTCCTCCTGCCCCCAACCCCGCCCAGCATCAGAGTCTTTTCCAGTGAGTCAACTCGTCGCATGAGGTGGCCAAAGTATTGGAGTTTCAGCTTTAGCATCAGACTGGTTCCAAATAGGAAAAGGAGTAAGTCAAGGTTGTATATTGTCACCCTGCTTATTTAACTTATATGCAGAGTACATCATGAGGAATGCTGGGCTGGAAGAAGCACAAGCTAGAATCAAGATTGCTGGGAGAAATATCAATAACCTCAGATATGCAGATGACACCACCCTTATGGCAGAAAGTGAAGAGGAACTAAAGAGCCTCTTGATGAAAGTGAAAGAGGAGAGTGGAAAAAGTTGGCTTAAAGCTCAACATTCAGAAAACTAAGGTCATGGCATCTGGTCCCATCACTTCATGGCAAATAGATGGGGAAACAGTGTCAGACCTTTATTTTGGGGGGCTCCAAGATCACTGCAGATGCTGATTGCAGCCATGAAATTAAAAGATGCTTACTCCTTGGAAGGAAAGTTATGACCAATCTAGATAGCATATTAAAAAGCAGAGACATTACTTTGCCAACCATGGTCCGTCTAGTCAAGGCTATGGTTTTTCCCGTGGTCATGTATGGATGTGAGAGTTGGACTGTGAAGAAAGCTGATCGCCAAAGAATTGATGCTTTTGAACTGTGGTGCTGGAGAAGACTCTTGAGTCCCTTGTCCTGCAAGGAGATCCAACCAGTCCATTCTAAAGGAGATCAATCCTGGGTGTTCATTGGAAGGAGTGATGCTAAAGCTGAAATTCCAATATTTTGTCCACCTCATGGGAAGAGTTGACTCACTGGAAAAGACTCTGATGCTGGGAGGGATTGGGGTCAGGAGGAGAAGGGGATGACAAAGAATGAGATGCTTGGATGGCATCACCGACACAATGGACATGAGTTTGAGTGAACTCCGGGAGTTGGTGATGGACAGGGAGGCCTGGTGTGCTGTGATTCATGGGGTCACAAAGAGTCGGACATGACTGAGCAACTGAAATGAACTGAACTGAACCTCATCTGTGAAATAGGGAAAACCATTTTGCTTTTTAGGGTTGTTGGACTAATTGATATTATGCATGTAAAGCATTAGGGCTTCCCTGGTAGCTCAGCTGGAAAGAATTCACCTGCATTGCAGGGGAACCTGGTTCAATTCATGGGTCCAGAAGACCCCCTGGAGAAGGGATGGGCTACCCCCTCCAGTATTCTTGGGCTTCCCTGGTGGCTCAGATGGTAAAGAACCCATCTGCAATACAGGAGACCTGGCTTCAGTCCCTGGATTGGGAAGATCCCCTGGAGAAGGAAATGGCAACTCACTCCAGTATTCTTGCCTGGAGAATCCATGGACAGAGGAGCCTAGTGGGCTATAGTCCATGGGGTTGCAAAGAGTCGGACAGGTCTGAGCGACTTTCACTTTTCATATAAAGCATTGGCTTCCCCAGTGGCTCAGTGGTAAAACATCTGCCTGCAGTGCAGGAGATGGTGGTTCGATCCCAGGATTGGGAAGATCCCCTGGAGGAGGCAGTGGCTACCCACTCCAGTGTCCTTTTTGGACAATCCCATGGACAGAGGAGCCTGGCAGCTTACAGTCTGTGGAGTCGCAAAGAGTTGGATGCAACTGAGCACACACACCTAAAGCATTAACCCCAGTGATTAGCAAAGAAGTAATATAGAAGCTAAAATACATGCATTAATAATAATAATAAAAGAAATATTATTACACCAAAGTTACTTCAGACTTTAAATAGTTTTCTTCAATGTTGGTAAACATTGAAGTAATATCCCAAGATTTTCATCAAAAGAGTTTGCTTAATACTCAAAAAATTACCTGGCTCTATTTTCCCTATTCAGGTAAAATCAGAAAAAGAGTTGGCATCCTTGAATGTTATATTTAATCTAGAAAAGCAACTTCTTAAAATGTTATATCTTTCTGCAGTGCTAAAATGCCAACCTGTAGTGATTTCAATCAGAGATTTTTCTAACCTAAGAAATATTTAAATCACATAAATGTATATATATATAATTGAGTCAAAAGTAGAAATATAAAGATACAGCCACTATCTACAACATGTACCACAGAATTTCTGCATAAATCTACCTAGATTTCATAGTGGAGCATTTATACTTTTCACAGTGATCTGTTTTCCCATCAGAGTGTGCAATATCTTTTATTGGAGATGGCAGAATCACTGATTGACTCTGAATGTAGGTATTAAGACATAAAAGACCCTGATTCTGGGAAAGATTGAGGGCAGGAGGAGAAGGGGACGACAGAGAATGAGATGGCTGGATGGCATCACTGACTCAATGGACATGAGTTTGAGTGAACTCCGGGAGTTGGTGATGGACAGGGAGGCCTGGAGTGCTGTGGTTCATGGGGTCGCAAAGAGTCGGACACGACTGAGAGGTTGAACTGAACTGATTAAGACATAATTTGTGTTCTAATAGTAGCCAGCAATGCCCAGTGGTACTCATAAGTACACCATGTTAAGAATTTCATTTTTTCACCAAAGTCCTTTTGAGTTAATCTGAGTTTTGAACACATGCCAAGTGCTAGTCTTGCAATGGATATAGAAAGACTCCAAAGATATGGCCTTTTATTTCTACCCCAGATAAATACCACAGGGAAAATAGTTCGGATAACATGGCAGGTGGGGAACAAGCAGTGACCTGATTCAGGCGAGCTGGCAGGTGGAACAGAAAACAGCCTCTATCTTCTCCCTGAAGAACAAGTGAGGTCATTTACTGAGAATGATGAGGACTGGACCATGTAAAACATCTTGAAGAAAATGAGCACGGTCTCAAATGAAAGAGAAACTTGACCGAAAGTCAAGGTTTAGTGTTTTCTTTTAATCATCTATTCTTCACTAGACACATGAGCAGAATTTGGCTTGACTGTTCCTAATTTTACATCAGGAAAATTCTAGGGAGCTCTAAGAAGGACAAACTATTGCATGTCACCTAAGACTTGAATGAGGCTTCCCAGGTGGCTCAGTGGTAAGGAATCCACCTGCCAATGCAGGAAATGCAGGTTTGATCCCTGGATCAGGAAGATCCCCTGGAGAAGGAAATGGCAACCTGCTCCAGTATTCTTGCCTAGAAAATCCCATGGACAGAGGAGGCCAGTGGACTACAGTCCATGGGTTGCAAAGGGGCAGACATGACTTAGCGACTGTTAAGAATCAAACACATTATTTTCCATCTACTTCTTCCTCTCTTTCGGGCTAGTAAGAGTCCCCAGAGTCATCAGCTCTCTGGAAAGTTTGTGTTTACTGATTAGGCTGCTTTCCTCCCCTGCGTTAAGGGTTCATGGTGTACTCAGAGGCAGCATGAACTAACCTCAAGTAGTTTACCACCAGAGGATCACAGTTAAATTAGACTGAGATTTCAGTGACCTTTCCTACTTTTTTTTTGGTCTGACAGAATAAAGGTCTAAGAATGTTCAGAAGATGAGCTGGATGTGGATGAAAAGATACAGACTGAGTGTGTCAAAGTTTCCATTAGGAAAACAGAAGGGTTCTTGCCAAATAGAAACACACAGAAAGAATGTTCGCTGCATTTCCACCCCTTCCCTTTCACTGCTGCTTCAGACTGTTGCCAGCTCCATTTACAAACTCTTTAAGAGTGTATCTGCAACAATATCCCCAAACTAGAGGGAGAAGAAGAAGAACCCCAGACAAAACACTTTGTCACAGTGAAGTGTTGGATGTTCGTCTCAACTGGAGTCCACAGGCCTTGGTCCAAGCTTCCCTCTCCCCACAGCTCTCCATCGTCACAGCCCTCTGGGAAGGGGGACCCTGTCTCCAGCTCCTGAACTTGTTTTCTCATTTCTGTTCCTAAGCTCATGTTCTTCCTGATACTTCCAATGCTTTTGTCCCTCCTTGTCCACCTGAAAAATTCTGTGAATCAGTCAAGTTGTTCAGTCGTGCCCGACTCTTGCAATCCCATGGACTGTAGCCTACCAGACTCATCCATCCATGGAGTTTTTCAGGCAAGAGTGCTGGAGTGGGTTGCCATTTCCTTCCCCAGGGTATCTTCCCAACCCAGGGATCGAACCCAGGTCTCCCACATTGCAGGCAGACGATTTACCATCTGTGTCACCAGGGAAGCCCGAAAAAATTCAGCCCATTTCTTAAAACCTCATTCAGTCCATCTTCTGAGTCCATCCCAGAGATGGCTTTATCCATCCCTTCCCACCCTCCACCCTAATCCCTGCCATTCTGGTCTTCTAGCCAGTGCAAACCTTCATCCTCCTTTATATTCACGTAGCATTTTTCACATAGGGCCATTATGATTGGCTTCTGTGTTGAGCCATCTTTACTTGTTCATACTACAACAACACCATGCTTACCTTTCACTAGACAATGTGCTTCTCTAGGGCAGAGGCTGTGTCTTGTTCATATATGTTGTAATGTCTCGCTTTGGGTTAATGCTTGCTAAATGTTCCTGAATGAGTGGGTAAAAATCCACCCAATAATGCAAATGCAGAATTGGATATATCTGTTCACAGTTGAAATCCACTGTCTCAGTAAATCCTATAACTCTGTGAGCCATCCTATGTTATTCACTCTGTCCCTGGTGGGTTAGCTAGGAAGGAATTGGCCTGCAATGCGGGAGACCTGGGTTCGATCCCTGGGTTGAGAAGGTCCCCTGGAGGAGGGCATGGCAACCCACATCAGTGTTCTTGCCTGGAGAATCCCCATGAACAGAGGAGCCTGGTTGGCTACAGTTCATGTGGTTGCAGAGTCGGACATGACTGAGTAAGCACACACATCTGTATAGGGGTCATGACGAGGGTAGTCCTGTTTCTCTGTCTGCTTGGTCCCGCCCAGTGTATTGCTATTCAGTGCAGGTCCTCCTGTGCATGGCATTTGGGTCAAGGCTGCACAACTCAAAGTGAGGTAATTTTTTGGCTCTGATTGTCGGATCCTTTGATTATCGTAGATCAGATGTTGCTGTCTGACTCAATTATCTGATTTTTCTGGTTTGGCATGTTGGAGTGATCAGATTGACTGGATAAATCTCAACTATCTGCTTTATATTGGCCTGTATGGATGGCTTCACGGGCCAAGTGAACACCCCACCCTGGACTTCTTCATTTTTGACATAGTGATAGTTTATTGTAAACATTTGCAAATTGATTTGAAGATTTGGGGCGGTGGTGGTGGGGTACTTGGAGCATTCTTTTATCAACTAGAAATCACCATCAGGCTGTCAGATGAAATTGGGTTATTCTCTGCAAACATAACACATAGATAGGAGGTCTCTGTAAGATAAGCCGAAGCCACAGAAAGTTGAATTTGGCACTTCCTCCAACCTTCCAATCAGTTATTTTGTTTATATGATCCAGCTTTCCATTGTTTCTGTTACCCAGGGAAAATAATTGAAAAATGAAAAGAGACTATTTTTGTGATGTAGAAAAGCTTTATCAACATGGAACATGAGTTTCCATGAGAAGTAGCTCCCATGTTCAAATGGATGAAGTTTCTTTTAAAAAAATATTTATTTATTTTTCTGCGTCAGGTTTTAGTTGCGACATTTGGGCTTAGTTCCTCTGCTGCATGCAGAATCTTAGTTCACTGCCTAGGGATCGAACCAGCATCCCCCTGCATGCCCAGGCAGATTCTTAACCACCGGACCACCAAGGAAATAAATCCCTGGATGAGGTTTTTATTTAGAAGTTTCCTTTATAACAAACATGGGCTTTCCTGGTAGCTCAGATGGTAAAGCATCTGCCTACAATGCGGGAGACCCGGGTTCGATCCCTGGCTCGGAAAGATACCCTGGAGAAGGCAATGGCACCCCACTCCAGTATTCTTGCCTGGAAAATCCCATGGACCAAGGAGTCAAAGGTTACACAGAATTTGGTCTGATTATGTTGATCACCACGAATGAACTTAATTTGACCCAGCATCTGTATCTAAACTGTATGTGTCATGTTGTTTTTTAATTGCTAGGTCATGTCCGACTTTGCAACCCCACAGACTGTAGCCCGCCAGGCTCCTCTGTCCATGGGATTTTTCAGTCATGAATACTGAAGTGGGTTGCCATTTCCTTTTCCAGGGGATCGTCTCATACTTCCAGGAATCGAAATAGGAGTCTTCCTCATTACAGACAGATTCTTTACCATTGAGTCACCAGGGAACATGTGTATGTGTTCTAGATCCCCATAAATACTACACACCAAGAGTTTCTTTCATGCAATGACCATTGTTACAAATAATTTGTAACTCTGAGGTGTAAGATATCTTGCTTAACAAGGACATCTGCCGTTCCCAAGGACCCTCATCCTCCACCTCTTGCCTCCTCGTTGTCCTTGTTTGATTTCCAGAAACTGAGCAAAAAGAACATTTTTAAGGTATATATTTGCCTGTTACAAACCCATAGTTTCCTGTCTTTTGTGAGTCTCTTCTAGTTCCTGCTACCCAACTCCGACCATGCCTTGTGGAAAAGTAAGATACATGCAGTAAAATCTAGGTCAAGTATGTTGCATTTCTGTACAACTTCTTCTGGGTTTTGTAGGGCCCTTGAGACATAGGCCTTGCCTTGTTTTCACAGTTACCATCCTTCTGTAGAAATTTATGAAATGATCTTTAATAGGACTTTGTCATCGGAAACATTCCTTTCTGTAGCAGAGGTTGAGACAGGAAGGAACTACTGCTCCATGCCATCTCTCAGGAAGGGTGCAGGAGAGCAGTAGCAGCTGGCCTTTATTTGCAAGTAGTCCGTTTACTAGTCATTCCATCCCACCAGTTTGTCACCGTGTTGAGTAAATAATGTAGTAGGAAGTGTGACTGTTTTTTATTATTTCTCCTGTTGTGTGGCTAACATCATAATATTTTTGTTTTATGCAGGCATGAGACCAGATTTAAGCAACGAATGCTGGAACTGACAGACACTAACAACATTGCCTACTTATTCCTCTCAGCTGCCAACAGATGGCTGGAGGTCAGAACGGTACGTTCATTTCATGATTTCGAAATGGAAACCACACAGAGAAGAGGCCTGATGCAAAGAGGGAGACAGTTGTAAAAACTAGGCTTCCACTGAGATTCAACATTCACTCCACATTTTCTGGACTTTAGCTCAGGTTTTTTATGGTATGGATGAAATTTGTCATGATGTTTTTAGCTAATGGCAAGACAGATAGCCCCAAAAGCAAAAATTCATTTTGTGTTTTCATTAGTGGCCAGATGACATAAGTTAATGGAATAGCAAATGTTTGTATAACTTCAGGTTGTTTTTTTTTTTTCAAAATTTGACGAGTGAACAGATGTACTCACTTCTACTGAACTGGACCAGCCTGGAAGAGATGGCAGCTTTCTATTTTAAGCCAGTGGAGGGTCATGTTAGCCCAAATGTAAAAAATTACAGTTATTCATCTGTTGCCTTCTTCTGTCCTGTATAAAGGAGGAGAATGGGTATAAGCTTCGGCATTGTACAGACTTGGTCTAGCAAGTTAGCGAATTTATTTGGGTCCCAGTTTGCCATTTGTAAACTAGGGGTATGACCTCATGGGTGTGTTAGGTTTAAAAATAGTAATATAATTCCTGTAGCTCACTTGTCGGCAGGTACACTCAACAAATGTCTTTTGAATGGATGGATGCCTGGATGAATGAATAAATGAATGGAAATGGTACCTGCCTTGGTAAGTGGTTAATGAGTCAACCACTCCTAATAAATGAAAGAGGAGATGGGTTAGACCCAAGTTCCAGAGCGAAGGAGATGTCGTTTGCAGACTGGGCTGTGTAATCTGCAGTATGAATAAGCAACTTTGGTAGAAATAATGAATTGACTGTCATCTTTTCTTAAAAAATAATTATCAGTTTGTGAAAAGCAAAAAGAAGTTTATCTGCATTATTGTTAAGAACCTCACTTCCACTGATTAAGCATCCCTGTCATATGAAGGCTCTCTTTCAAAACTCAGTGGATCAGAGAGGGCATCTGGGAATGGGAATTTGATAAAGTGCAAGGAAGGAGCCCAAATTAAAATCTGAATTGTTGATGGATGGACAACATATTGATAGAGAATCTTGGGTCCCCCTGTAAGCTGTAGTTGTCATAATTTGTCACTAATAACAGAGATTATCTACCACTATATTGTGTTGTGTTGTGTTATTGCATAGAAATTATCCAGCAACATAACACAATTATATTTCACAAATTTTAAATAGATAAGAAATTTCTTCCAGATCACTGTGGGGGTTGGAAGGGATAGGGCAGAGATTTTCCAATTACCTAGAAGTAACAGAAAGGCAGGCGAATGTTTAGGATTTATAACAGAAACAAAATACTATTCCTAGATCTTACCCAGACCCTAAATCCTTGCTTTAAGCTTCTGTTTGTTTGCTCAAATCTGTTTTCTCCGAGGAAAAGAAATCATATCTGAATAACAAAACTAGTGATGAAATAGCTTAATCAAAGAATGTCCTAAAATCACAGGGGGTGAAATGTCAGTAGTTTCCTTTGTGTTTGATTTTCCTGATGTTGAAGATCAAGTGTGTTTTTTAGGAATGAGTGTATTTGCTTTGGACTTGAGGTGTGTCTGACTTGCCTTCTGCTTCTTCTCTTTAGCACTTCCTACTGTCAGGTTAATGGACAAACGTTTAACAAGAATCTTCAAGCAAACCATATGTTCTGCTCTTGTAGCCAGAAGACAAGATATTAGAGCATTCAGACTGCCAAGAAAGGGAAGGTCAGGAAAAATTAGAGAGAAACAACAGCCAGATTCAGAGTGGGTTAGTTTAGCTTGCCTCATACCCTACTACTTAATTCCCCCATTAAAGGCAGCTGGACCTACTTGAACATAAATGAATTCTAGTTCCACTTGTAGAAATCTAAAATACATCTATGTATATATATATATATATATATATATATATATGATATTTGAAAAAATAAGGGCAGAATCTGACATTCATTTTATTACCTTATAACACATCTGTTTTTGTGTCTTTTTTTCTTTTCTGTGTATTATAATCTTTCCACAACTTGCTATCAGGTCTCATTACCAGATCTGTCCCTTAAAAACCAACACAAAAAAGTTATAGAGTCCTTTGCTCTATTTCTGATGAGTAAATATAAAATTTGGTAAGAAACTTGTTGATTTATTGCAACATTCTACACATATCTGCTGGTAGAATTCAAGGTCGAGTCTTGTGGATGATTTTGTCTCTTTTATCTCTCATATTTGTTTATCAATAAGTTTATGTGGGTATAAAGAACCTGCCTGCAAATGCAGAAGACATAAGAGACCCTGGTACGATCCGTGGGTTGGGAAGATCCCCTGGAGGAGGGCATGGCAACCCACTCCAGTGTTCTTGCCTGGAGAATCCCATAGACAGGGGAGCCTGGTGGGATACCGTCCATGGGTTGCAAAGAGCTGGACATGACTAAGGCAGCTTAGCACACACACACATACACAAATGCTCACATACACACATACTCTTCTAGACAATCCCAGAAATCCAACTTGAAACCAGTCAGACTTATTCTCCTATTCTGTACACTGAAAGTACAGAGTTTTCATTCAGTTCAGTTCAGTCCAGTCGCTTAGTCGTGTCTGACTCTTTGCAACCCCATGAATTGCAGCACGCCAGGCCTCCCTGTCCATCACCAACTCCCCGAGTTCACTCAAACTCATGTCCATCGAGTCGGTGATGTCATCCAGCCATCTCATTCTCTGTCATCCCCTTCTCCTCCTGCCCCCAATCCCTCCCAGCATCAGGGTCTTTTCCAATGAGTTTTCATTAGAACTGGAATATTTAGAACATTAGAATGTTTATTTGAATATAAATGCTATAATCCAAGAACATATGTGCCACAATAGGAGTGTTGAATAAATAGAACAGATAACTCTAATTAGGAAATAACCTTTCTCCCAGTTGTACACATGTAAATGACCTCATTACTACTGTGCATCACTGGAGACACAATTTCAGTTTGAAATAAATGGATCTTGTTTCAGAAATATAAGAAATGTAAGTGTTCAGATATAGGACCTTGGAGATGGGTGTGAACTGCTCTCTGAACCCCACAGCTGCCTTGCAGAGTACATCATGAGGAACGCTGGGCTGGAAGAAGCACAAGCTGGAATCAAGATTGCTGGGAGAAATATCAATAACCTCAGATATGCAGATGACACTACCCTTATGGCAGAAAGTGAAGAGGAACTCAAAAGCCTCTTGATGAAAGTGAAAGAGGAGAGTGAAAAGGTTGGCTTGAAGCTCAACATTCAGAAAACAAAGATCATGGCATCTGGTCCCATCACTTCATGGGAAATAGATGGAAAAACAGTGGAAACAGTGTCAGACTTTATTTTTTTGGGCTCCAAAATCACTGCAGATGCTGATTGCAGCCATGAAATTAAAAGACGCTTGCTCCTTGGAAGGAAAGTTATGACCAACCTTGATAGTATATTAAAAAGCAGAGACATTACTTTGCCGACCAAGGTCCATCTAGTCAAGGCAATGGTTTTTCCCGTGGTCATGTATGGATGTGAGAGTTGGACTGTGAAGAAAGCTGATCGCCGAAGAATCGATGCTTTTGAACTGTGGTGTTGGAGAAGACTCTTGAGAGTCCCTTATACTGCAAGGAGATCCAACAAGTCCATTCTAAAGGAGATCAATCCTGGGTGTTCATTGGAGGGACTGATGCTAAAGCTGAAACTCCAATACTTTGGCCACCTCATGAGACGAGCTGACTCACTGGAAAAGACTCTGATGCTGGGAAAGGTTGGGGGCGGGAGGAGAAGGGGACGACGGAGAATGAGATGGCTGGATGGCATCACCGACTCTGTGGACATGAGTTTGAGTGTACTCCGGGAGTTGGTGATGGACAGGGAGGCCTGGCGTGCTGTGATTCATGGGGTCGCGGAGAGTCGGACACGACTGAGCGACTGAACTGAACTGAACTGAAGTCATTTACAGCAAGATAAGGAATGAAAACCTCTATCTGGCCCACTGATACTGCATTGATCTTATCTACAGTATCAGCACAGCTGCCTCCATTCCCTATTCTTTGATATGTTAACCAGCAAATTAACAAAAATATTTGCTTATCGCAAATAATCTGGGAGCTCCTATAGCAGAAACACAGCCAATCGGTACCAGGATGGGAGCAACCTTGGGCAGAGCTCAGAAGAGGTGAGCAGGTCTCCTGATGTGGATCTGAGGAGCTCACCAACTCAGCAGATTCAAAAGCAGAGACATCAGTTTGCTGACAGAAGTCCATCTAGTCAAAGCTATAGTTTTTCCAGTAGTCATGTATGGATGTGGGAGTTCCTGACCATAAGGAAGGCTGAGCGCGAAAGAATTGTGGTGCTTTTGAACTGTGCTGCTGGAGAAGATTCTTGAGAGTCCCTTGGACAGCAAGGATATCAATCCTAAAGGAAATAACTCCTGAATATTCATTGGAAGGACTGATGCTGAAGCCGAAACTCCAATACTTTGGCCACCTACTGCAAAGAATCAGCTCTTTGGAAAAGACCCTGATGCTAGGAAAGATTGAGGACAGGAGTAGAAAGGAGCCACAGAAGGTGAGATGGTTGGATGCCATCACTGACTCAACAGCCATGAGTCTGAGCAAGCTCTGAGAGACAGTGAGGAACAGGGAAGCCTGCCGTGCTACAGTCCGTGGGATCGCAAAGAGTGGGACACGGCTGATGACTGAACAGCAAAATGACCTCCATGGAGAGAAAGGAGGAAGCTTATCATAGTTTCCCATGACTGTTTTTCCTTTTTTCTTCATTCTCAAGTTTAGTTTTCTGGAACAATGCCACTGAATTCTGTGGACAGACGATCTCCAAGAGAAGTAAGGGATAAAAGGATAAAAATACCTTTTTTGAATTTGGGAAGATCCCCAAGCCCCATCCAATTTTTATTATCTTTTTTAAAAAAAAAAATGGCTTTCATGTCTTTCTGGTCATGCTAGATAAGTGTTAAGGCAATTACAGAGTCTTCCCTGGTGGCTCAGTGGGTAAAGAATCTGCCTGCAATGCAGGAGACCTTGGTTCAATCCCCTGGGTTAGAAAGATCCCCTGAAGGAGGGCATGGCAACCCACTCCAGTATTCTTGAGAATCCCCATAGACAGAGGAGCCTGGTGGGCTACAGCCCATAGGGTCTCTAGAAATCAGACACTACTGACTGACTAACACAAATAAGACAGTTACAAAGTATTCCCTTTTTCTGGCTGAAGAGTGGTAGCCATGGAAGATGTAGCCTGCCCACCATGTTCATTTCATACTTATTCAGAATTGGGGGGGGAAAAATAAAGGTCACAGCACACAGTACTCAGAAAAGGACAAGAACCTAAAAGAATAATTTGGCTGGTAGAAAAGTAGCCAGACTGTGACCACCCAGGTTGCTTTGGCAGGGGAGGGGAGCATTTCTCCTCTGGGTGCCAAGTGAAGTGGACCACAATCATGTGCAGTGTGTCACTGCAGCCTAACCTTTGAATGCTGCTTACGTTCTTTTGTTCAGCACAGCATTTTCTGTTCATCCCTCTGCACTAAACAGTTCCAGTTCTTTGGCATTGGTGTTTCCATTTGCAAAAATTGTGTAACTCTATCTAAAGGGTGTCTTTCCAAGGCTTTGTCTTGCTGTGTGGTGAAAGGATAAAAGAAAAATCACATCAAGAAGCCAAAAAAAAAAAAAAAAAGTCTTTAGAATCAACAGGCTAAAGTGAAAATAATCTTCAGGGTGAACTTGTACGAGAGTCTATTTTGTGAAACAGTACAGAGCTGTTTTGAGTGTTTACAACTCCATTATAGACAGATGTGTGTTGATCTTGTCATGTGAAGACCCAGACACTCTGTGGAACCATAAATATTGACTTCTTGTTCTTAGACATGGATTTCTGAAGACTGTGAAAAAAGAGAGAGATGGTATTCCTATTAACTACTTATGAGGTTGTTTTACGGAAAAATATTATTTTCACTGTAATCCCACATAGAGAGAGAGGTCATTGAATCAGTAGAAATCTGACCAGAGGCTTCTCTTTTGACCTGGGGATCAAAGACTTCCCTTCTGGAGGGGAGTGTTAAGTTCCCAAACTCAATGGAAGTTATAATTTATCACAAATACAAATGTCCTGTGGTTGGGCCCTCTTTAAGAATGGAAATTCACATGTGTAGTAGCTTCTGTTTCCTAAGCAGAATCTCTCTTTCCATTGTATCATTTTGACTGAAAGTGTTTTCTTCAATGAATTGATTGGGTAGGACATAGAAAGCCTTAATGGGAGGACATGTGCTGCTAGCATGTGAGTTAATTCAGATGATCTGCTTGTCCTTTCTTACTGCTTTTAAGCCATTTTGTTGTTCACATTTGCAGTGGAAAGGAAAGGAGGTGTGGAAAGGTAGAATCACTGTATAATTCATTAAACTAGGGTAAGTTTAATGGTAAAGGAAATGGAAATGGGGAACTAACATACACTCTTATATTACCTATCAATTTCACGTGCCTATTACTGTTACAGTACTATTGGAAGGGAAGTGACTGGAATTTAGTTATTTTGCTATGAGATTTCTTGATAAACATGCACAAAAGGGCTTCCTCTCTTATTCAGGTCAGGTAAAATTCTGATCAAATGCCTCCCAAAAATCTCCAATTTCTTAGGAAAAAAAACATTATTGAGCAGGGGTAGTAATCCAGGAATGAGCTGGAAAGTATCTCATTGATATAACTAAAAGACAACACAAATAGCACTTTAAAATAAAATGATAAAAAAATATTTTATAAAAAATAAAATAACTTTGTTTTAGATACTAAACTGCAGACCTGTGCCTGTGCGCTAAGTTGCTTCAGTCGTGTCCGATTCTTCATTACCCTGTGGATCGTAGCCCACCAGACTCCTCTGTTCAAGGGATTTTCCAGGCAAGATTACTGGAGTGGGTTGCCATGCCCTCCTCCCAGGGGATCTTCCTGACCTACCAATTGAACCTGAGTCTCTAATGTCCCCTGCATTGGCAGGCAGGTTCTTTACCACTAGTGCCACAAATTGCAGACATACTGGTTTTTAAACTCTTACATATATTTGAATTTACTAGATTGTGAATTTGGCAATGGATTCATCCCCTGAAAAATCTGCTCTAACTGTACTTCAAAAAGCTATGCCTTGGGCACTTACCTGGCAGTCCAATGGTTTAACACTTCACCTTAACATTTCAGGGAGTGCTGATTCCTTAAATAGGTTGAATATAGGGGTGAATTGGTGGGTTGAGGAGGAAGAGTAGCTTAAGTGGTCTGCCCACCCCTTTGATGGTACTGTGTGCAGGGATCATACACAGTACCATGCTTCTGTTCCTGGCACCTTAGAAATGGCAGTTGATTTACAGCCTTTTTGTATCTTATTGTAAGTAATGACCCCAACAGCGCATGCATGCCATTATTTTTAGTCCCTTTCAGTTTCTTTGTACTCTCTTGCTGGAGGATTCATTTGTTCAGGTTCAGGCACTGCAGTAAAGGGTCCCAGGTCCCAGTTTATCTGACGGAAGACAGGAAGACCAGCATGATTGGAGCATGGTGAAGGAGTAGAAAAGGAATCTCAGATAAGGTCAGAGGAGGCAAGGTCTAGAACCCAGACTTTGCATCATCTGCGGCTTTGTAATTCATCAGAGTCTGAATTTGTTGTAAGTGCAATAAGAAGGCATTGATAACTCTAAACAGGGAAGTTATAGATACCTTTAAAAGACCATTGAATGAATGAGGCCCTTCTGAGGTCATCTGGGAGGAAGTGGAGAATAGAAACTAATAAAAAATACATTGTTTCAAACCCTTAAAGCAGGGATCCCCAACCTTTCTGACACCAGAGACCATTTTCATGGAAAGCAATTTTTCCATGAACCAGGGAATGGGGGGTGGTTTAGGGATGATTCAAGCGCATTACATTTACTGTGCACTCTATTTCTATTATTATTACATCAGCTCCACCTCAGATTATCAGGCCTAAAATAGTGGACCCCTGTCTTAAATTGTATGTTGCCCACAGAAATTTCTCAGAAACCAACTGGAATATTTCTTTGTATCATGCTGGGAGCATCTTGCTGGAAGTATCTCCTAGTGCTAACTTACTTTCTGAAACTTATCACATAAACTTTTTATGAGTCTCTTTAGAAAAGCTAATATTGGGAATAACAAATTTATAACATAGTGTTAAAAGTATTAACTTTAATGAGAGAGTGGGAAGGAAAAATTCATATTGTCGTAAATATTTTAGAAGTATTTAGGGGAACACATTGGTGTTTATAAAATATAAAAAAGCAGCCCAGGCTGGTTATATTCTACATTCATATAGTTGTTGCTTCAAATGAAGGGCGATCTGATTGTAAGTGACAAGCTGTTAATAAATGAATACACTGGATACAACGGAAGGAGCTATCAAAGGAATATTTACTAACTCTGTGGAATTTACTGCCTCGAGGGATTAAATCTCATGATTTCTTTCTTTATTCTTTGTAAGACCATGGGAATCATGACAGAATTAAATTTTAGTGCCTGTTTTAACCTTTGATGTTTTATGATGCACGTAAGCTTTTAAGCTTGCTTCAAACATTTGAAAATCATCCAGGGGGGAAAAGGACATCCTGTTACATGGAGGTGGGAAAGTCTAACTGATTTTTTTTTTTATTCCTTTCAAAATTCCTGTAAATTGGGTACTATTTCTATTTTCCAAAGAAGAAACTGAGTTACAAAGAAGAAACTGACTCATCTAAGTTCATTAGCTTGTAATTGACAAAGGCATCATTTGAACCCAGACCTGTGATTCCAAGGCTGGAATCATTGATTGCTCCCCAACAAGTTGATCCTTGATCCTAGTTTAAAAGTTGCAGAAGGACTTCCTTGGCTGTCCAGTGGTTAAGACACCACCTTTCAGTACAGGAGGTGCAAGTCCAATCCCTGTTCAGGGAACTAAGATCCCACGTGACTCGTAGTTAAAAAACCAAAACATAAAAGGTGATATTGTAAAAAAGTTTAATAAAGACTTTTAAAATGGTCCACATCAAAAGAGAAATCTTTAAAGAAAATAGAAATAAATAAATAAAAGAAAATAGATGTTGGGATGCACACGTGTGAGCTGATTTGAGAAGCCATTCTTGATTTCAGCATGCTAAACACTCTCTTACTGTCATTTAAGTCTTCTCACCTAATTACTAGTTATTTTTTTAAGGTATCAGAGATGTATCTTGCTAGAGAAGATCATCACCAGTAAGATGAGACTTGAGATAATTCTAGAAAGTGTTCATACCTGAAATTTGACCTGCTTCTGGCATGTGTGACACATCAGCCTGACAAATTTTAATGATTCTATTGACTATGGAAAATTCCATTAGCATTTTGTTAACATTTATATTGTCTTTAAGAAATAAAAAGTAAATACATAAAATTTATATATGTTTTATAAGTTAAAAATCCTGCTGCATGTTTTATGCCTGGCATTTTTTACTCAATGTAAAATGATGACCATTTCTCATTATTAAAATATTTAAAACATTATTTTTCATCACAGCAAGATATACAATACCATCACAAGTCTGTATGATGATTTATTTATTCATTCTGTGCTTCCCTGGTATAGGTATTCTGGGGCTTCCCTGGCAATTCATCTGGTAAAGAATCTGCCTGCAATTCAGGAGACCTGGGCTTGATCCCTGGGTTGGGAAGATCCCCTGGAGAAGGGAAAGTCCACCCACTCCAGTATTCTGGCCTAAGGAATTCCATAGGCTGTATAGTACATGGGATCAAAAACAGTCGGACACACTGAGCAACTTTCACATAGTAGGAAAATTTCCTTTTTTTCCCCAATTTTTTCCAATAGTAACAGCACTGAAATAAATCTCCTGATATACAAATCTAAAAAAAATGAAATTTCTTTTTCAAAGGATAAGACATAACAATGCCTAAAAATTTTGGGAAATGGAGGAGGAAGAGGGTGTAGAAAATAGACAAGTGCCCCCCATCTCTCCTTTGAGTTTAAGGTTGACCTTAATTAATTTTTAAATTTTCTGGAAAGAGTTTATCATTGAGTCATAATCAATTCAGATATTCTAAGACATGTTCATATTTCTAATTTAGGGAGAAAAACTACACTCATTCCTATTTCTATGCAATCTGTAGATTTAATGTCCCAGACTCTGAGTCCATATTATTGACAAAAATTTCAGATATTGATACAAATCCCAAGAAGCTAACTAGATACAAATTTCTCCCAAACCTGGTATAAACGCACATGAAATTCAAGGTAGAAAGTTAAGTTAAAAATAATTGCTTGTCTGGTAAAATTCAGTAGATAAGAAAAAAAAAAGAAAGAAAGAAAATCTTTCATGTGATCCTGGTCATGCCAAAAATTGCAGTTTAATTTCTGACCAGGTATTTACCATCTCTGAAAGCATTATCTGGGGGCCTTGCATCACTTCCCTTCCAGCCCTAAGACTGTGAGTTATTCTTCCCTACCTTCTGTAACCTTGTTCTGAAACCTCATAGGACACGCAATGAGTAAGGTCTATTCTGTTAGTCATCACCCAGGTTGATCGAGATCCTTAGTTTTAAGAACTTAGGGAAAATCTTTTAACATTTTTTCTCATTCTTTTTAGGATTATCTGGGAGCGTGCATTGTCCTCACTGCATCTATTGCATCCATTAGTGGGTCTTCCAATTCTGGACTGGTGGGCTTAGGTCTTCTGTATGCACTAACGGTAGGTATGGATGAAAACCTCTAGCTCTCTCTCTTTGTACTGCACTTGAGGTACTTTCCGTAGTTATCACCAACTCTTATTCATGGATGTTAGACGACTAGTTAGAAATTCATAACAAGATGATAGCCTACAAATAATAGTAGATTTGGGCCTAAACCAGCGTTTTGGGATGGCATGGATTCATTTCTGACGTTTTGAACCAATTTTTAGAAACTCCTCAAACACTGTGGTCAGAGTTCTCCCAAGATTGTTTGGGATTCTTGTCCTGAGTGGCTCACCACCCATTTAGGAACACTAATTCCCATGTGGGCTTCCCCGATAGCTCAGTTGGTATAGAATCCGCCTGCAATGCAGGAGACTCCGGTTCAATTCCTGGATCGGGGAGATCCGCTGGAGAATGGATAGTCTACCCACTCCAGTATTCTTGGGCTTCCCTTGTGGCTCAGCTGGTAAAGAATCTGCTGCAATGCAGGAGACCTGGGTTTGATCCCTGGGTTGGGAAGATCCCCTGGAGAAGGGAAAGGCTACCCACTCCAGTATTCTGGCCTAGAGAACTCTATGGATTGTATAGTCCATGGGGTCGCAAAGAGTCGATCACAACTGAGTGACTTTCACTTCACTTTCACTTCAACTCCCATGTGAATATAAATGAGGTACGTGGAAACATACAACTATCCACTGGGCAAGGAAGTCGGTACAGTCCACAAATCAATGACATTAGAGGACCATTGAAGAAGAGCAGATACCTCCTTTGCAGCATTAGCCCATGACATCCTCTCTGATCTCTGATACCCTGTAGCATTTATGAACTGTGCCCACTTGAACAGTCCAAGTCATCCTATCCCTTGATATCCAGTGTTCACAAAAACTGTTACTTTATTTGCTGTGTGCTCATTGTTTTTGTTACCTGACACAGATAACCAATTATTTGAATTGGGTCGTGAGGAACTTGGCTGATGTGGAGGTCCAGATGGGCGCAGTGAAGAAAGTGAACAGTTTCCTGACTATGGAGTCTGAGAACTATGAAGGCACCATGGGTATTGTTCTGAATATTATGGTGTTTCACCTAAATAGTTATTTAAGAATATTAGTTATGTGTCGGGCACATTGTCATTTTTGCTTTTGTTTTCCATTTCAATAGCCAGAGAATCTTCTCTCCTCTTGACTTTGCCTGATAAGGTACAACTGCATCTGAAAAGATGAAAAAAATCTTAGATACAACCAGAGTCCAAATAGATTTACCTAGTAATATTTAGAGAGGATTATAAAGATACTTGCTTCCCAGGTGGCATAGTGGTAAAGAATCCGCCTGTCAATGCAGAAGCCTCTGGAGGCTTAGGTTCAATCCCTGGGTCAGGAAGATCCCCTTGAGGAGGAACTAGCAACCCACTCCAGTATTTTTGTCTGGAAAATCCCATGGAGAGAGGAGCTTAACGAGCTGCAGTCCATGGGGTCACAAAGAGTCAGTCACGACTGAGCACACATGGAATGGTATAAAAATATTTGGACTTTATTATATTAATTACCAACCTCAACTATGAACTATTGTATTCTTTTTCTCAAGAGCTTATTAATTTAGATGCCAAGGAGCTTAGATCTTAAAATAACCAAGATTCTTAGCCTTGCTAGAATAAAACTTTCAGGAAATTCAACACTGAGGACAGAGTAATCTTCCTTAACTGCAAATCTCATGCTTAAAATGCATTGTGTTTCCTAAGTCCTTCAGTACCTCTTCCGCTCTTCGAGGACATGCAGCCGTTCATTGGTCAATCCTTCCTCACCTATCTAGTCTCATCTTTCATCAGCCACCTACATACCTTTCACTCTGGCCATACCAACACGCTATGCTTTCTTTTGATCTTTGTTCTTCTCTCTCTCTCTCTTTCATGTATATATATGAAACAAACTTCCCCACCTCTTATCCTTTAAGATTCATTTCAGGCACCATTTCCTCTTGAAGCCCTGCTGGAACTCCTGGGTTGCCACCATCTCTGCTCCCAGAGTACCTTGGATCGGCCTCTGTCATGTGATTTTGTGTGCAGTCCCATAGGGGCTAACTCACTTGCATGTGGTCCCCTGGGACACACTGAGCACCTTGAGACATGTCTTCACTCTCAGCTCCCTGCATAACACCTCTCACTTCTGAATCACTCAAATGTTTGAGGCCAGCCGACTGAACAAATGAATTCATTGACCGAGTGCTGAGAGACGTGATGTCCGTTAATGCTCCAAAACAAACACACAAAAACTATTTTTAAAGCTCTTAATTAAGAGACTTTTGCTCTGAATGTAATGTTAATTAAAAGAAAAAAACCCATATGGGAATTCTCTAGTGGGCCAGTGGTTAGGACTCCATGTTCTCACTGCCAAGGGCCAGGGTTCAATCCCTGTTTGGGGAACTAAGATCTTGAAAGCCACGCAATGCAGCCAAAATCCAAATAAATAAATATAATCTTTTAATTAAAGAAACTTTAAACCCAGAAGTAGCCTTACTATGACCTTAAATTTAGAAAACAATTATTATGTGTGTATGTATAAATGTATATAAGTACATGTGCTTTTCTTTCTACCTCTTTCTGTGTCTCTCTGTCTCTTCCTCTTCTCCATCTCCATCCTCCAGATCCTTCTCAAGTTCCAGAACATTGGCCTCAGGAAGGGGAGATCAAGATTCATGATCTGTGTGTCAGATATGAAAATAACCTAAAGCCTGTTCTTAAGCACGTAAAGGCTTACATCAAACCTGGGCAGAAGGTATGGAGTTCACT
This sequence comes from Moschus berezovskii, assembly GCF_049115385.1. Lineage (NCBI taxonomy): Eukaryota > Metazoa > Chordata > Mammalia > Artiodactyla > Moschidae > Moschus > Moschus berezovskii. Next base: position 93,264,513 of record NC_142465.1, read on the forward strand.
GTCATTTGATTTAATTCATACAGAACCTCAGATGGAACCACCCCATTACCACTTGAGCTCCTTAGACATGCCAGCCAAGGATCTTCTCACTGGGCTCCCATTATATTCCTTACACTTTATAGGTCAAATTATGTGCATAAAAGAGAAAAGGGGGAAAGTGGATCCAGATAAAGTATACATTCTTTAAACTGTATTGCCATTCATTCATCTCCCATGAAGATTAGAAAAGTGAACAATAGGCATGTTTTTCAAAATTTCTAGCTTTTGGCTCATGACCATTCCAGATGTCCCCTTGAGAACCTTTGTGTTTGTACTAGCTCTGGCCCCACAATGATTTATTTTAGTTATTGTAAAAAGAGCAAGTGTGCAGAAAAATGGACTCATTTTACTTTTTCTTATATAATAAAATCATCACTTCTGAGACAGAGTGGAGTACTTATTAGGTCAATGACATACTAAATGGAAAAATGAAGCCACAGAGGTGAAAAGCACAACCACATAGACGTAAAAAAGAGTCCAAGTGGAATCATTGAAGATTTGATGAAGACCCTGTGTTATTTTAATAATGATAATGCAGAAGGGAGACCTGAGACGAGAACGACAATTTTAATGTAACTTTAAATAGAGTTGCAGTTTTATCATGGTGTCTTATCTAAGTTAAAAATGCTTTGCCTACTTTTTTCTTCTGAGTCCTCTTCTCTCTGAGTGACAGTTGCTTTCTTAGGTGGGCATATGTGGTCGCACTGGCAGTGGGAAGTCATCATTATCTCTGGCTTTCTTCAGAATGGTGGATATATTTGATGGTGAGTTACTAACTAAACTTTTTCATTAGCCATGTGATACTCTTCCGTTAAAAAAAAAAAAGCAATATCTACTTACCTAGTCCTGCAACAATAAAATATATTTAGAATGACTTCAGTATTCTTGCCTGGAAAATGCCATGGACAGAGGAGCCTGGTAGGCTACAATCCATGGGGTTACAAAGAGTCTGTCATGACTGAGCACGCGTTACTACTACTACAACTACTGCTGTGTCCTACAGCCCATGGTTTGAGGCAGGTATTCCAGATAAATGGGCTTCCTGGGTGGATCAGTGGTAAAGAATCTTCCTACCAATGCAAGAAGATGCAGGAGATGTGGGTTTGATCCCTGATCCCCTGGAGGAGGAAATGGCAACCCACTCCAGTATTTTTACCTGGAGAATCCCATGGACAGAGGAGCTTGGCAGGCTAAAGGGTCACAAAAAGTTAGACACAACTGAGCATGCACGCATCCCAGATAAACAGTTTAGGAGTAAAGAAAAAAAGGAACTGAGAAATAAAATTATTAGCCCTAAACTCAGCTCTAGAAATTATTGTTAATGAATTTTATTAAATTAGTAAAGTGAAAACAAGGCCACTCATTATGAAGAGCAGCAGATGGAAGTGGCATTTCAAGAAGAAGGAAGAGAGAAAAAGACTGTCTAGTTTCCTACACACTAAAAGCACATTTCTTTCCATTAAAGGAAAAATAGGAGATAAATAATCTACATTTTAATTTTAGTGCATGACTCTTATTATCATCTTCTTAATAACATGGTTTAATGATGTTGGATGTTTTGGGAGGAGGTGACCATTGCTAATAAAGTGCCAAGGACATGCTGACAATATACAAAAATATTTATTCATCTGCAAGATTATTAATAGTATCATACATGAAGTAATCTCATATTTGTTTTAGAAAAAATATGTGACATTATTTAGTCTATTAAGTGACCTATAAATAGGCCAGCACATATGCCATCTTGAATGAAACGGGAGCCATCAGCTCAAGAATTGCTTAAATATTATCTCTAATCATTGTGATAATAGTGATAGTACTTCACATTTTTATTATACTTGACAGGTTACATTATTTAATCTACACAACAACTCAGTGAAATAAAGAGGTCAGTTTATAAACAACGAAGTTTAACTGTGGTCATTGCAGGGCTTGGGACTTAGATTTAGCAAAGAGATAGCTATCCACCTCCAGATGAGCCCCTCTAGCACCTCACTCTTTCCATGGCTGGTAATAATACACAGATCCTTTAAGGATTTTCTGTGGGATTTCCATTATAATACAATTGCAGGATCCAAGACGATTGAAACTTTTCATTAAAAAACTGTCACTATGATGGAACATATTAGATTAGCCATAGCCTCATGAGTTCAGAAACATCATTTCAGCCCCCATGAGGACTATGATGACTGATTATCTTTTTAATACCATTAGGCGATTGAGATTTTAATAGATAATATATTATACCCAGAAGAAAGTTTAATCTAATCACCTTACCTGCTCTTGAATCTAAATGCAGCAGAAAAGGGACTCTAATTGCCATTCTTCTCTTAGCATGCTTATCTCATAGAGCAATATTATCTTTGCACAAAACAAGATCATAAAATCTATCAAGGTAAGGAAAAGTCATCAAGATTGCACAAGTTCATGTACAGTGAAATTTATTAAGAGTTGATACCTATGTCATAGAATTTACTTTCTTACTTGTACTGTACTGTACTGTACTCCTCAATCAGTAAATGAGCAAAGAGACTTCTCTGATGGTGGTCTAGTGATTAGAAATAGACGCCCTCACCGTTGTGGCCCAGGTTTGTTTCCTGGTCAGGGAAGCCTTTCTTCTTGGGCTTCCCTGGTGGCTCAGATGGTAAAGAATCTGCCTGCAATGCAGGAGACCCGGGTTCAATCCCTGGATCAGGAAGATCCCCTGGAGAAGGGAATAGCAACCTACTCCAATATTCTTACCTGGAGAATTCCATGGACAGAGGAGGCTGGAAGTCTACAATTGCAAAGAGTTTCAAAGAGTTGCAAAGAGTTGGACATAACTGAGCGACTAACATGGACAGTCCAGTGGTTAAGCATCTGAGCTTCCATTACAGAGGGCACAGATTCCGTCCCTGCTCAGGGAACTGAGAGCCTGAATGTCACTTGGTGTGGCCAAAAAATAAATGAAAACAAATATTAAAAATAAATAAATATAACACAATATTGTTAATCAGCTATACCCCACTACAAAGTAAAAAGATTTTTGAAATATATAAGTAAATAAATAGACGAGTGAATAAGACAAAAATGCCTGTCTTCAATAACCTAATATTCTAGTTAGGGGAGAGTGCTATGCTTAGTCTCTCAGTTGTGTCTGACTCTTTGTGAACCCATGGACTGTAGCCTGCCAGGCTCCTCTGTCCATGGGGATTCTCCAGGCAAGAATACTGGAGTGGGTTGCCATGCCCTCCTCCAAAGGATCTTCCTAACCCAGGGATCGAACCCAGGTCTTCTGCATTGCAGGCAGATTCTTTACTGTATGAGCCACACAATTAAAAAGATTTATGGTGGTGGTTTAGTTGCTAAGTCATCCCTGACTCTTTGCAACTCCATGGACTGTAGCCTGCCAGGCTCCTCTATCCATGGGATTTTCCAGACAAGAATACTGGAATGGGTTGCCATTTCCTTCTCCAGGGGATCTTCCCCACCCAGAAATTGAACCTGGGTCTCCTGCATTGCAGTCAGATTCTTTACCAACTAAGCTACCAGGGAAGCCCCCAAAAGATCAATAAATGTGTATAACAGAACGTCCTATGAAGGAAAATAAAAGGAATACTGTAAAGAAGATCACTGAGGGAAAAGAGTACCTTTGGTTTGTATGAACCATGTAAACAGTAAAAAGTAGAAATCCCTTTAGGAGAAAATATAATACATAAGAAAGAAAATATTGCCAAAATGCCTATTTTTCTTAGAGGCATGTCATGATGTTTTTAATACTTACATGGAAAGCATCATCTTCTGAATTTCAATCTGAACTAGGAAAGCACTTCCAATTGGTAAACAAATATTATTTTACTTGTGGTTTTATTACAGGCTTGCCATTTTTGTTTTTCTTTAACAGGAAAGATTGTCATTGATGGGATAGACATTTCCAAACTGCCACTGCACACACTACGTTCTAGGCTTTCAATCATTCTGCAGGATCCCATACTCTTCAGCGGTTCTATTCGGTAGGTAATGTATTCAACAGAAACTCAAGTGCCTCAGTATTTACCCGTTGGCTCGTAGGAGGGTTTTACTCAGAGTTGCTTTTCAGCTAGGTGTCCTCATCACCAGGATGATGAGGTCAAATGTTCTGCCCCACAGTTTGGATTGAGGTACTTAAAATGGCTGAATTAACCTAAAGAAATCCATCCTTTGTTGTTGCTCAGTGGTTCAGTCATGTCTAACTCTTTGTGACCTCATGGACTGTAGCATGCTAGGCTTCCCTGTCCTTCACCATCTCCTGGAATTTGCTCGAACTCATGCCCATCTTTTGTATCCCCCCAAAGCTCATCTCTTCTGTTCAACTCCACAAACACCACCCTTCCCTCTGTACTTGGGGATAGTGATTCTCCAATTTCTGAGATATCCAGACATTTCTGAGATATCCACCCTACAGATGTCCTGCCTGTCTCTTGTGTGTCTGGCTTGGGCTCAACAGATACTAAGTTTGGTAAATACCTTGATTCTCTTCCACCCCTCACAATTTTTCTTTCCACCAAAATTGCTCTGAAGAAGCTGCCACATTCTTCTCCATGCCTGGTTTGCAGTTTCTCATGAAAGAAAAGAGAGAAAGAGAATGGAGGTTATCTGCTCTTCGCTGAGTCCTCACAGCACTGCTCTAGTGTTTATATTATTGTCCCCATTTTACAGATGAGGATTTTGAATCTCAGAGAAGCTGTGGCTTAGCCAAGTTCATACACTTTGTTGGTGGTAGAACTGCCATTCCGAATAAAGTTTGTCTGACACTAGAGTCCACTGTTACTATCCATCAGGTCATGTCTATCATTCCATCCAGTCTATTTTCTCTCTTGCTCCCCTACTCCATCTACTTCATTGCAAAGTATTTGTCACCTTTTACTAAACAGTACTTGTCTCAACAACAGAATAGGAAAAACAAGAGACCTCTTCAAGAAAATTAGAGATTCCAAGGGAACTTTTCATGCAAAGATGGGCTCGATAAAGGACAGAAATGGTATGGACCTAACAGAAGCAGAAGATATTAAGAAGAGGTGGCAGGAATACACAGAAGAACTGTACAAAAAAGATCTTCACGACCAAGATAGTCACGATAATGTGATCACTGACCTAGAGCCAGACATCTTGGAATGTGAAGTCAAGTGGGCCTTAGAAAGCATCACTAGGAACAAAGCTAGTGGAGGTGATGGAATTCCAGTTGAGCTATTTCAAGTCTTGAAAGATGATGCTGTGAAAGTGCTGCACTCAATATGCCAGCAGATTTGGAAAACTCAGCAGTGGCCACAGGATTGGAAGAGGTCAGTCTTCATTCCAATCCCAAAGAAAGGGAATGCCAAAGAATGCTCAAACTACCGCACAATTGCACTCATCTCACACGCTAGTAAAGTCATGCTCAAAATTCTCCAAGCCAGGCTTCAGCAGTATGTAAACCGTGAACTCCCAGATGTTCAAGCAGGTTTTAGAAAAGGCAGAGGCACCAGAGATCAAATTGCCAACATCCGCTGGATCATGGAGAAAGCAAGAGAGTTTCAGAAAAACATCTATTTCTGCTTCATTGACTATGCCAAAGCCTTTGACTGTGTGGATCACAATAAACTGTGGAACATTCTGAAAGAGATGGGAATCCCAGACCACCTGACCTGCCTCTTGAGAAACCTGTATGCAGGTCAGGAAGCAACAGTTAGAACCAGTCATGGAACAACAGACTGGTTCCAAATAGGAAAAGGTGTACGTCAAGGTTGTATATTGTCACCTTGCTTATTTAACTTATATGCAGAGTACATCATGAGGAACGCTGGGCTGGAAGAAGCACAAGCTGGAATCAAGATTGCCGGGAGAAATATCAATAACCTCAGATATGCAGATGACACTACCCTTATGGCAGAAAGTGAAGAGGAACTCAAAAGCCTCTTGATGAAAGTGAAAGAGGAGAGTGAAAAGGTTGGCTTGAAGCTCAACATTCAGAAAACAAAGATCATGGCATCTGGTCCCATCACTTCATGGGAAATAGATGGAAAAACAATGGAAACAGTGTCAGACTTTGTTTTTTTGGGCTCCAAAATCACTGCAGATGCTGATTGCAGCCATGAAATTAAAAGACGCTTGCTCCTTGGAAGGAAAGTTATGACCAACCTTGATAGTATATTAAAAAGCAGAGACATTACTTTGCCGACCAAGGTCCGTCTAGTCAAGGCAATGGTTTTTCCCGTGGTCATGTATGGATGTGAGAGTTGGACTGTGAAGAAAGCTGATCGCCGAAAAATCGATGCTTTTGAACTGTGGTGTTGGAGAAGACTCTTGAGAGTCCCTTATACTGCAAGGAGATCTAACCAGTCCATTCTAAAGGAGATCAATCCTGGATGTTCATTGGAGGGACTGATGCTAAAGCTGAAACTCCAATACTTTGGCCACCTCATGAGACGAGTTGACTCACTGGAAAAGACTCTGATGCTGGGAAAGGTTGGGGGCGGGAGGAGAAGGGGACGACGGAGAATGAGATGGCTGGATGGCATCACCGACTCTGTGAACATGAGTTTGAGTGTACTCCGGGAGTTGGTGATGGACAGGGAGGTCTGGCGTGCTTTGATTCATGGGGTCGCGGAGAGTCGGACACGACTGAGCGACTGAACTGAACTGAACTGACTTGTCTCAAAGAGAAAATGTATGTAAGATTGTTCAATATTTAATCATAAAATTGTTGTTATTTAGTTGCTAAATTCTGTCTGACTCTTTGTGACCCCATGGACTGTAACACTCCAGGCTCCGTTGTCCTCAACTATCTCCCTGAGTTTTCTCAAATTCTAGTCTACTGAGTCGGTGATGCCATCCAACTATTTCATCCTCTGCCACCCTCTTCTCCTTTTGCCTGCAGTCTTTCCAGCATCAGGGTCTTTTCTGCTGAGTCACTCTTCACATCAGGTGACCAAAGTATTGGCGCTTCAGTCCTTCCAGTGAATATTCAGGGTTGATTTCTTTTAGGATTGACTGGTCTGAGCTCCTCACAGTCCAAGGGACTCTCAGGTGCCTTCTCTAGCACCACAATTCGAAAGCATCAGTTCTTCAGCACTCGGCTTTCTTTATGGTCCAACTTTCACATCTGTACATGACTACTGGAAAAAGCTATAGCTTTGACTTTGTTGGCAAAGTGATGTCTCTGCTTTTTAATATGCTGTCTAGGTTTGTCATAGCTTTCCTTCCAAAAAGCAAATGTCTTTTAATTTCATGGCTGTAGTCAGCATCTGCAGTGATTTTTGGAGCCCAAGAAAATAAAATCTGCCACTGTTTACACTTTTCCCCATCTATTTGACATAAAGTGATGGGATTAGATGCTCTGATCTTAGTTTTTTGAATGTTGAGATTTAAGCAAGCTTTTTCACTCTCCTCTTTTACCCTGATTATGATGCTTTTTAGTTCCTTTTCACTTTCTGCCTTAAGGGTGGTATCATCTGCATATCTGATATTGTTGACATTTCTCCCAATAGTCTTGATTCCAACTTGTGATTCATCCAGCCCATCATTTTGCATGATGTATTCTGCATGTCAGTTAAATAAGTAGAGCGACAATATACAGTCTTGATGTACTCCTTTCTCAGTTTTGAATAAGTCCATTGTTCCATGTCTGGTTCCACCTGTTGCTTCTTGACCTGCATACAGGTTTCTCAGGAGGCAGGTAAAGTGGTCTGGTATTCTTTTTTAAGAATTTTCCACAGTTTATTGTGATCCACACAGTCAAAGGTTTTAGCATAGTCAGTGAAGCAGAAGAAGATGTTTTTCTTGAATTCCCTTGCTTTCTCTTTAATCCAGCAGATGTTGACAATTTGATCTTTGGTTCCTCTGCCTTTTCTAAATCCAACTTGTACATCTGGAAGTTCTCATTTCATGTACTGTCAAAGTCTAGCTTGAAGGATTTTGAGCATTACCTTGCTGGCATGTGAAATGCGCACAATTGTACAGAAGTGTGAACATTCTTTAGCACTGTCTTTCTTTGGGATAGAAGTGAAAACTGACCTTTTCCAGTCCTATGGTCATTACTGAGTTTTCCAGACTGGCATATTGAGTGCAGCACTTTCACAGCATCATCTTCTAGGATTTGAAATAGCTCAGTTGGAATTCCACCACCTCCACTAGCTTTGTTCATAGTAATGCTTCCTAAGGCCCACTTAATTTCATACTCCAGGATGTCTGGCTCTAGGTGAGTGACCACACCTTAGTGGTTATCTGAGTCATTAAGAATTTTTTTGTAAAGTTCTGTGTATTCTTGCCACCTTTCCTTAATCTCTTCTGCTTCTGTTGGGTCTTTGCCATTTCTGCTTTTATTGTGTCCATCTTTGCATGAAATGTTCCCTTGGTATCTCTAACTTTCTTAAAAAGATCTCCAGTCTTTCATATTCTATTGTTTTGCTTCATTTGCATTATTCACTTAAAAATGCTTCTGTATCTCTGCTTGCTGTTCTTTGGAACTCAGCATTCAGTCAAGTATATCTCCCCCTTTCTCCTTTTCCTTTCATTTCTCTTCATTTCTCAGCTATTTGTAAGGCCTCCTCAGACAACCATTTTGCCTTGCATTTTTTTCTTGGGGATGATTTGGTCACTGCCTCCTGTACAGTGTTATAAACCTTTGTCCATAGTTCTTCAGGAACTCTGTCTACCAGATCTAACCTCTTGAATCTCTTTGTCACCTGCACTATAAAATCATAAGGGATTAGATTTAGGTCATACCTAAATGGTCTAGCATTTTTCCTTGAAGAAGTGAGTGAAGTGAGTGAAAGTCATTCAGTCGTGTCCCACTCTTTGTGACACCGTGGACTACACAGTCCACGGAATTCTCCAGGCCAGAATACTGGAGTGGATAGCCTTTCCCTTCTCCAGGGGATCTTCCCAACCCAGGAATCGAACCCAGGTCTCCCGTACTGCAGGCAGGTTCTATGCCAGCTGAGCCACAATGGAAGCCCAAGAATACTGGAGTGGGCAGCCTATCCCTTCTCCAGTGGATCTTCCCGACCCAGGAATTGAACTGGGGTCTCCTGCATTGCAGGCAGATTCTTTACCAACTGAGCTATCAGGAAGACTTTCTTCAATTTAAGCCTGAATTTTGCAATAAGGAATTCATGATCTGAGCCACATTGTAAAATTACTTCAATTAAAACTTCTAGGTGTACCAGATTATTTAGCAATATGATAGAAATCTCTATCTCTGAATATATTTATTATGAATACTGTTATTTTGGTTGACACAGCATAACTCATCTGAAATAGCACTATATATTTCCATATAGATTTATGTATTTAACATTAGTTCTGTGGGAATAATTAGCTAGATACTATTCAAGTTACATTGAACATAATATGACTTACTTTACTCTGTATAAGTCTCTAGGTCCATCAATGTCTCTGGAAATGACACAATTTCATTCCTTTTTATGGCTGAGTAATATTCCATTATGTATATGTGCCACATTTCTTTATCCATTTCTTTGTTAATGGACATTTAGATTACTTTCATGTTCTGGTTATTGTAAATAGTCCTGCAGTGAACACTGGGGTGCATGTATCTTTTGGAATTACGATTTTTTCTACTCAGTTCTCTGTGGTGACCTAAGTGGGAAGTTAATCTGAAAAAGAAGGGATATATACATATACATATAGTTGATTCACTTTGCAGAATCTAACAGCATTGTAAAATAATTATACTCCAATAAAAAATTTTAAAAATAAAATAAATTTAAGAATATTAAGGCATGAAGTGAATGCCTGTTCTATCCTAAGCATTGTTGTAGATCCCGGGCATACAGCAATAGCCAAAACTAATAGGATTTCCATCTTTAGGGAAGAACAGCAATAAGCAAGCATACATTAAACAGTCATTTTTAAAATTTATTCACTAACTGATTTTTTTCCCTACAGATTTAATTTAGATCCGGAATGCAAATGCACAGATGACAGACTCTGGGAAGCTCTTGAAATTGCTCAGCTGAAGAACATGGTCAAATCCCTACCAGGAGGTCTAGGTATATTTTCTAAATGATTCATTAACATTTTTTATGTATGCAATGAATTCTACATATCTACATTTTATTCTAGAATCACATAATTCTAGCACTAAAGCCCCTTATATTTATTTTTGACTGTGCTGAGTCTTTTTTTCTGCCCAGACTTTTCTCCAGTTGTGACAAGTGGGGGCTACTCTCTAGTTATGGTTCTCCAGCTTATTGCAGTGGCTTCTCTTGTGGAGTACAGACATTAGGGTGCGAGGACATCGGTAGCCACAGCTCCCAGGCTCTAGAGCACAGACTCAGTAGTTGTGGCACATGGGCTTAGTTGCTCCATAGCATATGGAACTTTCTAGATCCCTAATATGAATTCAGTCCCAGAGGTAGCATCAGTTCAGTTCAGTCACCCAATCATGTCCGACTGTTTGTGACCCCATTGACCACAGCACACCAGGCTTCCCTGTCCATCACCAACTCCCAGAGTCTACCCAAACTCATGTCCATTGCGTCGGTGATGCCATCCAACCATCTCATCCTCTGTCGTCCCCTTCTCCTCCTGCCTTCAATCTTTCCCAGCATCAGGGTCTTTTCCAATGAGTCAGCTCTTTGCATCAGGTGGCCAAAGTATTGGAGTTTCAGCTTCAGCATCAGTCCTTCCAATGAATACTCAGGACTGAGCTCCTTTAGGATGGACTGGTTGGATCTCCTTGCAGTCCAAGGGACTCTCAAGAGTCTTCTCCAACACCACAGTTCAAAAGCATCAATTCTTCAGTTCTCAGCTTTCTTTATAGTCCAACTCTCACATGCATACATGACTACTGGGAAAACCATAGCCTTGATTAGACGGACCTATGTTGGCAAAGTAACGTTTCTGCTTTTTAATATGCTATCTAGGTTGGTCATAACTTTCTTTTCAAGGAATAAGCATCTTTTAACTTCACGGCTGCAGTCACCATCTGCAGTGATTTTGGAGCCCCAAAAAATAAAGTCAGCCACTGTTTCCACTGTTTCCCCACCTATTTGCCATGTAGTGCAATTTCTGGCAAATAATTGATGACAAAAACAAAAGAACAACATGAATAACAAAAGAAAAATATGATTAATGAAACAAGGGAGAGTTCATGATATAGTCTTTCATTCATGAAAGTGAACATCTGTAGTTTTGGACTTCTGTTTCCTTAAAGTCTAAACTCATTTAAGAAAGCATTGGAAAGATAACGGTTGATATTCTAATTTTAATGCTTAATTTATGCTTAGCTGCCAAATTGATTGTATTATTACCCTCTAATTTTTTTAATCAACCTACAGAATAAATTATATATTTGTTAGCTTATTTGGGAAATGGGGCCTACTCAAAAACAATACCTTTTATGATTATAATTCAGTCTGAAGGAAAAGACATCCCACAAACAAAGTGGAGACAGCATGTCTTTAAGGATCGTTTTACTGACCTTGCCAGTGTCAGACAATGGGAATAATTCCAGAGGTCTGGATGAACTTTCCTATAATAATTTTTGATGTCTTCTCTGGAAAGTCCAGCAAGCACTTGAAAAATTGAAAAGTCTACTTGAGATAATGCTTGTAGACCTTTTTCCCCTAGTGATTTTCAGACTCTGCCCTTCCCCCATTAGTACTTGGAAAGATAATTATATCTATATAGTTCTCCTCACTAATATAAGACCTGCATGTACCTGTTTTGAATTGTGGGCATAGTATTTGGGAATTATGGGACAGAGTAAGCAACAAGGAATTATATTTATACTCTGTAATTGAATGTTCTTTATGCTTATTGTCTTAATAAAGATTGCATCAATGGTTTGATAATGATCTGGTTCAGACCAGCTCTAGTGAAGAACATTCATCATTCCATGCTTCCTTTTTATTATATACATTAAAATTTGGAGAATAGTTGCATAGCCCCCAAGCATGAGAAATTATAAGAATTTGAAGCAGTGAGACAATATTCAATAGAAATTGCCCCTGGGAGCTCTACTACAGTGTGTTTGAATCCTAATAAAATAGATCATTTTGGAAATAGAATTTAAGCTAAACTCACAGCAGTAGTTTATAAAATGTGGTTGAAAACCAAAAAAAGGAAACTATTATGAGGACATAACTCACTTATCCACGCAACAAGGTTTTCTATTCAGCTACTATGTCAGATGCTCAGTGATAAGTACCTGGGATTCATTAATAAGTCCTTACCAACTTGGAGCTTAGAGTCCAGGGGATGATATAATGGAAAGAGAATAGGTATTGGAATTGAGAATATTCTGTTTCTCACTAAGCTCTACTACCAGTTAGCTGTGTGATCTTGGGCAAATCACTTCATTTCTCTGGGCCTTGGATAATTACATCAGATAATTAAATCATCTCAAAAGTCTTCCAGTCTTTAAAATGTTTAACAGTATTTTATGCCCTACTATAAGGAGACAATTTACCAACTATTGTCAAACATAAGATGGCCCAGGATCATCTTCATTTTCCCCAAGTAAAGTTCCTCTTTGCTTTTTCCAAAATGAAATCCTTGCACCAGTACAAAGTGATATCAATAGGTTTTTATAAGGCATAATGTATTTTTCACTGTGTTGCCTAAGGAAAATGTTAATATCATTTCTTTAGTGAAGTCTGTGCTTTTTTTTTTTTTAATTTAGATGCAGTTGTCACTGAAGGTGGGGAGAATTTTAGCGTTGGACAGAGACAGCTATTCTGCCTTGCCAGGGCCTTTGTCCGCAAAAGCAGTATTCTCATCATGGATGAAGCAACGGCTTCCATCGACATGGCCACAGTGAGTGCATCATCTAAGCTGCTTTCAATTGAGTTGAAGAAATGCGTGCAAAAATTACAATTTATTTTTCCTGACTGGGTTCTGAATATCCTCAGGACTGTTGTTTTCAGTATCTTCTCAACTACCTCCTTGATCAACCAGTGGTATAGCACATTGAGAATTTCAGTAAAGGAGACTTGACTCTTGTTTTAAAGAAGGTCCTGTTGTCCAATAAGCATCAAATAAATTTGCCATCACTTTTTGATTAATCCTCAAGAGAGTAAAATTCCAGGGCTCAGTTGATGAGACTGCTGTACTGTATTCAAGTATTCAGGTGTGTTGCCATGGAAGTTCTAAAATGAAGTATGCAAATCAGTGTTTAATAGACTCTATTGATAATCAAAACCAATCATCTTCTAATGCAATTTGAAGAGGGATTCACTAAAATTAATACTGGTTAGAATTAATAATGGCCCTCTCAATGTATTGATGGTAATAAGGCAGAAACTTTGCCTTTTGAAAGAGATCATTTAAAAGTGTCAAATAAGGGGAGGGACAAATTAGGAGTTTAGGATTAACATATACACACTACTATATATAAAACAGATAATCAAAAAGGACCTACTGTATAGCACAGGGAACTCTACTCAGTATTCTATAATAACCTAAAAAGGGAAAAATCTGAAAAAGAATGGATATATGTATATGTATAACTGAATCACTTAGCTGTATACTTGAAACTAACACAATGTTACAAATCAACTGTACTCCAATATAAAATGAAAATTAAATTTTTTAAAGTATCAAATATGTCCAAGAAGGATCTGTTTGGAAGATTATGACTAAGTGGGGAAAATGTCACATTGAATTGCAAACATTATGAGCTATCTATTAATGTTGTTCTTATAAAAGTGAACTTGATATTAAAAGTTTGGCATCAGAAAGGACAAAAATAATCTTATTTCTTTTCTTGCTGTATACTTTAGATTGAATAAAACTATCCAAAAAGGTGAAACAGCTTTAAGATTATTAAGAGCCAATTATATATGGAAATGTAAATTTGACATCATTTCTTTGTATTGTTGTTGTTTTTGTTCAGTCACTAAGTTGTGACTCTTTGTGATCCCATGAACTGCAGCACACCAGGCTTCCCTGTCCTTCTTTGTATTAAGTAAGACTAATTAGTTAAACTGGGCTCCCCCAGCGGCTCAGAGGTAAAGAATCCGCCTGCAATGAAGAGACAAAAGACATGTGGGTTTGATCCCGGGGTGGAGAAGATCCTCTGGAGGAGGAAATGGCAACCCACTCCAGTATTCTTGCCTGGAAAATTGCATGGACAGAAGGAGGCTGGTGGGCTACAGCCCATAGAGTCTCAAAGAATCAGACTGAGCGATGGAGCATAGAGCACAATCAGTTAAAGTATCTATACTAAGTTATATATCTTCTCCAAGTTAAGATAATTTAAAGCAATGGAGTTGTTTCTAATAAAGCCATTTCACTAAATGTAACTACATTAAAATTAGTATTAATTACTAAGTTCTTATAATATTGTGGGTTATTATAAGGATAGTACTGCCTCAAGAGAAATGAGAGAGAGAGAAAAGGGGAGAATAAGAATGAATTAATTGGCAACAAGCCATGTGATTGGAAGAAATAACAACTTCACATAAAGATTTAGGTAATTGAGCCTTTTTATTGAGGAGAGAGGAAGAATCTTTACCCCTGATATCTTTTAAAATATAATAACGATTTGGACCATAAAGAAGGCTGAGCACTGAAGAATTAATGTTTTCAAACTGTGGTGCTGGAGAAAACTCTTGAGAGTCCCTTGGACAGCAAGGACATCAAACCAGTCAATCCTAAAGGAAATCTCCCCTGAATATTCATTGGAAGGACTGATGCTGAAGCTCCAATATTTTGGCCACCTGATGCAAAGAGCCAAGTCACTAGAAAAGACCCCAGTGCTGGGAAAGATGGAGGGCAAGAGGAGAAGGGCACAACAGAATATGAGGTAGTTGAATGGCATCACTGACTCAATAGACATGAGTTTGAGCAAACTCAGGGAGATAGTGAAGGACAGGAAGCCTGGCAGTTCATGGGGTCGCAGAGTCAGACGTGACTTGGTGACTGAACAACAGCAATGGTTTGTGGTGGTAATAAAAATAGTTCCTGCCAGGAATGTAATTTTACGGGTCAAAATCCAAGTTTTTGGCATGTATTTTATTTTCTCCTTTTCTGACCCCGAACTTAACACTGTTTTAGGGTTGTATTGGTTTTGAATACATCCTTTTTGTGGCATAACCTTAAGTGAGCATTTCCCCACCCATTTGGTTTCATTTTCCTTATTCATTTTCCTGGTAATAAATCTATCAGTCAAACCGAGTTTTCTATGCATTTTGAAGACACTAAAGAACCCAGCCTGAGCTCCCTGCTGGGTACTGCTCCCTGTTAGACCTTCTACAGAAGACAGGAGTGAGAATTCTCAGAAGAGATTGGGCATGTTGAAGCATTGTTCTTGGGGACAAAATACTTTGACAACAGAAAGGAGTCCAGAGAAAATTCAGACTCTTTATTTTTTGGCAGGAAAACATTTTGCAGAAAGTGGTCATGACAGCTTTTGCAGATCGCACCGTTGTTACAATAGCTGTAAGTTGATTTACTCCTCTTTGGTTGCTGTTTGAAGATTCAGTATTCTTTATTTGGGGGCAATTAAAAGTATACTTATGTTGAATCATGTATCTCTCTGCTAATATTTCTGTATCTGTGCAAAGAAAAAAAAAAAGTACTATGCTTTGAAAGCCAATACACTGTTTTTTTCCCCAAACTGTCTGCTCTACCTTCCTCTCCTAGTTTACAATGAAAGAGCATTCTAAATTTCAGAATTCCAGCAGGTCATGGCCTGTACTATTTCACCAGATACAGACGGTAGTTCATATGGGATGATTCTTTTTTGAATAGTTGAATTGTCTTATGATCAGTTTCAGAAGCAAAATTCATCGGTTTGATTGCTGATACTGTTTACACTTAATTTCTGTGTTCCTGTTTACTCAGCTGTTTGAAAAAAGAAGGCCGTGAGATACCAGCAGATACTTTCTCTGGTTTTTAGATAGCCCCAATCAAATTGAAAACTTGCTTAAGTGTTTGTAATGCCCATTACAAGTTACTGCAAAGAGGCCATGGTTTTGTCTCTGCCTCTTTGCAGATGGATGGGTTCTTACTGACAGGCTTAAAATTTAACAAAACTCTTTTTAAAATGAATTGCTTGGACATTTCCCTCTTGCTGATTCTCTTCTCTCCCTTCCATTTTCCTTTTCTCTCCAGCACCGTGTCTCTTCTATTTTGGATGCAGGCCTTGTTTTAGTCTTATCTGAGGGTATATTAGTAGAGTGTGATACTGTTCCAAACTTGCTTGCTCTCAAGAATGGCCTCTTTTCCACTTTGGTGATGACCAACAAGTAAACATCAGGAGCTACCCTGCCAAGTATCCCATTCTCTGGTAGTTATCTTAGCCACCTCCCCCACAGTAAGGCAAGAAGAATGAAGATTAAAGGGAGGGGATGGGGGGAGGGAACTAGCTACAAGGTGTTATTATACAAATCAGCTCAACTGGGTTCTTCTGTTGTGCTCAATACAAATGAGTCATTTGCATATATTTTCAAATTATCAATGCACCAGAGAGAGTGGTCAGGCAGAAAGTGGCCTTGACAGCTTTTGCAGACCACACCATTGTTATAATAGCTGTAAGTATGAGAGAAAACCTGTACCCAGGTTTACCTCTGTTCTAAGGACCAATTTCACTATTCCTTGGAGATGTTCTGTAACTGTCCTTAAAATACCAAACACATGGTATTCCTTACCTGCCCTGAAGAAAGCATTGCTCAATAATTACCTAAGTTTTTAACAGTTGAGTCATAGGAGTTACGTGTGAAGTGCTTGCTTGTGCTTCTGGTTTTGTGAATGATGCATGGGAGAAAGTATATCCTTGGGACTTCCCTGGTGGTCCAGTGGCTAAGACTCCATGCTCCAAATGCAGGGGACCCAGGTTCGATCTCCAGTCTGGGAACTAGATCCCATATTCTGCAACTAAGAGTTTGCATGCCACAACTAAAGATTTTGTGTTCTGCAGTGAAGGTCAAAGATCTTGCCTGCTGCATCACAGACCCAGAGCAGCGAAACAAATAAATAAAAAATTTTAAAAAGGAAAAAAGAAAAAGCACCTTTGAAGTGCAGCTTTCTCAAGGTAGCTGGAAATGATTCCCCATTAGGGCTCTCCTTCTGTAAACTGGGCCTAAGTAAAGAGATAGAACTTTCTTTCACTTTCCCTGTGAATTCTGTGATTCCTCTGCCCTGGAGTTGCCTACAGGGAGACTTGAGAAAATTGGCTAACTTGAAAAGCGATTTTATAACATTTTCATGAATTTTCTCACTGGAGAGATGGGGAGAAAGACCTTCCTGCTCCCCTTAAAAAGTCAGGTTAAAAGGGGGAAAAGCAGACCCTTGCCTACTCTGAAGACTATTTTTCTCTGCTCTGCATGAAGCATGGTAGTGATGGGTGGTCCCATTTACTTGACAGCTGGAAGATTTCTTGAGCATAATTTGCATATTTTCACCAAAAAAAATGTTATCTCACCTGATTTCTGCTTTTCTACATTCATTGAATACTTTTCTGTTTACTTGTATGTCTTTCACCCATTCTTCATTTCAAGACTACCCAGTGAGGAGGTGGCCACCAGGATACCAAGAGCTCTTTCCCCAGACACAGAAAACTGTGGGAAAGGATCAAACACTGTGGGACCAACTCCTTTTACCAGATTCATAAGAGGGAGAGCCAACTTGTGGTACATCCCTTGTATAATACTCCTCAAGTCTGTTAAAAGCTTCATCAACTCTGTTGGGCTTTCCAGGTGGCTCAGTGGAAAAGAATCCACCTGCCAATGCAAGATATGTGGGTTTGATCCCTGGATTGGGAAGATCCCCTAGAGAAGGAAATGGGAACCCACTCCAGTATTCTTACCTGGAAAATCCTATGGACAGAGGAGCCTAGTGGGCACAGTCAATCGGGTTGCAAAAGAGTCCTCACGACTTAGCAGCTAAACAACAACAACAATTAAGAGTAATTGGGGCTTTGCTGGTGGTCCATCGGTTAAGACACTGACTTCTAACATAGGGGGCACAGGTTTGATCCCTGGTCAGGGAGCTGTGATCCCACACATTGTGTGATGCAGCCAATAAATAAATAAATGAATTTATTAAGAGTAACTATTTTTTCCTTCCCTGATAAAAGTTGTTCTGTTACTTTTGTTGACTGCCACTGAAAATTGTGGAATAACTTTAAAAGATAACTTTCTCGGGTTTCTAAAAAGAAGCCCTCATGCCCCAAAATAATGAGTGTCATTTTTAAGTGAAAGTAATCTATTCTTCACTCTTGTTGAAGTTTATTTCTCTGGAGCGTTTTGAAGTTTTCTTCAATGCTAAGGCAGTTGACACTTTGTAAGGCAGAAATTAATTTGGAATAATGGAATAAATACCAGATATATTTACTTCTATAGGCCAAGTTTTTCAACATTTTTAAAAATAAGCATCATTTTAGAATATCAAGGCAATATTTATAATATCCTATTTATGGGTTTAGAAGCCAAGTTTTTAAAAATATGTATGATATGGTTATTGAAGAACTAATTTTTTGAAGGAAATGAACAGCGGATATTAAA
Source organism: Moschus berezovskii (assembly GCF_049115385.1). Lineage (NCBI taxonomy): Eukaryota > Metazoa > Chordata > Mammalia > Artiodactyla > Moschidae > Moschus > Moschus berezovskii. The sequence continues at coordinate 93,283,022 of NC_142465.1, forward strand.
CAGCTCATTAAGTTTATTTTCTTCTAAATGCATGGAGATGCAAGGGGCTCTGGCCCTTTCTTAAAGATGAAAATTGTCCTTTAAAGTGTGATATTCCTAAATATATACCATTATTCGTCACTCAGTTGTGTCTAACCCTTCACAACCCAGTGGATTCTAGCCTGTAGCCCGCCAGGCTCCTCTGTCCATGGAATTCTCCAGACAAGAATACTGGAGTGGGTAGCCTTCTCTGGGGGATCTTCCCCACCCAAGAATTGAACCCAAGTCTCCTGCATTGTAGGAAGTTTCTTTACCATCTGAGCCACCAGGGAAGTCCATTAATTACCAGTATTTAGTGAATGATATAGGTTTGTCTATGGATGTTGAAACTAGTGGTGCATGTTCTAAGCTGGCACTTTTATCACACTCCATGTATGTGCTGCTTTGCCCCTTAGTTGTGAGTTCCAATCAGGACTGCTTGCTTTTCTGAAAGCACGAACACTGAGAATACCCCGTCTTCAGGTCCAGGGGAAGGGATAAGCTTTTGCTTTGGGGGCCGCCCTTGGTTGAACTTTGGGTTGTTATTAACATACATAACTAAAACAAATTCCACCTGTTTATTTGTGCTTGTAAAATATGGCTCCTAAGAGATTTGAAATTACATGTGCCGCATATTTGTGGCTCACATTATATTTCTATTGGACAGCGCTTAACTTAGCAAGAGTAGCGAAAAGGTTCACTGCAAAGACAAAGTGCTGAATTATTTTTACATGCATTATCTCATTTGATCCTCACCACCATTCCCCAGCCATCATTTTACTGATGTGAAAGTTAAGGCATACAAAAGTTAAGTTTGTTGCTCAAGATTGCACAGCTAACAGGTGGGAAAGCCAAAACATGAATCCATTCTGACTGACAGGTGAACAACCCTCTGAAGGACCAGATCCTCCCAACAAAACATCCTATGGCAGAGTGGAAGTAGCTCAGAAGCGAATAAGCCTGGTTTGGATGTTGATTCTGCTACTTACTATCTGTGTGATCTGATTTTGCTTTATTTATTATGAACCCCAGTGGTCTCCCCCATAAAGTGGAGAGAGGTTAACATCCACGTTTGTGAAATGTTCTGATGATTAACAAGTATGCGTGTGGAGTAGCTAGTGTATAATATAATGTATAATGTTCAGAAAGTGGTAATTTTTATTATGATTAATTACTGACACTAGAGCCTCTCTCCAAAAGGTACCATGTGGGAAGAGAAAATGACTGAATGGGTGGCAGTGATCTCTAAAAACAAAAAGACAGCATGCCGATCTAAAGTCTTATATAATACCTTCTAACACTGCATGCCAGAATGGACTTCCCCATATGGTTTTCTCAGAATTAAACCACCTTCTGGGGTTCTTCAAATTGTGTGTTATCCCAGGGAATTAGTTGACTCTACTAAAAAGCTAATTTTAGTCTAGACTAAACTATAACCAAACTGGTTCACAGTGACTCTTGTCATTTAATTATTTGACGAACATTTGTTATCCTATTCACAATTCCGTGAAAACGATGAAACTACTATATTAGGTACACTCAGTTTAATACAGTCTATATAAGACCCAGCCATACTGGCTGGTGTTTAAAAGTATTTAAATAAATCATACTTTACATAAGAAAGAAAAAGAAGGGCTGTGCCCAAGATAAAGAAATGCCCTTGTATAAACAGTGAAATATGCATTTTCCATTGCTTTGGCTGGTGCCCTGAAATTTATAACAAATACATTTATTCTTTTCTCACTCACAGCATCGGGTTCACACTATTCTGACGGCAGACCTAGTTATTGTGATGAAGCGAGGAAATATTTTAGAATATGACACTCCAGAAAGCCTCTTGGCCCGGGAAGATGGAGTATTCGCTTCTTTTGTTCGTGCAGACATGTGACGGAATGTCTTAAAACCATGCTTGTATTTAAAATAATGCTCTCATAACCTACTTAATGGATCATCAGCTTGGCCTTTGGAAAGTGGCATCTTAAACTTTTACACACTTTTGTGAAGTTTAATTGTTATGTTGTGAAATTTGTAATTAGTAACAATATCACTGTACCAGTGAATATTGCATCTTCTATATTGACATTTCTTCTTCCTTTGTTTTGTTTGTTTTGCTTTGTTTCCCAATCTGTGACTGCTTATTATGTTCATTACTGATGTTTTTCTAAAGATTAAGCCACATTACCTTTAAGAATAACCTTTAAGGTTATATTAAAACAAGTAAGCTACTTTAAGTGGTAAATCAACCACTCTGCTTAAGTCTGGAAAATATCTCTCAAGCATAGAAGTTACAATTAGTATTCAGTATTATTTTACTCATATTTGTAAGAATATAATTCCTTTTTGTTGGTGTTTCTAGATATTATTGGAAGAAATTAAAAGGAGGACAGGTTTTCTAATCAGTTAGAAAATGAAACACTCAAATTCATTATTTACTGTCTTAGAATATGTTCTGTATTCATTAACATTAATAATACTGATGTTTCTTATAAAAGTCTCTTTTTTTTCATCTAAATTGTTTCTGGTCACCAAGACTAGAAGTTATTATTACATTTATAATAACTGTAAATCTAAAACCTTCATTAGAATGATCATGATAATAAGAGTTTGAAAATTTGACAAATTATACCCAAGGTTCCATTTTTCCTTGTCTAGTAGAAAGAGAGTTCTTAAGATATTGAGCATAATATGCTTTTCCACACTGAAGTTCAAAATTAATAAGGCTCAACCCTTCAGTGATAGGTCACTACAGCTTTCCATGGTTTAATTAATCATTAGATGTGTTTATGATCCTCAAGCCCTAAAATTCCACATTATTCAAGACTGGAGAACATAAGCAAGTGGCCTTATTTTCACAGGATATATCTATACAAAATACAAACATACATAAACATAGGTAGACATACAAACGTGTCTATTTCTAGGTGGAAGAATGTATATTTCTTTTAAACATTTATGCCCAGTGGTGTCACACAGGTATATATTTGCTCCTACTCTAATTTTAATGTACATGTAAAGAGTGTATCAAAATTTTATTCTGATATTAATGTGCATATTCAAGGTGCATCAACATTTATGGGCTATTAGTGTCATGCTTTCTTAAATGTAAATTAATAAATTGAAAAAATACTAAAAGTTACTTTCACTGTCATGCTAGCAGCCAAAGATTTATACTGCAGTTTTGTACCCATTTGTATCAATATTGATTTTCATGTGAGGTTCCATGTGCATTGTAAGATTTTAAAGAATTGTAACTGATGGAAAAAGAGAATGTAAGCTCCCTTTCTGTAGTTCCTGTGTTCAGTTTATTGTATTGTGTATTCATGCCTGGAAAATTTGTATACTTACTTGTGCAGAACTTATGCCTGGGCCTTAACCTGAATTTAGAGTCTTGATGTTTATCTAAAACAAGTTTCACAAGGATGGACAAAAGTGTTCTATGTTACTTAGTGCAAACTGTCAACTCGTCGTATATATAAAACTTCATTAGGAGAAAAATCCACTTATTCTTCCCTGAAAGTTAAACAGAACAGAATCAATAACTGTTGATTTGATCTTGAAAATATTTTCTTAATGTTCCACCAATCTACTCAAAGTGTTTCTGGAATCCACATGCTTTGTAAGGTTGAATTCACGTGATGTTTTTTAACAAGTTATATATTTCAGTATCACAGAGAAAGGGCTTCCCAGGTGGCAACAGTGGTAAAGAATCTACCTGCCTAAGCAGGAGACTTAAGAGATGCGGGTTCGATCCCTGGATTGGGAAGATCCCCTGGTGGAGGGCATGGTAAACCCACTCCAGTATGCTTACCTGGAGAATCCCATGGATAGAGGAGCCTGGTAAGACATGATCCATCAGGTCACAAAGAGTCGGACATGACCGAAGCTTCTTAGCAACCACACATATCAAGAGAAATGAGGATTTACCCGCTGAAATAATCCCTCGTGATATCTGTAAATATTCTACTGCTATCCAGGCAGTGTCAGCAGAAGCATATCTGATTACATTAAGCAGAAAAGTACATTTACCATTTTTACAACTAAGTGGTCACTGGTTTCCTCATAACTTGTAGTCACTTGAGTGTTTGATTGTTTACAAAACTTAATTGACTGAATAAAGTCAAGGATGATCTCTTAAATTGTTTAATCACATATTGTGTTATATGTATGATCTATTGAATATGGAAATGACTAATCTTGAGATAATTTTTTATTAAATAGGTATATATCTATAAAAGAAGACCAGCCTTTACTTAATCAAATTTCACATCACAAATTTTACATTTAATTAACCAAATCATTTTTTACCAATTTTAATTCCTTAATATTTGTGAAAAGCAGTAAATACCTAAAGCTTTATGTGTAAAAAGGTTACTGATATTGTTAAAAGAGAAAAAAATACTTCTCTTAAAGGACTGTACACCCTCTACTTTTCAGTGAAGTGCTCCTTTCAATCAATTTAAAAGTCAACTTCACTCTAGATTAGATAGACAAGAGAAGATCCTTCTAAGAAACTGATCCTTGAGGTCTGGGACCATGTCTTGTTTATCTTTGTGCCCTTGGCATATAATGCAAATACCTGAACCACAGCAGGCGCTAATAAGTATAGTTGATTGGTCCACTGATTAATTTTACCACTAGCCATATGCCTATAACTTTTCACTGTGTGTATTTCTTCTACTATGAACATATGCTGCTTTGGTATTATATAATAAATTACTTTTTTTTGGTTTGCTTAATTTAAAAGGATGATTATTCTTTTACTTACAGTACCATTGGGCATCAACCAGGACTGATCAATAGATGTAAATTAACACAAGTTGACAAGACAGTACCTGATTATGCTTTGACAGTTTTGTTTCACACCTGTCACAGTCATAGACTCAGTTTTATACGTAGGCTTTTGGGAAGTTTTCGTCAAGTGGAACAACTGTATCAATAAATTGCATTACATCTCTAATTAAATAGTTGGATGTCTGGACTTTTCTCCAAGGTTTATTGATTAGTTTTTATGATTGTCTTCCAATATATGTTAAATGACTATTTTGTACTCCATTCTTTGGAAGTCTGTGATTTATAATATTTTAATAATTCCCTAATTAACCCCTTATCCAAAGTTAAATGCAATCTTCTAATCCTAGGCTTTGATAATAAGAAACTATAGCCAAGAGGCTATATTCTGTAACTTGAGTTTAATTTTTTTCTTTAGTAACTACACATCATTTTCAAGATTTGCTCAGGCATTAGTAAGACTCCTCCAGCTCAAACTCCCCAGTGAAAGGGTTTATATCTGTATTTCTAGCAAATGCTTCCAGATGAGATTCATAATTAGCCAGGTTTGGGAATCGTCAGTCTACCTTGGTCACCACCCTCATTTCTTTTTATTGTGCATAACGTGGAGCCATAATATGCTGGAGGTGATATCCACATGCTTCCTAGCTATGTGACATTAACCTATCCTGGACTGCCAGAACAAACCTCCTGGTGTCATTGAATCAACTACTTTAGTTCCATCATAAAGGAAACAGTGAAATGAACTGAATCTCAGCTGAGAAGATATAAACAGGGATTCTGAACACGGTTTTACTTTCTGTTGTAGCTTAATCAACAATGTGTGATCTAAAGGGAAATTTTTTTTTAAAAGAGGCAAGCTTTTTTACCCACATCTGAATTCCCTGCTGAATTATTTGCATGTTACCCTATTGAGTTTGTATTCATGTTTTCAAATGTTTCTAGTGTGTAAATGTGAGTAGTTTTGAGTAGATTTCACTATTGATGTTTCACAATGTGGAAGGACAGCAAATTACCTGTGATGATTATTCCCCTTACCACCTTCACATTTTTTTCTGTTGGTATCATCATCATTGACATATGAAAGTTGATATATTGATTCTACATATTCACTACATGGGATTTAATTTTTTTTTCTTTTTCTATGGGCTGGAGTTCATTTCACTTAGTCATTTACACTGTGGTCACCAATGCCCTTTCTAAATTGACAAAGATCAAGGGAGCCATACCTGGCTAAATAAGTTAATTAGCTCCAAGAAGAAAGCCTTCTGTGATCACAGTGCCATCAACCACCACAGACCATCTCAAATATATGCTGCACATTAATGGCAAAAAGCATTGCTTTCAGACAGTGATTTCTATCACTTAATCTGCCCTTGGCATAAAATAAGTAGCTTGTCTATAAAACAACAGTACAACACTGGCTAATGCTGCTTTGTTTGCATTTTTCCCTTAGACAGGGCTACAGTATGTGCTATTTATACACATTATCAGTTTTCATTAAGTGAAAGACTATTGACCTTTAGTATTATCAGGGCCACGTGGATTTAGGCCAACAGTTTCATATCTAAGTATTTGCACTTTGACTAACAGTAGTTGGAGCTTTGTTCCAAAGCTACTTAAGCAAAGAGCATGCTTCCTTGATAGCTCAGCTGGTAAAAAATCCACCTGCAATGCAGGAGACCCCAGTTTGATCCCTGGGTTGGGAAGATCCCCTGGAGAAGGGAATGGCAACCCACTCTAGTATTCTTGCCTAGAGAATTCCCCAGACTACAGTCCATGGATTCACAAAGAGTTGGACACAACTGAGTGACTTTTATAATTCTTTTTTAAATTCCTAATCTCTTTCTTTCAAATACCAGAAATATTCATCAATCCTTTGAAAGCAGGCATAAATAGAATACACCAACGAAGTTTACTGTTAACACTTTTTCACAGGTTACAATCTAGCACCTGACCTCTCAATATATGTGGGTGCTCCCTTCCACACACACACATCTGAGTATGTACATTCACATCTATCTTAACTGCCTTAAAGAAGTGTATAGTTGCTATAAATTTTTACAACACATTTTTTAATTTATTTATTTTAATTGGAGGCTAATTACTTTGCATTATTGTATTGGTTTTGCCATACACTGACATGAATCTGCCCCGGGTGTACATGTGTTCCCCATCTTGAACCCCTCTCCCCACCTCCCTCCCCATCCCATCCATCCCTCTGGTTCATCCCAGTGCACCAGCCCCGAGCATCACAATGCATAGATAAGTCAAATACAAGTGTTTAGAATGGATGGTAGAAAGATGCTTACAATTATAATATTCTTTAAGTGTTTCTTCTAGACAAAAGAGTCACCTTTAGGAAAAAGTTTTTGATAAACTGTGAGATGTATTTCCACACTTGGTCTTAGCCAAAAGGCTGAGAAGAAGTGATAATAAAATGTATTTTCACTGATAAGAAGTTCAACCCACCTTTTCTACCACTTTTTAAGATAACAGTGTCAATACATTGCTGAGTTATGGTGGGCAGGTTCTTTTTAGTTTAACAAAGGGATGATAATAATTGTTATGGCGACCTCTCTGGCAGTCCAGTGGTTAAGCCTCCAGACTTTCAGTGCAGAAGGTCAAGGGTTTAATCTCTGGTTGGGGAACTAAGATCCCACATGCCACATGATGTGGTCAAAAACGTTTTCTAAATAAATAAATAAAATAATTTTTATGTAAGCTAGTGAACTGGGCATTTTTGAAAGATGGTTGTCCCCCTACTAAAGGAGGTTGCATGAAAATAAACTTCATTTATTTCCTCTTGATTGATGGCATTTGTTTAGTATCTGCTAAGTGTCATTTCTGAGTGATAAAATGTGATTCAGAGAGATTATTTGTCAGAGTAATACAAAGCTTTCTAGTATATTAAAACTAGTATAAAACCTTCTGAAATAACTATTTTCCTAAGTTTTCTTCTGAAAAAGAGTTTTCTGAAAAAAAATATCTTTTTTTTTCATTGTACTTAAGTTACAGATGAGAAAACTGAGGCTAGAAGGTAAATGAATTACTCCCAAATAGTTGATTTAATCATTGATCTCTGTCTGACTCCAGAGATGGCACTTCTGTTTTTGGAAGTATATATTTTTATTAAGAAAATACTTTTTACTAAGAAATAGTGTATTGTATATCCTATTTAATAAAGCATAATTATCCTCTAAGTTTTATACTTAAAGTGGCAAATTAAATAAAAAATTTAAATTGAGCTAAAAAAAAAACCCAAAATTGAGCTCCAGAGATGGTACTTCCAAACACCAGAGAAAAGAGTAGTAAGATCGGGGTGTACGAGAGATTCATGCATTAGAATCTAGGAAATGCAGAATTATTGGCCATCAGTAAGAGTGAGGACAGGGTCAGGTCTAGAGGCTCTCCACTCTCTAATACTATTTCTGGCAAGTTTCTCGGCTTCGTTCTTCCCTTCAGAGCTGTCATCTCCAGCCCTCTGTCCACTCCTTCCCCATCTTGCATGTAGACCTTCTGACCATTCTTATCTCAGCTGAAATCTTGGAGCACCTGCACCCACAGTCACTTTCTTCCCTTCTCAGATCGTCTATTTCCAAGTATCAAGCAAGGAATCTCCTATGTCCAGCTCATCCTTTGATCTTACATATGACTGGACAAATTTACACGACTTCACTTTGGGTCAAGGATCAACCTTTGACCTAAAAAGCTGTGGCCAGAAGGCCTGAGCCAATTGAAAGGAATATCTTATGCTGAAGGGAGTTTCACAGTCTAGAGAGTGACATGAAAATCAGAATACAAATTCAAATCACAACCAGTAGTTCCAGAAAAAAAAAAAGAAGGAGTGATGGCACTGGGCTGGCTATTGATTCTTTGGGAGAAAAAAAGTAAAATTAGAAAAAGGGAGGGAGAGCCATTCTTCAATTACTTGAGTGAGGTAGCTAACTAAACTCTTGGGCATTCCTTCTATGTTCGAATCCCCTACCTTTGCTCCAGAGAGAAGAGAAGTCCAAAGAAAGATATAATTTTCTTTTAAAACAAGAAAACAAGACAAAATCTCCTGCTGTAAGTAATCACTTCCAAATATTGACTTTTTTTTTTATTGGAGGCTAATTATTTTACAATATTATATCGGTTGGTTTTGCCATACATTGACATGAATCCGCCCCGGGTGTACATGAGCCCAAGTTTTATTTCCCTGTGGAATGACTGCATAACACACAGCTTGGGAGACATTTTCTCCCACTGCCCATTCAAAGTGAGCAGTGACACTCACCTAGAATTGCACCATCCCGCTCATTTCGGGATCCCCAACACATATGACAATCACAAGCAAACTTTAGATAGAGGCACCCGTTTCTCCCAGTGACCTATCACTTCCAGTGCCAAGCACTTGGCCCAGGCACAGAGTTTGCTGTGTCCTTGACAAAGAGGAGAGAGAAAGTGCCAGAAGCAGATTTAGGAGTATCAAAATTTCACCTGAAAATAGGAGCTTCTTTTCTTTGTTCCCACTTGACAACTTCCAGCTTATATTAAATGCACTATAATATTATATTGGAAACACAAGGCATCTAGGCTTTTGGCCAAAAATGTAGGGAAAAAATTAGCAAGCCTAATATTTCATGGAAAATTCTTGGCTTATATAATATTTTAATAAAACTTAGTTACATGTGCCAATAAGGCATAGAGATGACAGAATGATTTATGATTTAAATATCATATAATCACTGTAGTGTCTAGTACTCTCTTGTATCAGACAACATGAGAGAAAAAAATTCCTGGGGACAAAGAAGAGCGAAGCAATGCAAAATCAGTGCAGATATCAGTAGAGTGCATATGGCATAGACCGTCTCATTAAAAATCTGATGAAAGGATAATAATAGCTAACACATACTAAGGAGATATGAGCTTTATAAGTATACTCTCATTTAATCTTGACAAAAATTCTATGAGGTAAGCATTATTACCTCCATTTTACAATTGAGATCCAGATTGGCTAATGTGCCAAAGGTTTAGTTGAACTGAGATGCAAACTAAGGCAATCTGATTTCCAAGCACATGCTCATGCTCGTAGCCATGTGCTATACTAGACTACTGATGTAATTAGTGAATGAGTTAACTTCTCTTGGGATTAAATGATTTCTATGATATCTGATCTATAATAACAAGGAATTATGTCAGTCTATGTAGAATATATTGAAAAAAAGGAACTGCGCCAAGAATTAAAAGACTTGAATTCTAGTCTTGGTCTGATCACACATTGAATGTAAGGCCTTGGACTTATCATTGAATGCCTGAGTTTCCATTTCCTTATTTGCAAAAAGGAAAATAAAACAAGAAAGCATGATAACAACTGCCTGCTCGTATCACTGAGTTTTTGTGAAGCTCAAATTAAATGATTTTGAAAATAGTTTATAATTTTAAAAGCACGTTCTGATATGAAATATTAACATTGAGAACTCACTACATATATCACATCTTAATAGTATTATAGGATTCCCTGGAGGCTCAGACAGTAAAGAATCCACCTACAATATGGGAGACCTGGGTTTGATCCATGGGTTGGGATGATCTTCTGGAGGAGGGCATAGCAACCCACTCCAGTATTCTTGCCTGGAGAATCCCCCTGTCAGGCTGCAGTCCATAGGTTTGCAAAGAGTCGGACATGATTGAACAACTAAGCACAATAATATTATAAGGGATTTTTTAAGTCAGAAAATAAACTTTTTCTGAAAGTTTAAAATTTGATACGATTTTAAAATTTTTGATATGATTCCAACTTTACAATGTTGCGATCATATATTCAAGCTGAAATATTATATAAAAATGGCTCCAGAATATTGAAATCCTTGGAATTCTGGAAAGGGCAAATGCAAAATCAGTCTGCTGAGACACAGCCTAGATCTCCTGGGAAGGATGAATAAAATCAGATTAACTCCCATTCAAAATTAAAATCACCAGGATAGGAATCAAGAGACACAAAAAATAATGATATTAGCACAAAAACTAGAAAAAATAAAATGATCTATAAGATATCTAAAATATGTATGTTTTTCCAAAAAAGATGTGAAAATGTGCTCAATATCATTTTTCATCAGGAATGCAAATAAAAGAACAGCTACCTACCCACTAAAATGACTAAACCCACAAAGACTAACAATACCAAGTGTTGGTGAAGGGGGAACTGTCACACGCTGTCGTTGAGAGTATAAATGGCACAACCAATATGGAAAACTGGCTGTTGCTACTAAAGCTAAAAATACGTGCCTCTGCCAGGACTCAACATTTCCACTCCTGGGCACATATCCAAGAGAAATGAGTGCTTATGTCCACAAAAAGACTTGTACAGAAATGTTAAGAGCAGCTTTATTCCTAAGAGTGAAAAGAAAACAAAAACAGCCCAAATCCCTGACAACGGGAAGATGGATGAATAAATGGTGGCTAATCCACACCAGAAAATAACTATTCCTGGTATATGGAACAGCATGGCCAAAGCTCACAAATATTATGTTGAGTGAATGCAGATACTGAAGAGTATCTTTATATGTGATTCCATAAGAGTATCTTTATACATGATTCCACGTATACCAAGCGAAGCAACAAGCAAAACAAACCGATAGTAAAATAAGTCATAACAAAGTGAGCTCTGGTGGGGATCAATTACAGTCTGGAAAGGGGCAGAAGGAAATTTGCTAGAGTGATCAATGTGTTTTATGGTTGGCCTGTGATCTGTACGGCAGATACATAGTTGAATACAAAGGGTTTTTTGTTTTTAATATTACATTTTTTGTTATATTCTATAGATTCCTGAGGCTGTGCTCATTTTTTTCAGTCTCATTTCTCATTTTTTAAATAATGTTATTTATTTATTTTTGGCTCTGCTGGGTCTTCGTTGCTGCTCAGGGTTTTTCCCCAGTTGTGACAAGTGGGGTCTACTCTCTAGTTGCTGCATGGGTTTCTCATTGTAGTGACTTCTCTTGTTGCAGAGCACAGGCTCTAGGTGTGTGGGCCTCGGTAGTTGCAGCACAGAAACTCAGAAGTTGCAGCTCCTGGGCTCTTGAGCTCAGGCCCAATAGTTGTGGTGCAGGGGCTCTGTTGCTCTGTGGCATGTGGGATCTTCCCTGATCAAGGATCGAACCCCAGCTTCCTGCATGGGAAGACAGATTTCTTACCACTAAGCCACCAAGGAAACCCTACAAAAGCTTTTTAAAGGTAAGAAAAAGAGCAAATTAATTTAAAATAATCAAATAGAGACCTTCTAGAAAAGAGAAAAGCCATTAAAATTAGCAGTTCAATGGAGAGGTTAAACAGCAATTAAGGTTAAACTATGAGAGACCTCTTTGCACTGGAAACAGATCTAGAATGTAGCACAGAAAAAAAAAAAACTGGTAGAAAATAAAAACACTGACATGTAGAAAACTAGTTACCAGTGGGAAGAGGGAAGGGGGTAGGGGATGAAGAGATACAACTATTATGTATAAAATAAGCTATGATATATTGTACAATACAGAGAACATACTTTGGCCACCTCATGCGACAAGTTGACTCACTGGAAAAGAGTCTGATGCTGGGAGGGATTGGGGGTAGGAGGAGACGGAGATGACAGAGAATGAGATGGCTGGATGGCATCACCGACTCGATGAACAAGAGTTTGAGTGAACTCCGAGAGTTGGTGATGGACAGGGAGGCCTGGCGTGCTGTGGTTCATGGGATCGCAAAGAGTCGGACACAACTGAGCGACTGAACTGAACTGAACTGAACTGATAAATAGGGTATAACCTTCAAAAATCGTGAATCAGTATATTACATATGCATGCATGCTAACTCACTCCAATCATGTTCAACTCTGCAACCCCATGGACTGTAGCCCACCAGACTCCTCTGTCCATGGGATTCTCCAGGCAACAATACTGGAGTGGGTTGCCATGCCCTCCTCCAGGGGATCATCCCCCCAGGGATCGAACCCATGTCTCTTATGTCTCCTGCTTTGGCAGGTGGGTTCTTTATCACTAGCACCACCTGGAAAGCCCACTATATTGTACACCTGTACCATATAATATTGTACAGCAAATACACTTCAATTTAAAAAAAAAAAGGACACTGAAATGATATGGAGGATAGATTTAGAAGGTCTGAAAGAAAGATTCCAGAGGGAAAAACTGAGCATGAAGAGGACTCTGAGAGCCAAGAACTATTCCTAAAAAATTTGGACTCAGATGATTTCAGGAAGTACCTAATCCCTATTCTATTTAAACTATTACCATCCAAGGAGAAGGGATATGCATCAATTCTTTCTACAAACACTCATAATATCCAAAATCAAGCAGAGATAACACAAAAAGAATAATACTAACTCACTTAAAGCTATCAATGCAAATATCCTAAGTATATACTAGGAAAAACAACCCAGTATTATATTAAAATAATAACTTACCATGACCAAGTGAAGTTTATCACAGGAATGTAAAAATAATATGACTTTTTTTAACCTGGTACCTTAATTCATCCTATTAACTGGCCAAGGAAGAAAAAAAAAGGTCACTTTGGTATATGCTAAAAAGGTCTCTTATATAATTCTTCATTCCTTTGTGATTTTAAAAATATAGAAAAGTTAGACTTCTTTGATGCTACAGTAGATAAGAATTCTCCTGCCAATGCAGGGGACATGGGTTCTATCTCTGGTCCAGGAAGACTCCACATGCCACAGAGCAACTGAGCCCGTTCACTGCAACTACTGAAGTCCACACGCCTAGAGCCTGTGCTCTACAAGAGAAACCACTGCAATGTGAAGGCCATGCACCGCAATGAAGAGTACCCTCACTCACCGCAACTCAAGAAAGCTAGCACACAGTAATGAAAACCCAGTGTGGCCAAAAAAAAAGCTTTAAAAGAAACACATAAAGGTAGAAAAAGCACACTACCTCAAAATGATAACCATGTGAACTATATATTCTGGAAGCATTTTCTCAAAATCACTAAAAATAAAAGCATGTCTGTTAGCATCATTATTATTTATATTGATCTGAAAATACCAACAAATGCAGGTTAAGAAAAAATACACAAATTGAAAATTAAATACTAATTAAAGAAGTAACATGAAAGTTATGATTATTTTAGAAAATATTATGTTTTAAGTGTAATAAGCCTGTGCTAAATCCTTTTACACACTAACCTCATTTAATATAAAACTCTTGAAAGGCAGATATTAGTGTCTTCATTATACAGAAAAGAAAATGATGCTCAGGGTGATTAAGTGTGTTCCTCAAAGCCACTAACCAAGGAAATGGCAGAATTGGTCACTGATCCCACATCTCTCTGACTCTATAACTATATGAACTTAAACAAAGGGTATATTTCATGTGTCTTTCACAATTTCTCAATTTAAAGAAAAAGAGATGACTCAACTGCATAATAAGTTTCTGTAGATTTACAGAGAGGAGAGCATTTTATTATCCCATTTATTCTAACAATAAAAGAGGGAATTTGACATTTTAAATTAGCAACAAATACGAAATATTTCATTCTAATTTGAACCTGTTTAGAAAAACAACCTCGTGAAAGCTTTTCTGGCATAGGTCATTTTTACCTAAAGGAAAATTCAGGTTATTTAACAGCAGAAAAAAATCCTGGTAAATGATCACTGGGACCAATGAGTCTACATGTCACTTTAAAATGTTCCACTTCTAAAAAGCCCTTCTACAGCAGGCATTTTTGAAAGGTGGCAGTAAGGAGTACCCTCCTGAGAGAGTTCTGGAAAATATCAGGTTCCCCTTTCCAAGAACTGCATGAGTCACTGATTTTTCAAAACATAGTGACGTGAAAGCTTAGTAATGGATCAAGACATTGTTGGGAATTGCTGTCTCCCTAAGAGCTTCAGAAAAGCCTATAGCAAAACAGACCTGAGGCTTCTGCAAACTTGCCTGTCTTTGGCATGAGAATATCATGGCAAAATTTCACAGCCTGCAGTAACAGTGACAGCCTCTATTCTCCATCTTCTCTTAGAAAATGCTAGTACCAGCTTCATTTAGTACTAGCATTTTTCACCCTACCAGTAGAAAATAATTACCATGGGGAAGCTCTACTTGACTGACGAAACCACTTTTCTCTTGGAGACACTATTACAGTAAACCAGACATACTGATTTCTTGGGTCTCTATTTTATTACCAGTATCTTGGCTGATTCCCTTCCAGTCCCGTGTCTTGATTAAATTTAAGAGTTGAGGACATGCCAGTATAAGTGCTGGGTAGTTGGGATTCTGAAGGTTAGTGGGGGTCTCAAAAATAATACTCGAACTAACATTTATTACATACTTACAACAGACTGGTCACTAAGTGCTTTGTATGGATTGTGTCATCTTGTTCTCATAATAATTCTATGAGTTTCTTAAACCTAAGTGGGCAATAGACTCTCCAGGGGCATTCTTAAATGTGCCTTATTAGAAATGTTTATACCATCTTATGAAAGATACTTCAATCTGGGGGCCAAAGACATTATCTTATTCTATCTTTCCTTCATAAAAGCTTGGAGGAGCCTAAAATAAGGTAACCATGTGTCTCTCATGTAGTTGCATCAAGGATTAACAATCCTCACTTTGAGATATTGTTCACTAAAAAGGGTTTAGGATTATAGATCAGATGTTTTAGGGCTTCCATGGTGGCTCAGATGGTAAAGAATCTGCCAGAAATATGTGGGAGACCTGGGTTCTATCCCTGGGTCAGGAAGATCCCTGGAGAAGGAAATGACAACCCACTCCAGTATTCTTGCCTGGAGAATCCCACAGACAGAGGAGCATGGCAGGCTACAGTCCATGGGGTTGCAAAGAGTCGGACACGACTGAGTGACTAACACATTTACATCAGATGTTTTGAGTATGTTGTAGCTTTCCACCTGGTAGGTATTTGACTGAAATCGACTCTAGGGTAAGATCAGGAAAATAACCTAATTCTCACAAAGCTGCCCAAATAATTAGCTCAATGTTTTCATCACCTAGACTATGCAGATTCTGAATCTTCATTCACTGGGTAAATGGAAAGATGCCTGGATCCGTGAATGCACTTCCCATTTTTCCCATCTCATCTCCTGTTTTTCCTCATTTCCATCACTATTCTTCAAACACACCAAGTTTCTTCCCAATTCAAAGTCTTTATACTTGTTCTCAGGCTGCCTGAGTCTCTGACTGATTTCTTTTTTCAAATTTAGCCTTCTTATCCGGTAGTTGGTGATGGACAGGGAGGCCTGACGTGCTGTGATTCATGGGGTCACAAAGAGTTGGACACAACTGAGCGACTGAACTGAACAAGGCCTTTGGGGCTTCCTAGGTGGTGCCAGTGGTAAAGAACCTGCCTGCCAATGCAGGTGACATAAGAGACATGGGTTCGATTCCTGGGTCAGGAAGATCTCCTGGAGGAAGGAATGGCTACCCACTCCAGTATTCTTGCCTGGGAAATCCCATAGACAGAGGAGACGGGAAGGCTACAGTCCATAGGATGGCAAAGAGTTGGACACGACTGACGTGACTTAGCAGGCACACACACAAAGAGGTCTTTTCTGAACTCTGTGTAAAATTGCCCGTCTCTGGCACCAGTTACTCTCGTTCCTTTTCCTGCTTTACCCTCTTTATAAATTTCAACACCACTGATGATTATAGAATGTATTACTTGTCTACTTGTTTGCTAACACCTTCCTCTCTAAGAATGTGTTGGAGCAGGGACTTTGTTTAGTTCACCTGGTTGTATATTAAAAGATAGTCATTGTTATGAGTGCCCCCTTCCTGGCTCACAGATTCACACCTATAAGCTGGCAGAAGTTTGAGGTGTTGCACATGCAAGCCACATGGAAATTTTTTTTCACTGATGCCTTTAATGGATATCATTGAAGAAACGGGTAACCTAACTTGGAGAATGAGGTTCTTTTGCACATAATAAATATATATCTCAAAAAGAAATGTTCTCTGAAATCATTGGAACAGATAAGTACCAAGGGTTATATTGTCATTCCCATTTCATGATAAGTCCAAAAAAGTCAGTGTATAACATGTTGTTTTGATTACTAGTTTATGTAACAGTTTTATTAAGTTGATTCCAAAGCAATATGTTCCAAAGTGGTTTATATGAGGACACTAATAAAGCAGCAGACCAAGCAAATAGACGAACTGTTATTTGGGCTGCTAACATGAATCGTTTCCATTGTCATTTTGAAGACTCTCCAAATTCTAAAATCTAATAAGGCTCAGACAAACCAACAGTTCAAAATTCACAAGTCAAATCAAAGGCAAAGTCATCAAATGCAAGGCCTTTACCCTTTACCTGAGATAAGAGGGAGGTTCAAGAGGGAGGGGATATATGTATATCTATGGCTGATTGATGCTGAGGTTTGACAGAAAACAAAATTCTGTAAAGCAATTATCCCTCAATTAAAAAATAAATAATTTTTTAAAAGGGTCCTTTCAAGGACTTCACTAATTTGTATTTGATAATCAAAGCAGCAGATAAATGGGGAAAGCATCAGCCTTTTTTGTTTGAAGTCACCCTACCAACTCTATTTCTTAGGAGAATGAGAACAGCAGAAATCTTTTTATCTGCAAATAAAATGCACATAAAGTCTAAAAGGAATCTAACAGATGTTTACTTATAAGTGAATAGATATCCTTAAATTGTTTTCTGATTACTGTATAAATTTCTCTGGGATGTAACATGAGCAGATTCTTACTGGATTCCTAAAGTTAAGAAAACCATAAAATTTAAAGTTAGCTCTGTTCATTAGAGGTCTCCTCTGGGAGTAACACACAAATCAGTCTTCACTCTTAAAAGAGCAATTAGGACATTATAGAACAGTTAAGAAAATTTTAAGTGGATGACAGCAAGAGTGATTAAATAAGCAGACCAATAAAATAAGCCTGAAGTAGTAAATATGTTTTTGACAAATTGATTTCCTTCACAGATTTCTCAGAAGTAAATTTAAATGTTCACTATTTGGCCTATAATATGAGAAAAAGGGGAACATAGGGGGAAGAACTAGAATTAATTAATAATATTTATTTAGCAGCTACTTGTGTCCACAAAGATCTCTGGGGATACAGATATATCTCCATTAGGTTCAAAAGTTGTCAAGAGAAACATAGCCGGCAAATGCCAAGTTTAAACAAGTTTCATATGTAAACAAATGTAAGTACTGGGGACCTGGAGTAGTGAGAAGAGTTGCTGAGAAAGGAAGGAGTTTGAAGGGAAGAGAAGGAAAAAATAAAGAAAGAAGGGAGAGATGAAAAGAAATGAAATCTTTGCAGACAGATATGGCCCCAAACTTCAAGAAGGGTTTCCCAGGTGGCTCAATTGTAAAGAATAAGCCTGTCAATGCAGGAGACACAGGTTTGATTCCTGGGTCGGATAAGTTCCTTAGAGAAGGATATGGCAACCCACTCCAATGTCCTTGCCTGGAGAATCCAATGGACAGAGGAGCCTGGTGGGCTACAGTCCATGGGGTCGCAAAAGAGTCAGATTCAACTTAGTGACTGAACAGTGACAACAATAAAGACTTCAAGGAGACCCCCAAGCTTCAGATTACCTATGTGGGCTATGAGAAATGGCTATAAATACACAAAGAAAGAAAGATCAGAGTTAGAGGAAGTGCAAGACAGAGAGAAACACAGTGTTGTAAGCACTATTCCTTCTTTTCTTCATTTGATGAGTATTTGTTGAGTATACCCATTTCCAGGAGCTAGGGACAATTCCAGGCACTGGGTCTGTGGTATTAACAACAACTATGTGTCCTCATGCAGCTTCCATTCAGTGCAGAAAAACCAGTTAAAGGAAAAAGACATAAAGATTTGGTTTAAAAAATGTCAGGAAGGAAAGAGAAAAGAAAAAGAAAGCCTGTGATGTTATTTTATAGTACACATTCTCCATCTGAATGACTGCTATTTGTTTTTAGGCGTATTATTGCCAAAACTTTACTTATCAGTTTCTTAAAATTAACCTTTATTATGTGTATTCTTAGTGCCCTTATTTTGAATTAATTTGAAGCACTGACTACTAAAAATAGGGTACAGAGTTTATCATTCCAAAACAAGTCAAAACTTGAAACTGCGTATTTGGAAGAATTACATCTCACTAGAAAAAGAAAACTGAATTCTAAATATGATTATTATCACAAAAGACCAGAATTTCCATAACATCCCGATATGGATTTGTGGCCAATCTTCTCGTAATTCTCCTCAACAATTCACCATTTCCCATTCAATTTCCCTACTATTTCTCTGCCATCACAATGTCACAGTCCTCTGTGACTTTACCCTCCAAATATTGACTCCATAGCTTTCCTCTCGTATACATCTGTGTATTTTCTACTGACATTGCTTATTAGCCCCAGACCTCACTCCTTCTCTAATTAACACAACAGTTTCCAGTGTCCCCTTCTGCCGATCACAGAATGTTGGGGCCTGAAAGGACTACCTAGCAATGCAAACTTCAAAGCCATCTTGGCCTCTTGCTCCTGATCAACCCTCCTAAAGCAGGCACTTCTGGGGTTCTCTAATCAGATTCCCTCCATGGCTTACCACTACCTCCTAAAGACTGACCAGACTTCTTTTTTTGAGCATTTAAGGCTGTCTGGTTTTGTGTGTGTGTGTGCGTTTTGAGGTATCGACATGGTTTTCAACCTTACTTTTCCCATTCATTGACTTAAAAGTATTCTTTGAGCCCCTCTAAGCTGTGCTAGAGGCTTGAGTCACAGCCCTGCTCTCCAGCAGCCCTCAGTTTCATGGACTGCAGGGAAGAGTGGAGAGGGCATGGGACAAGAACAGGAGTAACTCCTTAAGTGTTCAGAGTGGTGGTGACAGAGGTTGTTCAGGGAGCACTGGACCCACGCATCCAACCCCACTCTTTTGCCTACCTTGCTGCATCAATGCTGATTAGTTTGTTACCAAAACATGGCTCACTCTTGTCAATGCTCCATCACACTCTTCCTTCCTGAGAAAAGTGGAATGTCTTTTCTCAGTTTTGCTCCAAACCCAAATACATCTGGTCTTTCAAAGACTAGTGATCATGTCCTACTCTTTTCGACCCCATGGACTGTGGCTCGCCGGGCTCCCTGTCCATTGGGATTCTCCAGGCAATAATACTGGAGTAGGTTGCCATGCCCTCCTGCAGGGTATCTTCCCAAGCCAGGGATCAAATCATGTATCCTGCACTGCTGGCAGATTCTTTACTGCTGAGTCACTCACGAAGCCCTTCAGACTAGATCAGAGGCCAAATAATCTATGTTGATTTCTTTCCTTAGTCTTCTAGTCTTAATGTATCTTGATTAGTTCTATTTCCACTCAAATTCTAATTCAGTTCAGTTCAGTCACTCAGTCGTGTCCGACTCTTTGCGACCCCATGAATCACAGCACGCCAGACCTCCCTGTCCATCACCAACTCCCGGAGTTCACTCAAACTCATGTCCATTGAGTCGGTGATGCCATCCAGCCATCTCATTCTCTGTCGTCCCTGTCTCCTCCCACCCCCAATCCTTCCCAGCATCAGACTCTTTTCCAGTGAGTCAACTCGTCGCATGAGGTGGCCAAAGTATTGCACTTTCAGCTTTAGCATCAGTCCTTCCAATGAACACCCAGGACTGATCTCCTTTAGAATGGACTGGTTGGATCTCCTCGCAGTCCAAGGGACTCTCAAGAGTCTTCTCCAGCACCACAGTTCAAAAGCATCAATTCTTCGGTGATCAGCTTTCTTCACAGTCCAACTCTCACATCCATACATGACCATGGGAAAAACCATAGCCTTGATTAGACGGACCTTTGTTGGCAAAGTAATGTCTCTGCTTTTTAATATACCATCTAGGTTGGTCATAACTTTCCTTCCAAGAAGTAAGCGTCTTTTAATTTCCTGGCTGCAGTCAGCATCTGCAGTGATTTTGGAGCCCAAAAAATAAAGTCTGACACTGTTTCCACTGTTTTTCCATCTATTTCCCATGAAGTGATGGGACCAGATGCCATGATCTTAGTTTTCTGAATGTTGAGCTTCAAGCCAACCTTTTCACTCTCCGCTTTCACTTTCATCAAGAGGCTTTTGAGATCCTCTTCACTTTCTGCCATAAGGGTGGTGTCATCTGCATATCTGAGGTTATTGATATTTCTCCCAGCAATCTTGATTCCATTTTGTGCTTCTTCCAGCCCAGCATTCCTCATGATGTACTCTACATATAAGTTAAATAAGCAGGGTGACAATATACAACCTTGACGTACTCCTTTTCCTATTTGGAACCAGTCTGTTGTTCCATGTCCAGTTCTGACTGTTGCTTCCTGACCTGCATACAGGTTTCTCAAGAGGCAGGTCAGGTGGTCTGGTATTCCCATCTCTTTCAGAATGTTCCACAGTTTATTGTGATCCACACAGTCAAAGGCTTTGGCATAGTCAATGAAGCAGAAATAGATGTTTTTCTGGAACTCTCTTGCTTTTTCCATGATCCAGCGGATGTTGGCAATTTGATCTCTGGTGCCTCTGCCTTTTCTAAAACCTGCTTGAACATCTGAAAGTTCACGGTTCACATACTGCTGAAGCCTTGCTTGGAGAATTTTGAGCATGACTTTACTAGCATGTGAGATGAGTGCAATTGTGCGGTAGTTTGAGCATTCTTTGGCATTGCCTTTCTTTGGGATTGGAATGAAGACTGAGCTTTTCCAGTCCTGTGGCCACTGCTGAGTTTTCCAAATTTGCTGGCATATTGAGTGCAGCACTTTCACAGCATCATCTTTCAGGATTTGAAATAGCTCAATTGGAATTCCATCACCTCCACTAGCTTTGTTCGTAGTGATGCTCTCTAAGGCCCACTTGACTTCACATTCCCAGATGTCTGGCTCCAGGTGAGTGATCACGCCATCGTGATTATCTTGGTCGTGAAGATCTTTTTTGTATAGTTCTTCTGTGTATTCTTGCCACCTCTTCTTAATATCTTCTGCTTCTGTTAAGTCCATACCATTTCTGTCCTTTATCTAGCCCATCTTTGCATGAAATGTTCCCTTGATATCTCTAATTTTCTTGAAAAGATCTCTTGCTTTTCCTATTCTGTTGTTTTCCTCTATTTCCTCTAGTGATCATGTCCTACTCTTTTCGACCCCATGGACTGTAGCTCGCCAGGCTCCCTGTCCATTGGGATTCTCCAGGCAATAATACCGGAGTGGGTTGCCATACCCTCCTGAAGGGTATCTTCCCAACCCAGGGATCAAATCAGTGTCTCCGGCAGTGCTGGCAGATTCTTTACTGCTGAGTCACTGAGGAAGCCCTTCAGACTAAATCAGAGGCCAAATAATCTTTGTCGATTTCTTTCCTTAGTCTTCTAGTCTTAATATATCTTGATTAGCAAGTCACTCCAGTACTCTTGCCTAGAAAATCTCATGTATAGAGTAGCCTGGTGGGCTACAGTCCATGGGGTCGCTACTAGTCGGACACAACTGAGCGACTTCACTTTCACTTTTCACTTTCACACATTGGAGAAGGAAATGGCAACCCACTCCAGTGTTCTTGCCTGGAGAATCCCAGGGACGGCGGAGCCTGGTGGGCTGCCGTCTATGGGGTCGCACAGAGTCAGACACGACTGAAGTGACTAGCCAGCCAGCCAGTTCTATTTCCACTCGAATTCTCATTACATCCTTGCTAGTATTAGAGTTTATTATCAAATCCATGTCTCTTACTACAACTGTCTATCTCTTAAGAACAGCAACTGTGATTTTATGTATTCCTTGCCCAAATAGTTATTTGATGAATGTTATCCCAGCTAAAATAACAGGGAATAAATTGTACACCAAACAATTGCAAAATGAAATAAGGAGGGAATTAACTGTACAACTGGATCCCCACACATTTGTAGTAAAACTACTACACAAATTACTGTAAAAATTCACAACAGTGGAGAACAGAGCTACCACTAATAGACTAGGATCCCCAGGCTTGAAGGGGTTAAGCAGGTCTATCCAGGAGGAGGAAAAAACGATTCTTCATTAAAGACTAATTTTAGGTCTCTTGGTAATTAAATGAACACATTGTTTATGCTCCATACTGCTTTCTGCTCTGAGTCTTGGAAAATACATGAAATTTCCAAGAATTAAAGTTTCCATTAACACAAGTGCCAAATCAGGAGGCCTGACCTGTGGGAGAAAGCACATTTGTCTTTGCTGGCTCCTTTTCAAAAAGCTATAGAAAGATATTCACTATATAACTTTTCTTGTGCACAGTTCCTCTCTTCTATCATCCAGGACATCTACACAAGAGGGAGAAGCTGCAACATTTCAGAAAGTCACCAGTTACTGAAGACGACGGTTTGAGTTCTAAAGTGTTGACAGCAGTCCCTGTTTGGGATAAAAATTTTTTTTATTGGAAGAGACTTTGAGTGGTTTTTTTTTTTCTTCTACTTTTTTTTTGGTCGCAGTTTTGTGTGTGTGTGTGTGTGTGTTTAATTCCCTGAGAACCAGCTTTGGCTGGTGAAGAAATATACGAAGTGGGTTTCGGAACATCTTCTACTTGTATCATCCCTACCAGATGGAAATTTAATGTAAATAATCACGTGTGCCTGGACGCCTCTGAAGAATATTTGCTGACCTCTATCTCTGGTTTTACTCGATCTGAAGTAGCACAGTTACCTACCCAGGTTTAAAAAAAAAAAAAAAATCTCTTTACGTCAATGCACTCGAACTCTAAGTTCTCTCCCCTGAGCTGGGAGCCTTTCAAATTCTTGCTGGCGGCAGGGGGTCTCGGCTACTGGGGAAAGAGCTTGTTCTACAGGCCCCGCCCTCCCCCGCCGCCCCTCCCCCAGGCTGGTTCCCTAACTCCCCCGGACTCGCCTCCCCCTCCACCCCCTCCCGCCCCCATCTCGGAATTTCGGCTGCCTCAGAGGGCTGGCGCGCGTCAAAGCCCGAACTGGGAGACTGATTTGTGGAGCATCACCCACAGCTCCTCTCCCCGCAACCCCTCCTCCGCCCCCGGCAGCCGCCCAGGGCTAGAGGCGAGCAGGGGGAGGGGGAAACGCTACAACCATCCCCCTTCCTCCAGCCCGCCCCAGCGGTTGCAGATTCAATTGCACCTTTTATTACTTTAACTCTTCTCCCTAGGACAAGCGGCCCCCGATCGGTCCCTCCGGCAGTCGCAGTTACCCCTCCCGCGCGCGGAGATGGGACAGCAAGGGACCTGTCCGCGGCCGGCCGGCGAGTGCGGGGACTTGCGGCCGCCCAGCCAGCGGCCGGGAGTCTGTAAGTTTCAACACTCCTCCGGGGGAGGGGAGGGGGAGGCTGAGCGCGTACCAGCAAAAGATTTCAAATGCAAAATACCGGCGAGGTTGACAGCGTCGGAGGGATTTTCGGGGCACATTCTTTTAATAAACTCTTTACTCAGCAGGCAGGCTGTTATCCGGGTTTTTCCTGCAGCTTGTATGGTTGATCCCTTTGTCATAAAGAAGTTCAAGTTATTACATTATGAGTTCAAATGGGATTTTTTTTAATGCAACTCATACTTCTTTGAAATGTAAAATACCTCTTTGTAAAATTACATAGCACACTGCTTATTATTTTGTCGAGTTGTTATTTATACTGTGTAGGAGTGTCCACGGCCTTTTCTTTGCCTACTTCTAAAAATAACAGAAAAAGAATTCCCCCTCTCTACTTTTAATATTGCTACATCATGTGAGTAGTTTACTAAATAGATCGTGATACCAAGCTCAAGTTTTCCTCGCGGTCGCGATGCGCTTGGGTTTTTTGCAGTAATCTACAGACGCGGGTAATCTCAGAATTATCATTAAAGCTGCTGTTTACAGGAAGGCTCCGGGTTTTAACTGAGGTTGTGCCCTTAAGTGTTCAAAACGATACGGACTATTAAAACAGTTCTGGTTCACACCAAGTAATTTTCCCGAGATCTAAGAACTCAAGCACTGGAAGATCATACCTTTAGCTTTGCACGCCGCCTGTAAGGTATAGACACACCCCTCCATGCAAGGACGGAAGAGTCGAGGAAGGGGAGCGGGGGTAGTTCTTAATCTTGGTTTCCCTCCCGCAGGACGGTTCTCGAGGGAAGGAGAGGCAGGTCGCAGACAGGTGCCTAGGCTGGCTATGGTGACAGGACGATGTTGGCCAGGAAGAGCATCATCCCCGAGGAGTATGTGCTGGCGCGCATCGCGGCGGAGAACCTGCGCAAACCGCGCATCCGGGACCGCCTCCCCAAGGCCCGCTTCATCGCCAAGAGCGGGGCTTGCAACCTGGCGCACAAGAACATCCGCGAGCAAGGACGGTTTCTCCAGGACATCTTCACCACCTTGGTGGACCTGAAATGGCGCCACACCCTGGTCATCTTTACCATGTCGTTCCTCTGCAGCTGGCTGCTCTTTGCCATCATGTGGTGGCTGGTGGCCTTTGCCCACGGGGACATCTATGCTTACATGGAGAAAAGCGGGATGGAGAAAAGTGGCTTGGAGTCCACCGTGTGTGTGACTAACGTCAGGTAAGAAGGCGGCGGGCTGAAACGGGGTGGAAAACAGTATGGAAAAATAGATGAAACTGCCCTTTCTGTCTTCTCTCTGTTTTGTTGACAGTGAACTAAGGACTTTATTTTAGTATGTTCAGAAGCAAAAAAATAAAAACACAACAAAACAAAAAACGAATCTGATGTATTAAAAATTTTGAGGGGTACAGCCTTGGATGAGGAGTCTTTGAAAGTGTAGTTTCAATCCCTTGGGCTAGTCTTGAAAATATTATACTGGTTATTTTAAAAGGATTTCACTTAGTGCCTTCCTCAAAAAAAAAAAAAAAAAAAAAGCACACATTTAGTTTTCCCTCTGAAAGCTGCTGTCCATAGTTCCAGTATCCAAAAGGAAATATCTCTGATCAACAAAAAATGTTGTGCAAATGCTAGTAATGTTCCATGACTTCTCTTGCCATGACATTTTCAGAAATAATGAAAAAAATATAGGAAAATACTGGGGAAGAGGGGGATCTAAATTAAAAAAAAAAAATCCACCAGAAATGAAATAAATATTAAGCCCTTCTTTATCAAGATGATCTTGAATAGCTGATTGCATGCTTTAATTCCAAAATTAAAAGTTATGTTAACATTCAGAACTAGAAAAAAGCTAATCTTTTGATAGAAATTGGTCCAAATTTTTGATGGAAGAGATTATGTAGAAGTGATTTAACACTGTCGTTTTCTCTAAAAGTTTTAGTAGGCTAGGAAGGCAGTTCTTAGATTGCCCTAATATTTTTTCTTATCTCATAAATATTTCAGAGATAAGTGAATTTGGTTTCAGTGACTCTCTTCTCATATTTTCACATGGCCTAAGAACATTTACTTGGGGGTGATTTGTCTCTTAATTTTTTTGTTTAAAGATGGAAAAAGATAACATCAATTGCAAAAATATTCACCCTGCAGAGAAATATTTGTGATAATACTAGCAATTTTTCCAGACATTTTCTGAATAATATCCCAAATTCACAGAATTCATAAAACAAAGCAACTTGAACGGGCACCGTTCTGTCAGGAAACTGGAAAGAATAAAACCTTTACTGATCCTGAAATGTGAAATTAGCATACCACTGCAAGAAGCAGAAACCCAGACTGTAAACTTGCCCATTCTTCCCTTCTCTGGGTAGTTGCGATACCAGCTTATCAAAGTCGGCATGCAATATTTGTCACAGAGATCACATACCACTGATTTCAGCTCAGATTTTGAGGAGGGAAAGCCAAATTGAATTGATCCATTGCCTTTACCATCGAGTTAGATATTATTTTTTTGTCTTAAACTTGTCACAAACTATTGTCTCAAAGAAAATACAGGTAAAAAAATGTACATGATCATCAGTACACCAAATATAAAGGAAACAAAATACTATGTTTAACAGATATTTATAGGTCAGATATCATTATAATATTTCTCTTTAAGAAATTTATTGGCACTGCTATTGGAGAATCATTTTCCTATCGAGGTACACTTTTAATAAACATGAAGTAGACACACATAAAATGAGTTAAAAGAAACAAACATAATAAACCTTGAACAATTAATGACAGATTTTATTTACAAGATGAATATATTGGCTTTCCTTATGGAAAAAGTCATTAGGCAATTGATTAAAGGTATGTCATTACAAAGGAGATATTTTCAGTGATTTTGTGAAAGAACTTGACAGAGTGCTCTGGTTATTAAAAGCTGTTTTACTGCTAGCTTTTATTGTTCAACAAGAGGTGTTTTGAGGTATGTTCATTCCTCTGATGGATTCCTGCTGGTGTAAACATTCAATTCACTGTGAGAAATAGTGTTGCAGATACAATGAAACAAACTTGATTTTAGCAATGTGACAATTTTAGCATTTTATTTATTTATTTTTCATTAGATGATTTTCTAAACATTTTTAAACTTTTTATTGAAATACAGTTGATTTAACTTTAGCATTTTAAATTTTATTTCTTACCTAAAAAATATTATTGGACATCTTTTAATGTTAAAAATCTTACTGGTTTTATTTTAACATTGTGGTACTATGTATACTTCAGTGCAATATAAATTTTAATCATAACCAACTGTACATAATACTTTTTCACCAAGAAAAAAGTAAAAACAGAAAAATTTCTATTTTTTCCCAAAGGATATTTAAAACATGACTAATAATATGTCTAATTTTTTTGCATTTCCTTTCCTTTCATAAGTTCAATGTCCCACCTTGTCATCAAAACTGAAAATAACTTTTTATAATGAACATTCTCTAGTGTATCCAAATAATATTTAACATTCTCCTTCTAGGCTGGTTCACCTTCCCTTTCATGTAGATTACTTTCTAACATGAGTCAGAAGTAAACCAACATATTTCCTCTTCTTATTCAGCCTAACTCCCTCTGTAGCAGAACAAACCAGAAGCTAAACACTTTCATCTCTTGAGGTTGTTTAGCACAGGTGTTCATTAAAAGGCTGAGTCTTGCACCATATAATGTTTGGAAGCAAGCTCTTTCATAAATAAATAACATACACAAATCACATATGAATAGTCTCTTAAGCCATTAAAATGAAACATCTGGGCATATTCATCATTACATTGCTCCCAGAAGCATGTGTGTTGTTTAGTTGCTAAGTCGTGTCTGACTCTTTTGTGACCTGCGTGGACTGCAGCCTGTCAGTCTCCCCTGTTCATGGGATTTCCCAGGTAAGAATACTGGAGTGGGTTGCTGTTTCCTATTTCAGGTTGTTATTTCCTACTTCCTGACCCAGGGATCGAACCTGCATCTCCTGCATTGGCAGACAGATTCTTTACCACTGAGCCACTGGGAAAGCCTGAAATATGTATACATTATCAGAAATCAGTGTTGTGTCCGTGCCCCTTCTCTGGGGTCTCTTCTTATTCTTTGCCATGGTTTTGGTTTATACAGTATATCTTGTGTGTAGCTAGTGCAAAAAGCAATCATTCTGGTTTTCCATGAATCTTTTGAGCAACAGAAAGGATAAGAAAGGCACTTTTTCATTTAAAAGTTAAAGGAATCATCTGCAACATCAACTATGCTTCAATTAAATAAAAAATAAAAATCCCTGATTATGAGCCTAGTAGAAAAAAAAATCATCTTATGTGTGCTTGCTTACCATTCATGGTGTCCCACCAAAATATAGTGTGTATACTCAGTATCTACATATTTAAACATTTTGCTCACTCACTGTGTGTGGCATTAAGAAACAGCTAATGCTTTGACAGTTGACCTATCATCTATAAAATTAGAGAAGTTTGAAATTGGAGTGGAGGACAGACATGACTAAGACTGTTTTTATTAAGAAGCCACAGAAGTAAGGGTCATGTACTTAAGTGAATAAATTAAAGAGAAAAATGACCAAATGTGGTGCTTCTCAATTAGGGAGATAAATCAGAATTATCTGCAAGCTTTTCGAAAGTCTTGCGCAGGTCCACCCTAAACTACCAAATCAGTGTTTACACTGTGATCAGGAAGAGAAGCACAGTTTGAAAAATCTTCCCAAGAAAATCCTGACACATGTTGGCCCCTTCCTTGTGTCTCTTTCAGAAACTAGGCCAGAAATGAGAGGATTTGTGTCCTTATTAATTATGATCTTGACACAGTCACTTAATAATCTTTACCTCAAATCCTTCCTGTAAAAGCTTCAGTATTCTCTAGATCACTTAGAGAACAAAATGAAACAATCAGTAAGAAAACATGTTTGGTTCCAAATAGTACAACATTCTTTTTTTATTTAAAAATACTAGTATTTTGAATGACATGTTTTGTACCACTCTTTAGCACTGTGCTTTCTCTATATAAGGTACATAGTGTTCACCAATGAATATGATTTTAAAGGTTGTAAATAATAAAAAGTTCACTCATGACTCAGTATGTTCCATATAACTCGAGTCACTTAAACACAGGTTGGCAAAAAATAATAGACATCGACTTGAAAGAGTTTAACAAAATAAACTATGCCTTTGTGAAAGTGAAGGGCTTCCCTGATAGCTCAGTTGGTAAAGAATCCTCCTGCAATGCAGGAGGCCCCGGTTCAATTCCTGGGTCAGGAAGATCTGCTGGAGATGGGATAGGCTACCCACTCCAGTATGCTTGGGCTTCCCTTGTGGTTCAGCTGGTAAAGAACCCACCTGCAATGTGGGAGACCTGGGTTCGATTCCTGGGTTGACAAGATCCCCTGGAGAAGGGAAAGGCTACCCTTTCTAGTATCCTGACCTGGAGAATTCCATGGTCTGTGTAGTCTATGGGGTTGCAAAGAGTCGGACATGACTGAGTGAGCGACTTGTACTTTCACTTTTCACTTGTGAAAGTGAAGTATTTCACAATGATACATACAGAAAGAGAGAAAATGAACAAGTGCTTGTGTTCAGAATAGGGCATCTGATACATTAAGTTAGCTAGTGTTTCCAAAAGTATTTAATAGCCTTTGGACATGAACAGGTGAATAGATAAAGAAGATGTATACACACACACACACACACACACACAATGGAATATTACTCGGCCATAAAAAAGAATGAAATAATGTCATTTGCAGCAATATGGATGGACCTAGAGAGTCTCATACTAAGTAAGCCAGACAGAGAAAGCCAAATATCATGATATAGCTTATATGTGGAATCTAAAAATATGATACAAATGAACTTCTTTACAAAACAGAACTAGTTTCACAGATGTAGAAAATCAGGTTATGGTTACCAAAGAGGAAAGGAGGGGAGAGGAATAGATTAGGATTTTGGGATCAAAATATACATACTGCTATATATAAAACAGATAACCAACAAGGACCTACTGTATAACATGGGGAACTATATTCAATATTATATAACCACCTATAATGGAAAAGAGTCTGAAAAAGAACATGTATAACTGAATCACTTTGCTGCATACCAGAAAGTAACACAAAATTGTTAATCAACAATACTTATGAAAAAGAAAATTTAAATGGCCTTTGAAAGAAGAACATGAAAAATTCAGCTTCATGTGTTATTTCTTGATTCAAAAATCTGAACTGATGGCACTCTTTCCTGATCTCATTCCTTCCAGGTCTTTCACCTCTGCCTTCCTCTTCTCCATTGAAGTTCAAGTGACAATTGGATTTGGAGGGAGAATGATGACTGAGGAATGCCCTCTGGCTATCACAGTCCTGATTCTACAGAACATTGTGGGTTTGATCATCAATGCAGTCATGTTGGGCTGCATTTTCATGAAAACAGCCCAAGCTCACCGAAGGGCGGAAACCTTGATTTTCAGCCGCCATGCGGTAATCGCCGTCCGAAATGGCAAACTGTGTTTCATGTTCCGCGTGGGGGACCTAAGGAAAAGCATGATCATCAGTGCCTCTGTGCGCATCCAAGTGGTCAAGAAAACCACGACCCCGGAAGGCGAGGTGGTACCTATTCACCAACTGGACATTCCTGTTGACAACCCACTTGAGAGTAATAACATTTTCCTGGTGGCCCCTCTGATCATCTGCCATGTGATTGACAAGCGCAGCCCCTTGTATGATATCTCGGCCACTGACCTGGCCAACCAAGACCTGGAGGTCATCGTGATTCTAGAAGGAGTGGTCGAAACTACTGGCATTACTACACAAGCTAGAACCTCCTACATCGCTGAGGAGATCCAGTGGGGCCATCGCTTCGTGTCCATCGTGACCGAGGAGGAAGGCGTGTATTCTGTGGATTACTCCAAATTCGGCAACACCGTGAAAGTAGCTGCTCCAAGGTGCAGTGCCCGAGAGCTGGACGAGAAGCCTTCCATCCTTATCCAAACCCTCCAGAAGAGTGAATTGTCCCACCAGAATTCTCTAAGGAAGCGCAATTCCATGAGAAGAAACAATTCCATGAGGAGGAACAATTCCATCCGCCGGAACAATTCTTCCCTCATGGTGCCCAAAGTGCAGTTTATGACTCCTGAGGGAAATCAGAACACTTCCGAATCCTGACAGCAAGACAACCCCCAGAAAGTCTTTGATCCGCTGTTGAAGAGTTTCTGCAGGGCATGGACAGATTGCACTGGAGCTGAAACACAATAATTTGTCCTTGTTTATCTTATTACACTAAATGATATGCATATTCCAACAGCAGCACTTTCTGTGTCAATAAATGGTAACTCACAAGGTGGAGGGTTCCTGTCTTACACTTGATTCACCCTTGCAATATCACCCTATCACCCTAAGTGATAGGCTTAGGTTATGCAGAGGAAATGCTCTCATTTCTGTCCATTTGAAACACAGGAATTACACGGATAGTAATAGACCTTGAACACAAAAGTGGGTCAAGAAATGATACTGCTTGAAATGCTTAATGGGTGACATCACAGATGTCTGTTTCTATGGTTCACCCTGGAAAAGGGATAGAATGGGCAAGAGGACCCAAAACTGTGTTTTTCCTATCTCCTTTTCCCTCTCTTTTTTAAACTGCACCAGGTGAAAAGCTGGAGGCAAAAACTGCTTGGTTCCTCTTTTGTTTTTTTGCTTATTTTGCTGATTAATTTTTAAATATTGCATTTTATTTTTTCCTCAAATTGTGTATTATGAGGAAAAATAGTATTAGGAACATGGCACTAAAATGTTAGGCAGGAACATCTGTGAACTTGGAAAACAACAATTGAGTTCAGTTCTAATCATGTTCCTACATGAACATAGTGGAATCTAACTAGAAACCAAAATTCCTATTCTGTTAGATCAGCTTATTGCAGTGTAAGACTTAATGTTTCAAAGCTAGAAATCACCCCACAATATGACTGATGAATGAAAGTTCCTGTTACCTTCTCATTCAGGGTCTTGAAAACATGAACAGAAACTTGCTAATTTATTTTTGGATTTCCCACAGAAAAACTGTTTAGTTCTATTCACTTCTAAGTGGATTCTGTTCACTCGGTTCTTCACACTGACCTCCAGAGGTTTATTTGTCCCCTTCATGGCCACCTGTTGGCAGAACCATGCAAAGAGCTTTGGAGAACAGCTAAGAACATTCCAGTCTCACTTAGGACTGAATTCCCCAAAGGGACATCTACTTCTTTGGGCTTCTCACTTCTTAAGAGCCTCCATTATAGTGAATATTTTATTAAAATATTTTCTTTGTATTCACTGTAGTTTTGCAGTTTCTCTTTCACAAAATTATCCCTAATGAAAGCTCAAGGGAGAAAACACTCAAGTTTAGAGTCATATGAAAGAGACATCACACAGTGTTGATACTCACCTCTGAGGGTCCCTCTCTGAGATCTGTTATTCCAAAGGAACTATGTTTTTAAAATTTCATGTTGATTTCATTTCATTCCAAGTTTTAGAATGTTCTATGGGCTTCCCTGGTGGCTCAGATGACAAAGAATCTGCCTGTAATGTAGGAAACCTGGATTCAATCCCTGGGTTGGGAAGATCTCCTGGAGAAGGAAATGGCGACCCACTTTATTCTTGCGTGAAAAACCCCATGGACAGAAGAGCCTGGCAGGCTACAGTCCATGGGGTTACAAAAGAGTCAGATACAACTTAGCACCTAAACAACATCAAATATTAAACAAAAGACTCATGCATCTAACCAGATGACTGGAAATTGTTTCTCAGGTTACCAAGTTAATCGTTTCTAAAAAACTTGAACTACTCCTTTGAATTCCAGACTTGTATATCAAACAGGTACTAACAGGTACTTGAAGCTCCACTTGGATACCTAATACACATTTGCTGCTGCTGCTGCTGCTAAGTCACTTCAGTCGTGTCCGACTCTGTGTGACCCCACAGACAGAAGCCCACCAGGCTCCCCCGTCCCCGGGACTCTCCAGGCAAGAATACTGGAGTGGGTTGCCATTTCCTTCTCCAATGTGTGAAAGTGAAGTCGCTCAGCCGTGTCCGACCCTTAGCGACCCCACAGACTGCAGCCTACCAGGCTCCTCCATCCATGGGATTTTCTAGGCAACAGTACTGGAGTGGCTTGCCATTGCCTTCTCCGAATACACATTTAAAAGTTACCATTTCTAAAACTAAAGGTTTCATGCCTACTAGCAAAACCTGCCCCCCTCCCACAGCCTTTCTTCCAGTCACTCAGGCCAAGATGGGGAGTCCTACTTTACACCCCTCTTTTATATCTCACATATTCTCCATTAGCAAAATTTCATCCAGAGTATGACAAGTTTTCTATGTCTCTATTGCCTCCTTTAGTCCAGTCTGGGTACTCATCACTTAGTATATAGGGATGCAGTGTACCAGTTGCTAGTATGTTGAAACATTTCTATATAGTTTGCTAAAGAAAAATCTACCTTAATAAGATTTAGCCCAGCAGTGATTATGGAGTTGAATATCAGACCTCCCAGCAGTTACGAATTAGATACAGGTCCCCCATTCCCACCCCAGGGCGTTTGAACAGACCCAGGAGGTAACCGCCGCGCCAGCAAGAACATGCCAAGTACTTGCCTGTTGCTTCATGCGGTGGCAGCTCCACGTTTGTAAAGGTGACCCAGGCTGTGGAGCAGGTAATGTCCTGACATAAGTCAGTGAGGCTGAGATGCAGGATTCCTGAGGGCAGGTGAGCCCTGGCACGCAGGGGCAAATCAAGCAATAGAGTAGGAATGGTTTCCCCAGCCACCTTCCTGCTGCAACCAAAGACTGGTGCCAAGGACCTCATGGCCATCAATTTCATGGGGAAGTCAATGGAATAGTTTGGTGGGACCCATACAGCAAGTCATGGCTCAGACAGGGACATCATTTAGCTAGTGACAGCCACATCAAACAAAAGGTCACATCAATTTCTAAAAATCCGCAAATGTTTTAGAACATTGCAATGATTTCAGAAGCTATTTTTGTTGAAATATATTTAACTGGTGAGGCAGTTTCAAAACTACTTTGTTTTAGAAAATAAGATTCTTTATGTGTATAAAATTCACTCAGTCGTGTCCAACTCTTTGGGACCCCATGGACTGTACAGTCCATGGAATTCTCCAGGCCAGAAAACTGGAATGGGTAGCCTTTCCCTTCTCCAGGGGATCTTTCCAACCCAGGGATCGAACCCAGGTCTCCCACATAGCAGGTGGATTTTTTACCAGCTGAGACACAAGGGAAGCCCAAGCATACTGGAGTGAGTAGCCTATCCCTTCTCCAGTGGATCTTCCTGACCCAGGAATCAAACTGGGGTCTCTCACATTGCAGGTGGATTCTTTATCAGCTGAGCTACCAAGGAAGCTCCCTTTATTATATATGTGTATATAATTTTGACTTATGTATTGAATTTAGACATTATTTGATATTAAATATTTAGATTCTTTACTTGCATCCTAGTGTTCTTGCCTGGAGAATCCCAGGGACAGGAGCCTGGTGGGCTGCTGTCTATGGGGTCTCACAGAGTCGGACACGACTAACGTGACTTAGCAGCAGCAGCAGCAGCAGTCATCCTACAGCAGCCACAATATTCTTTTAGATCATATTACATCATGCCTCTGCTTAACACCCGCCTATGGCTTTCTGTTTTTCTAAAAATGAAAATAGAAACCCTTCCCAGTGCCCATAAGCCATTACATCTTATTACTACCTCTTCCCCTGGAGCATTTCCACTCCACTGCAGTAGTCTTGCTGTTCTGTTAAACAGAACCATACATACTTTCATATCATGAGTTTGCTTCTCTGGAACATTTCTCTAGAAAGCATTCTGGATCTCTCTCTGTAATTATTCAGGATCTCTACTCTAGTACCATCTCATGAGACAGTGCAGTATAGTGGTTAAGAAAAATAGACTTTGCAGCCAGACTCTCTTGGTTTAAATTTCAACACTTATCATCTATGAGGTCTTGACAAAATTAATTTTTTGAACCTCATTTTCCCCATATATAACATCAGAATGATCATAATACCTACTGTATACGTTGTTGTAAGAACTCAGGGAGCTAATGTGTATAAAGGACTTAAAATAGTTTAATTCATTCACAAAAGACAAAAACTTGAAGGACTGCCTTGAGATTATCTGGATTCTTAGTAAATGACTAAT
The DNA here is from genome assembly GCF_049115385.1 of Moschus berezovskii. Classification (NCBI taxonomy): domain Eukaryota; kingdom Metazoa; phylum Chordata; class Mammalia; order Artiodactyla; family Moschidae; genus Moschus; species Moschus berezovskii. The sequence continues at coordinate 93,318,283 of NC_142465.1, forward strand.
TCAAGGCATTATATTTTCTCAATACAGAGGAAAAAAATCTTTGCAACAAGAATCTGATCTCTTAAAAATTGTGCAGCAAAGACTTTATACCTGCCCAATTCAGTTACTTTTCCTGATTCTTGGATACCTACCGACTACCTGTCATCAAATAGTATTATGTGTAGAATACTGCAACTTAAAGATAAACATTTTACATACAGAAGATATTTCTGGTTTCTTGTATCTATCATTCATTTGTTCATCCACTAATATATATTGAACTTCTACCACATCTGACATTCACCATCTGGCAAAATGACTAACTGTCTTTCTTTTCTTTATGGAGGAGTAGAGATTTATAAGCAGGGTAGATGTTGGTTCTGCACCTAAGTACTCTGAGATGGAAAGTATCGGGAGAGAAAAACTGGCTTAGGAGTCAGAATTGGAAAAACCAAACCTGAGGCCTACCCTTGGTTACTGGGCAGGCGTGGAAAGATAATGGAAGATACAAAGCTTTCCACAGATAGCTTTACAGGGAGCTGGGTAAGAAAAGAGAACACTGCTCAGTCTTGGGCACAGCTTTTCCCTCTCCATTGGTTGGAATCATTTTTTTTTTTTATTGTTGCTCAAAGATTTGGCATTTATGGAACAAAAAATTTTCTCACTGTTAATAAAATAATTACAGATAAAGAAGAAAGAATGAAAAAATATCTCTTGGGATTCCTACCCTCAACTTTTGTCATCTTCACCATGTCACAAGTAGAGGCAGAACTGAAAATCGTGTCTCCAAGGACCAATGCATTAAAATAACCATAACAAATCCTACAGGCTGTTTAAGAGGAAACCCAAGGGCCATGCTCTTCCCATGATCTTTATGCACAGTTCTCATCAATGGTGATGGGAATTCCCCATGGACCTAGGAAGGAAGTGACTCTAATTACACCCCCTTGATAATTTCCTGCACAGATTCAAGTTCACAAAAAATCTTAATCAGCCTTCAACTTCAGAGTAAAATACTACCTCAGAACCCGACTTCATTTTAGGGTGTTTACATCTTCATTAGTACCATTTTCAACTGTGTTCCCAGTTCTCATGGAGATTCTGTTGGTTGTACTGTATGATATTCCTCCCCCAACTCTAATACTCTCGGGTTATTTAATTGAAACTTATCTTTCACAGTGTTTATTTTAATCACTTGAGAAAACAAAAATGTTAAGGCTGGATTGCCACATACTATTGGACTACTTCAGTTTGTTTTGAATAAATATTGAAAAAGTGGAGGATAAAATAGTTACCTGTAAAGCTGAAGTTAAAATATACTTTTTACTGAAACTCTACATATTAGCAGATTTTCCGGAAGTTTTCAATTACTCGCCATTGACTATTGAAAAAAGTCCACATTTTTTAAGCATAATAGTCCAGGGTCTTTGCAGTTTGATTCCAACACACTTTACAATCTTGTTTCCTAAACACTTCAAATAGTGTGGTGTGTAAAATACTACAAGATATAAGTGCTTCAAGTTCACTATTTCACTCATATTCTGTCTCTCATACAAGTCTGAAAGTCTCTGAGGTTGAAGCTCTGTTTTATCTACCAAAATTATTGATTTTACAAAGCCTTCCCAAATCCTCCATCTAAATTATTTCTTCATCTCTGTAATTTGTACCTTTGTTGATTGCTTATTTCATAATAACTGGCTATATATCATATGTAACTTTTTGATATCATATACACCTCTCCTCAGATTGTCTTTTCCCCAGACTATTTATCACAGTGCTTGCCTAAAATAGATGGTGAGCAGCCTGATCATTATCTCCTCTAAATCCTCTCTTCCTTTCTTTCACAGCAACAGAGTTGTTTGGTTAGAGCTACCACATTTTCCTGCCTCTAATGCTGTTGGCTGTGGCCAAGGGCCTGATGTGGAGCCAATGGCCCGTGAATGGAAGTCAAATGAACCATTTTCCATTCTTGATTTTAAAAACCCCGTTTCTGTACCTTCTTTCCCGTCCCATGGACCAGACACACATGTGGTAGAGACCAGAAGGGACCAGACTGATAATGTAAGAAAATGTGGTATATGTGAGTCTGTGTGTGTGTGTGCGTGTGTAGGAATATTATTTTGCCATAACAAAAATGAAAAAATAAGCAGAGTGGATAGACCTAGAGAGTATTATCCTTAGTGAAATAAATTAGAGAAAGAGAAAGTCAAATACCATATGATGTTACTTACATGTGGATTTGAAAGAAATACAAATGAATGTATATGCAAAACAGAAACAGGCTCACAGATGACAGAAAACACACCAGGGGTTGCTGGTGAGGGGAGGGAGGAGGGTACAAATTAGGGGTAGGGGATTAAGAAATATAAATTACACAGGAATTTCTGGACAGTCCAGTGGATAGGACTAAATGTTTTCACTGCAAGGGCCTGGGTTTGCTTCCCTGCTTGGGGAATTAAGATCCCACAAGGTGTGCAGTGAGGCCAAAGAGAAAACAGAAATACAAACTACTATGTGTAACACAGAGCTTCCATGGTGGCTCAGTGGTAAAGAACATGCTTGCCAATGCAAGTGGTGTGGGTTTGATCCCTGGGTCAGGAAGATCCCTGAAGAAGGAAATGGCAACCTGCTCCAGTATTCTTGCCTGGGAAATCCCAGGGACAGAGGAACCTGGTGGGCTACAGCCCATGGGTTCTCAAAGAGTTGCACGTGATTAAGAGACTAAAAAGCAACAACATAGATAACATAGATAAGCAACAAAGATATATTGTACAGCACAGGGAATTATAGCCATTATTTTGTAATAACTTTTAATGGAGTATAATCTATAAAAATGCTGAATCATTATGCCGTACACGTGAAAATAATACAACATTGTAAATAATACAACATTGTAAATCAACTATGCATGTGTGCTAAGCCACTTCAGTCATGTTCGACTCTTAGCAACCCTATGGACTGTAGCCTGCCAGGCTCCTTTGTCCATGGCATTCTTCAGGCAACAATACTAGAGTGGGTTGTCATTTCCTCCAGGGGATCTTCCTGACCCAGAGATCGAAACCACGTCTCCTGTGGCTCCTGCATTGCAAGAAGACTCTTTACCACTGAGCCACCAAGGAAGCCCCAAATCAACCATACTTCAGTTTTAAAAAGAAGAAGAAAATATGGAAATAACCTAGGACACTAAATGGCTTTGTGGGATAGAGATATATCACTCTGGACTGCCTAGCTTTTAGGCAGTTACATAAGAAATATATTTTTTATGTTAGTGTCATGTCAGGTTTTTAAGCTGTTTGTACATCTTGTTGCTAGACTACAGCTTAGCCTTAGATCAAATGGGAAGGCAATGAACAGAATGGCAGAAGACATTTGTCATTCTCGTATTCTACAAAAGATGCATATCTATAATTCAAAAGGAACTCTTGCAAATCCATAAGAAAAATACAGATAACCAAATAGAAATAATTGACAAATAGCATAAAAAGCATGTCATAAGAGTCCAAAATCCCAATACACATATCAAAAGGTGCTCAATGTCACTAATGCAAATGCAAATTAAAACCATGATGCAATACCATTTAATAATACCCGAATGGTTAATCCAAAAAGGAAAAAGCAAGTGTTGGGGAGAGTGAGAAACTCAAACGTACTACTAGTGAAAGGGTATATTGCCTCAATCATCTGGAAAGACTGACAGGGTCTTTAAAACTAAATATGACAGAGTCTATGATCCAGCAATTCTACTTTGGATATATACTTAAAAAGCTTGTATAAGAATGTTTAAGTATCATTGTTACTATAGCCCCAAACTGGAAACCACCCAGATATTCATCTCTAATAAGGTGGATATGTGAATTACATTATAGTTATACAATGGGAAGGACTTCCCTGGTGGCTCGGACGGTAAGGGTTTTGCTTACAATGCGGGAGACCTGGGTTCGATCCCTGGGTCGGGAAGATTCTCTGGAGAAGGAAATGGCAACCCACTCCAGTACTCTTGCCTGGAAAATCCCATGGACAGAGGAGCATGGTGGGCTACAGTCCACAGGGTCGCAAAGAGTCAGACACGACTGAGCGACTTCACTTTCACTTTCACTTTATACAATGGAATACTGTAGAACAATGAGAATCAATCATTTACAACTACTTACGTTGGTAGATACTTCAAACACTGTTGCTGCTGCTGCTGCGTCACTTCAGTCGTGTCCGACTCTGTGTGACCCCATAGACAGAAGCCCACCTGGGTCCCCCGTCCCTGGGATTCTCCAGGCAAGAACACTGGAGTGGGTTGCCATTTCCTTCTCCAATGTGTGAAAGTGAAAAGTGAAAGTGAAGTCGCTCAGTCGTGTCCGACCCTTAGCGACCCCACAGACTACAACCTACCAGGCTCCTCCATCCATGGGATTTTCTAGGCAAGAGTACTGGAGTGGCTTGCCATTGCCTTCTCCGATATACTTCAAACACACTATTGAGAAATCAAGAGTTAAACACAGGCAGCACAGCTGTGTGGTGTTTACTAGTCAGGACATCATTTATCCTTGGAGGGCCAAGGGTAATACCTGGAAGACAGCATGAGGGGGCTTTGAGGGTTCTGTTTCTTGAACTCTGTGCTAATTACTCAGGTATAGTCACCTTGGAAAAACCCACTGAACTGTATAACTTGTGAATTATTTTATATGCACAGTTTTCTAAGAAAATTTAAAAGAATTTAAGCAAATAATATATGTTAAAGAGAGGAAAAGGAGTGGTAAAAAAATGAATCACTTAAAACTAATCAACTCACTAAATGACTTTTCTAACTGTGGTAAATGTATTAAATTTTCCCATATTGATTATTAAGTGACCCTATAAAATTAATGCTATTTAAAATGCAATAATCTGACAATTTTTAGATTTATATCTCATGTAGGAACATAACTGTAATCATTCATTTAATGATTATTTTTTCGCAACCATTCTGTGCCAGGCACTGTGTTAAATTCTGGGAATACAAATTATAAACCAAGTCATCATAAGGTGCCTAGAGACTAACAGCTTAGGTTCAATTATATTATTGTACATACAACATATTGTGATAGCCATATTACATATATAACACACATATATACATAATATAAAATGTATATAATTATATATAATATATATTTAGTATATATATTATAACAATATAATGTATAACAATTCATTTATATGTGTTATATATAGTGTTTAGTATATACATATTATATATGTTATATATTAATATCTTATACCATGTATTATATATACACAATTATATATAATTATAATATAACAGCTACTTATTTTACATAGCATATGCTCCATGTAGAGGGTGGGTGTGTGTATACTCAGTTGCAAAGGTGTGACTCTTTGCAACCCCATGAACTGCAGCACATCAGGCTTCCCTGTCTTTCACCATCTCCTGGAGCTTGCTCAAACTCATGTCCATTGAGTCGGTGACGCCATCCAACCATCTCATTCTTTGTCGTCCCCTTCACCTTCTGCCTTCAATATTTCCCAGCATCAGGGTCTTGTTCAATGAGTTGGCTCTTTGCATCAGACGGCCAAAGTATTGGAACTTCATCAGCATCAGTCCTTCCAATGAAAATCAGGACTGATTTTCTATAGCATTGACTGGTTTGATCTCAAGTCTTCTCTAGCACCACAGTTCAAAAGTATCAATTCTTTGGTGTTCAGTGTTCTTTTTGTTTTTATTTATTTATTATTGGAGGCTAATTATTTTATAATATTATATTGGTTGGTTTTGCCATATATTGACATGAATCTGCCCCGGGTGTACATGAGTTCCCCCTCCTGAACCCCCTCCCACCTCCCTCCTTCCCTTATCCTCCCTCTGGGTCTTCCCCGCATACTAGCCCCGAGCATCCTGTAACATGCGTTGACCCTGAACTGGTGATTCGTTTCACATATGACAACATACATGTTTCAATGCCATTCTCCCAAATCATCCCACCCTCACCCTCTCCCACAGAGTCCCAAAGACTGTTCTATACATTTGTGTCTCTTTTGCTGTCTCGTATACAAGGTTATCATTTGCATCTTTCTAAATTCCATATATATGCGTTAGTATACTGTACTGGTGTTTTTCTTTCTGGCTTACTTCACTCTGTATAATAGGCTCCAGTTTCATCCACCTCATTAGAACTGATTCAAATGCATTCTTTTTAATGGCTGAATAATACTCCATTGTGTATATGTACCAAAGCTTTCTTATCCATTCGTCTGCAGATGGACATCTAGGTTGCTTCCATGTCCTGGCTATTATAAACAGTACTGCAATGAACATTGTAGTACATGTGTCTCTTTCAATTCTGGTTTCCTCGGTGTGTATGCCCAGGAGTGCAATTGCTGGGTTGTATGGCAGTTCTATTTCCAGTTTTTTGAGGAATCTCCACACTGTTCTCCATAGTGGCTGTGCTAGTTTGCATTCCCACCAACAGTGTAAGAGGGTTCCCTTCTCTCCACACCCTCTCCAGCATTTATTGCATGTAGACTTTTGGATAGCAGCCATTCTGACTGGTATCTCATCGTGGTTTTGATTTGCATTTCTCTGATTATGAGGGATGTTGAGCATTTTTTCATGTGTTTGTTAGCCATCTTTATGTCTTCTTTGGAGAAATGTCTGTTTAGTTCTCTGGCCCATTTTTGGATTGGGTCATTTATTTTTCTGGAATTGAGCTGCAGGAGCTGCTTGTATATTTTGGAGATTAATCCTTTATCAGTTGCTTCATTTGCTATTATTTTCTCCCATTCTGAAGGCTGTCTTTTCACCTTGCTTATAGTTTCCTTTGCTGTGCAGAAGCTTTTGATTTTAATTAGGTCCCATTTGTTTATTTTTGCTTTTATTTCCAATATTCTGGGAGGTGAGTCTTGGAGGATCCTGCTGTGATTTATGTCGGAGAGTGTTTTGCCTATGTTCTCCTCTAGGAGTTTTATAGTTTCTGGTCTTACATTTAGCTCTCTAATCCATTTTGACTTTATTTTGGTGTACGGTGTTAGGAAGTGTTCTAGTTTCATTCTTTTACAAGTGGCTGACCAGTTTTCCCAGCACCACTTGTTAAAGAGACTGTCTTTTCTCCATTTTATATTCTTGCCTACTTTGTCAAAGATAAGGTGTCCATAGATGCGTGGATTTATCTCTGGTCTTTCTATTTTGTTCCATTGATCTATATTTCTGTCTTTATGCCAGTACCATACTGTCTTGATGACTGTGGCTTTGTAGTAGAGCCTGAAGTCCGGCAGGTTAATTCCCCCAGTTCCATTCTTCTTCCTCAAGATTGCTTTGGCTATTCGAGGTTTTTTGTATTTCCATACAAATTGTGAGATTATTTGCTCTAGTTCTGTGAAAAACATCGTTGGTAGTTTGATAGGGATTGCATTGAATGTATAAATTACTTTGGGTAGTATACTCATTTTTACAATATTTATTCTTCCAATCCATGAACATGGTATATTTCTCCATCTATTAGTGTCCTCTTTGATTACTTTCACTAGTGTTTTATAGTTTTCTATGTACAAGTCTTTTGTTTCCTTAGGTAGATATATTCTTTTCATTGCAACAGTGAATGGAATAGTTTCCTTAATTTCTCTTTCTATTTTCTCATTATTAGTGTATAGGAATGCAAGGGATTTCTGTGTGTTGATTTTATAGCCTGCAACTTTACTGTAATCATTGATTAGCTCTAGTAGTTTTCTGGTAGAGTCTCTAGGGTTTTGTGTGTAGAGGATCATGTCATCAGTGAACAGTGAAAGTTTTACTTCTTCTTTTCCAATTTGGATTCTTTTTATGTCTTTTTCTGCTCTGATTGCTGTGGCCAAAACTTCCAGAACTATGTTGAATAGTAGTGGTGAGAGTGGGCACCCTTGTCTTGTTCCTGACTTTAGGGGAAATGCTTTCAGTTTTTCACCATTGAGGATAATGTTTGCTGTGGGTTTGTCATAATAGCTTTTATTATGTTGAGGTATGTAAGACAATTACTAACAAGTATGAAAGGGGAAATTAACAACAATGCAATAATAGTAGGAGATTTTAATACCCCACTTACGTCTATGGATAGATCAACTAAACAGAAAATTAACAAGGAAACACAAAGTTTAAATGATACAATAGACCAGTTAGACCTAATAGATATCTATAGGACATTTCACTCCAAAGCAATGAATTTCACCTTTTTCTCAAGCGCACACGGAACCTTTTCCAGGATAGATCACATCCTGGGCCATAAATCTAGCCTTGGTAAATTCAAAAAAATTGAAATCATTCCAAGCATCTTTTCTGACCACAATGGTCCAACTCTCACATCCATACATGACTATTGGAAAAACCCTTGACTAGATGGACCTTTGCCAGCGAAGTAATGTCTCTGCTTTTTGATACACTCTCTAGGTTTGTCATAGCTTTTCTTCCAAGGAGTAAGCGTCTTTTAATGTCATGGCTGCAGTCACCATCTGCGGTGATTTTGGAGCCCAAGAAAATAAAGCCTATCACTGTTTCCATTGTTTCCTCATCTATTTTCCGTGAAGTGATGGGACCAGATGCCATGATTTTATTTTTTTGAATGTTGAATTTTAAGCTAGCTTTTTCACTTTCCTCTGTCACCTTCATCAAGAGACTTTTTAGGACCTCTTCACTTTCTGCCATAAGGGTGGTGTCATCTGCGTATCTGAGGTTATTGATATTTCTCCCGGCAATCCTGATTTCAGCTTGAGCTTTATCCAGCCCGGCATTTCACATAATGTACTCTGCATAATGGCATCACCGACTCAATGGACATGGGTTTGGGTCGACTCAGGGAGTTGGTGATGGACAGGGAGGCCTGGTGTGCTGCGGTTCATGGGGTCACAAAGAGTTGGACACGACTGAGTGACTGAACTGGAACTGGAACCCCGCATATAAGTTAAATAAACAGGGTGACAATATACAGCCCTGACACATTCCTTTCCCAATTTTGAACCAGTCTGTTGCTCCAACCTATGCTATACAGTAGGCCTTTGTTGGTTATCTATTATATATATCGGAGAAGGCAATGGCAACCCACTCCAGTACTCTTGCCTGGAAAATCCCATGGATGGAGGACTGCAGTCCATGGGGTCGTGAAGAGTCAGACACGACTGAGTGACTTGACTTTCACTTTTCACTTTCATGCATTGAAGAAGGAAGTGACCACCCACTCCAATGTTCTTGCCTGGAGAATTCCAGGGACGGGGAATCTAGTGGGCTGCTGTCTCTGGGGTCGCACAGAGTCGGACATGACTGAAGTGACTTAGCAGCAGCATATTTATTTAATATTGGCATATGTTTGTTCATCCTAAACTCCAATTTCAGCTGAGACCTCAAGATAAGACGTTGCCAGAGGAAAGGCAATGAGAAGGATGCAAGCCTACAAGACATGGCTTGTTCAGAGGAATAAGACAAAGGCCATATGCCTGAGGGGTGAGCATTTGAAGAGTCAGAACACTTTAGTATTCTCCACTTTTACTCTAGAAACAATGGGGAGATAGTGAAAGGATCTTGGCAGGGAATATCATGTAATATATATATATATTTAGAGTTTATTGTGGTAGCTGCTAGTAAAATGGAAAAGAAAGGGACCTGCTAGAGAACAGCAAAAGGAGTAAGATGACGTCATGATGGAGGAAATGAATGAGAAAAAGTTCAGAAATTAAATTCAGAGATTAGGGTCATATTATGAAACCTTTTTATACACTTCATTAGGTTCTCACGGCAAGTATACTGGGGTGGTTTGCCAGTCCCTCCTCTGGTGGATCACATTTTGTCAGAACTCTACACTATGACCCGTTTGCCTTGGGTGACCCTACACAGCATGGCTCACAGCTTTACTGAGTAATGCAAGCCCCTTTGCCACGACAAGGCAGATATGCAAATGATACCACTTTAATGGCATAAAGCAAAAAGGAACTTAAGAACATATTGATAAGGGTGAAGAAAGAGTGAAAAAGCCAGCTTAAAGCTAAATATTAAAAAAATAAAAATTAAACTAAGATCATGGCAGCTGGCCCCATTATTTCAATGCAAATAGAAGGGGGAAAGGTGGAAGCTGAACAGATTTCTTCTTCTTATGCTCTAAAATCACCGCAGATGGTGACTGCAGCCATGAAATCAGAAGACAATTTCTTTTTTGGCAGGAAAGTTATGACAGTGTGTTGAAAAGCAGAGACATCACTCTGCCAACAAAGGTCTGTATAGTCAAGGCTATGGTCTTCCCAGTGATCACATACAGAGCTGGACTGTAAAGAAGGCAGAGAGCCAAAGAATCAATGCCTTTGAACTGTGGTGCTGGAGAAGATGCCTGAGAGTCCCTTAGACATTGAGGAGATCAAACCAGTCTTAAAGAAAATCAGCCATGAATACTCATTGCAAGGACTGATGCTAAAGCCGAAACTCTAGTATTTTGGTCACCTGATGCGAAGAGCCAGTCCCTGATGCTGGAAAAGATTGAGGGCAGAAGGAGAAGAGGGCAGCAGGGAATGAGATGGCTGGATGGCATCACTGAGGCGATGGACGTGATTGGGGGAAACTCTGGGAGATGGTGAGGGACAGGAAGGCCTGGCGTGCTGCAGTCCATGGGGTCACAAAGAGGCAGACACGACTGGGTGACTAAACAATAACAACATGAAGACTTTTAGTGTTGGGGTGGGGAGTATGGATTTAATTTAGAAGGAAAGAAAAACTGTAAACAAAGGATGTGACTGTGGTTTCACTTCAAGAAAATGATTTTATTAACAACATGTTGGACAGTCCTGAGAACAGAGAAGCATGAAGATCAAATTGGAGGTAACTGTGTGAAGTGAAAAGTGAAAGCTACACAGGTAATGAGGGCTTTGACTAGGATGACAGTAAGGAGAGTGTAAAAAAAAAACAGACATGCATGCACAGAACACTGTGGGAGAGGAAATCTTTAAAATGTGGAAATTTATTTGATGAGAAAACAATCCCCTATGATGAGTAGGGGATCAAAGAAGAGTAATTATGCTTTATGTTGGGTTTTTCATCAACCAAAAAATGGATAATAAGGGACAAATTGTGTGTGTGTGTGTGTGTGGCATCTGCATAGAGAACTCAGAGGACACCTCAGAAATGGATGGTCCTGCCAGAGGAGAGAATAAAGAATGCCTAAGTAGAGAGAGAAAGAAAATATGCTAAATTTCAGAGAGATGAGAAGAGAGAAAATTCTGTGGAAAAAAATATACGAGAAAGGGAAGGGGAAAACCTGGAAAATTTATCACGGAAACTCCAAAATAAGAGAACTCTCCAAAGGAAAGGAAATATCAATAGTATTAAAGTGACAGAGAAAGAAAACGAATCTCTTGCATCATCATGGTCACTTTTCTTTTTTTTTTTTTATTTATTTTCATTGGAGGCTAATTACTTTACTAATGCATATATATGGAATTTAGAAAGATGTTAACGATAACCCTGTATACAAGACAGCAAAAGAGACACGTGTATAGAACAGTCTTTTGGACTCTGTGGGAGAGGGCGAGGGTGGGATGATTTGAGAGTATGGCATTGAAACGTGTATATTATCATATGTGAAACGAATCACCAGCCCAGGTTCGATGCATGATACAGGATGCTCGGGGCTGGTGCACTGTCATGGCCATTTTTCAAATCTAATTTTCAGTTCAGTCGCTCAGTCATGTCCAACTCTTTGCGACCCCATGAACCGCAGCATGCCAGGCCTCCCTGTCCATCACCAACTGCCGGAGTTTACCCAGACCCATGTCCATTGTGTCGGTGATGCCATCCAGCCATCTCATCCTCTGTTGTCCCCTTCTTTTTAAGACGATTTAATATCCTGACTTGATTCAGCTGTATGTGAGTCAAGAAATATCCTAGTCATGCTTCATCAGAGGTTAATATAGGTGTTGACAAACTGCTGTCAAACATGCGGGAACTCCGCGTTTTATCAGTGGGTTGCACATCAGTGGACAAGGATAGTTCTTGGTGCTTCTCAGTTATTGAAGCATTTTGTTACACTTCAGACCCTAAAAGTCCTGTCCCAAGGCATTCTCCAGTTCCCGGAACCTCAGACTCCTTGGCTTTGGTCATGCATTACTCATGTAACAAAGAGTCGAATCTTGGTGAAGATATACAGGATGTACATGAAGCAGATTAATTATCCTGTCCTATGTTTTTGTTGTTCAATATCTACATGCTAAGTCGGTTCAGTCTTGTCCAACTCTTTGCGACCCTATGGATTGTAGTTTGCCAGGCACCTCTGTCCATGGGATTCTCCAGGCAAGAATACCAGACTGGGTTGCCATGCACCTCCTCCAGGTGATCCTCCAGATCCAGGGATCAAACCTGCATCTCTTCTTTTTCTTGCATTGGCAGGAGGGTTCTTTACCACTAGCACCACCTGGGAAGCCTAGGAAGAGTATTATGTGGGCATTTTTCTAAATCCTTCTCCTCACCATCAACCTAGGTTGATAATCCCGGACTCTTTTTTTCATTTTTTAAAACTTCACTTTTAATTGGGTTATAATCACTTTGCCATGTCGTGATCCAGGACTCTTGCAGCTGATCCAAGTACTGGTCCCATTACCACCCTACCATATTCCATCTTCAGTCCACATTTATTTTTAAATATTCACATTTCTTTAAAGGTGGTCACTTGGCCCAGGGTCCTGCTGAGCTGTATGCTTTGCACTTTTGTTCATGCCCTCTCTAGTCTGTGTCTATTCATTCCCCCAAAGCAAAGGAATCTTCATCCACTTCCAAATCCTCAATTATTTTATGACTCGGGAATCTGAGCCTGGATCACATCATTTTCACATCCTTATATTTAAACACTTTAAGTGCTTTCTAGTAGGGCAGGCATAGGAGAGCTTAGAAATGTTGTTATTTCTCATGTGCCACAGAAGAATGAAGAATTATAGATTCTTAAGTAGCGCCCATTCACCGCAACTAGAGAAAGCCCGAGTGCAGCAACTAAGACCCTGTTCAGCCAAAATAAATCCATAAATTTTCTTAAAAAGAAGAATTATAGATTCTTAGGATGTTAAGATTACAAGGAAAAAAAAAAGACAACAAGGAAATTCTGAGGTTATGTAACGCAACACTCTTCATTTTGTGAGTGAGCATCCAAAAGGCAATGTTGTTTAAAAGAAAGTTGAATCAATTTGCCTGCTTCTCAGTATCCTTCCACTGTACGATACAGTTGTTTGGGGGGAAAAGGACAGGAATATTAAAGCCACACCATATCTATTACAATTACATGTATCACGTATATTACACAATTTAAATCATGTCATATATATGAAGTGACTTTAACTGTTAGTTGCTATATTTTTAAACTGGCTTGAAAGACTTTCCCAATTTTGTGTATGATAAGTGAATGGTACTACTTTGTTTCAATGAGCATTGAAATCAGACCACTCAAACAATGCTTACAGAAAGTACTTGCTTCTCCTGTTTCGATGCTTAGTGACCCAAGCTGAAGGTGAGAGGGCAATTGAGTCACCCAGAATCTGGGAAAAGAAGCTTCTCTATTGCATCTGCCAAAAGGGAGACTCCATTTTAGTTAATAAGAAGTCCGCGTTAATTCAACATTTGGATGAGATCCAGAGTCAGTTGCAGTAAATCTTGATAACTACTGCTCATTTCAAGCCAGAACCAGGCAGTTTGTTTATTTTAAACGCTTGCTCGATGGGTTACTCCCCTGGGAAAATGACCTTATTTTCATCTCAGGCCCAAGGGAAGCTTCTTACACTGTGGAATCTTCTTCTAGAACATGTCTGGAAAGATGAAAATTATAGCTTATACTCAGCATCATAGGGTTCATTTCATTAACAAAGTTTTTTTTTTTATTTTTAAAAATAAAAGTAGGAAGACTGATAATATTGAAACCCTTCCTACTCCTGCCCCCATCCCCAGTCTGAAATCAGACTCAGTCAGTTCAGTTCAGTTCAGTCACTCAGTTGTGTCCGACTCTTTGCGACCCCATGAATCACAGCACGCCAGGCCTCCCTGTCCATCACCAACTCCCGGAGTTCACTCAAACTCATGTCCACAGAGTCGGTGATGCCATCCAGCCATCTCATTCTCTGTCGTCCCCTTCTCCTCCCGCCCCCAACCTTTCCCAGCATCAGAGTCTTTTCCAGTGAGTCAACTCGTTGCATGAGGTGGCCAAAGTAGTGCAGTTTCAGCTTTAGCATCAGTCCTTCCAATGAACACCCAGGATCGATCTCCCTTAGAATGGACTGGTTGGATCTCCTTGCGGTCCAAGGGACTCTCAAGAGTCTTCTCCAGCACCACAGTTCAAAAGCATCAATTCTTCGGCACTCAGCTTTCTTCACAGTCCAACTCTCACATCCATACATGACCACGGGAAAAACCATAGCCTTGACTAGGCGGACCTTTGTCTGCTAACTGGGCTTCCCAAGTACTGCTAGTGGTAAAGAACCAGCCTGCCAATGCAGGAGACTAAGACAAGCGGGTTCTGTACTTGGGTCAGGAAGATCACCTGGAGGGAGGCATGGCAACCCACTCCAGGATTCTTGCCTGGAGCATCCCATGGACAGAGGAACCTGGCTGGCTACAGTCCATGGAGTTGCAAAGAGTCAGACATGACTGAAGCAACTTATCTCACTTGCACACAAATAACATCTACACTAGGGCATTCTCTTTACTCTCAGTGCCTCAGAGGGACCAGGATCAGCTCTAAGAGTCCTCTTATGGGTAAAGTCAAAGGAAACCTTTATTTTCAGCCCCAGAGGTAACAGAGGTAACAACCCTGTAAAGCGAAAGCAAACTCAAAGATTCCTATGGACCGTAGGTGGGTGTGAAGCAATGTGACAGGTAAACTAACTGCAAAAGACACCAGCTTCTAGAATGGGCAGCAAATGAGTTTGGAGTGATCTTGTGTAAATGTGAGACCTGTTGTCACTTGAATTCCCCCTCCTCCCCATCTTCTCCCTCCTTCTTCCCCCTCCCATGCCTCCTTCCCTTTCCCACTTTCTTCCCCTCCCCCACCTCTTTTTCTTCATCTCTGTCTACAAAATTACCAGCTAAGCAGGTGTTTGCTGGTTTGCCTTTGGTTAGGAACCAGGTCTCCCTTGCATACTCATCTAAGTTTTAAATGCCCCTTGGAAGATAACAGCTTATGTTATCTCAGTCACTAACACAACTCTATGCCTTGGTTAATTTTTTGACTTTTCTTAAACACCTAGCTGAGGAAAGAAAACTGCAGAAAAGGAGCTTTGTAGTTGGAAGTAAAATGCCATAAGCACAACTCTGGAGCATCTGTCGTCACCGTCTTAAAAGGTTGAATACAAAAGCTATACAAGCATAGATGTAAGCCATGATCTCACCATCCTCAGAAATCCCTGGGTCTGGAGAGTGGGGGTGACAGGGTGGGGGAGGGAAGGGAAAAACAAGAGGACAAAAGAAAAAGGGAAAAGAGTAAGTAAGAACATAGAGGTGAAAAGACTGGATCACCATCTCATTTAGAACACCAAGCCTTCAAGTTTACACCTTGTCAAAAACAACTCCATTTCTGGAGTCAGACTTCCACTGCATGCTCAGTCACCCAGTTGTGTCTGACTCTTTGCAGTGCTTTGAACTGTAGCCCACCAGGCTCCTCTGTCCATCGGATTTTCCAGGCAAGAATACTGGAGTGGGTTGTCATTTCCTCCTCGCGGGGGATCTTCCCCACTCAGGGATCGAACCCAGGTCTCCTGTGTCTCCTGTAGTCTCTGCAACAGAGCCTCTGCACATACATACAGCTCTGCACATACATATAGTCTCTGCACATACAGTTTCTGCACATATACACAGCCTGTGCACATACATACAGCCTCTACACATTCAGCCTCTGCATGCACATACAGTCTCTGCAAATACAGCCTCTGCACACACAGTCTTGTCCTCCATCTGAGGTCACAGAAAAATCATTTTGACCAGGATGCTTACCAAAGATACACTGAGACTAGAAACCTTGTCCAGAAATATGGTGAAAACAGGCTCCTAGTGACAATTTCAAGATGCCTCAGTGTGTCAGGTAAAACAATGTAGGCTGGTGAACGGCAACCTGTGCAAGATAAAATCTGTCAATATGCCAGGCCAACCCTGCTTCTTTTGCTGGTGTCTATTACAAGCCAGAAGCAGAAAAGGAGAATGGAAAATGAGAGGTGACCCCATAAAGCTCTGTGTCCAGATTCATAGACTAACCTTTCTAATCACTCTTCAGATACCCTAGATACAAAGTCTATACAAACAAACAAACCCCCCAGATATATATATTAATAGGAAATTTTTTCTAGAGCTCCATTCTCTCAGAATATTTACTCAAGACATCTTGGTTAGAATAATAATCAGGAATTAAAAACAAGTATAAGTCCCTTCTTCGCATAATCAGAAAGTTTCCCATACAAAAAAATGCACGACCTCTCCAACAATATCGGGATATGCTGAAAAGGAGATAGTGTTTTCTTGGCGGAAAATATTTTCAAAAGCAAGGGTCCTCCTTCATGTTCTATATTCATGGCATTCAGTGTGAACTTTGTTAAGTTCAAGGCATTAATAGTGCATTATAAAAATAGCTTCTTCAGGAATCTACCCATATTTTTTCAGGGTCTAGGCAAACCACTTAATGACCTATGATTTGCCCACTAGTAACTGAGAAATCAAATAAACTTTGGCAAGGACCTAACCAGGAATCTATTGCTGAAGCCATAAGTGTATCCATGTTTAAAGTAATAATAGAAGACAGCCTATCTTGATCTTAAATTTCATAATGCTTGAAAAATAACTCAATAAAAAATTTGCATTTAAGCAGTTGTTTAAAAACACTTTGCAGCTGTAAATTTTATGCAAGAGAGGTTTTCCCAAATGGGTAGAAAGTATAGCTTGATATAGAAAATACTGGCTAGCAACTTCACCTGTGGTTTCCAGTATGTAAAGAGAGCAGATGAATGTGCTGGGAAGACACTATGTTAAGACTCTAGTGTTCACCATATCAGTTTAGGTTCCTCAGAGAGACACAAACAGCAGGAGTCAATGAAACTCCCATGGTAGTATATTCAATCTTAAGCAAAATAAACTTGTAATATCAGGGATTTAAAATACAAATTAATTTGAGGTGACCGCCCATTATACACAAGATGAGTCCATATAGTGACCTAAGCAAGATGAGAAACTAAAAATATCCAAGCCTTCCTTCCTTCACAGAAACACTGAGTTAACAATGATATCAGACCAGCATACTTATGTGAGAACTCTAGAGACCAGCTGAGAAGCTACAGCATTCAAATCAGTGTAAAACCAAGAAGGAATTTCAGGGAAATGGGTAGGTTGAGAATTTTGTCAGTTTTACATGTCAGTCCATGCCTCTCCCACTATGTGGCATAATGCTACTGAAGCGCAGCTGTGAGAAAGCCTCCCATAACGGGACTTCTCTCCTCTCTCTGGACAGAAACAAAAGAGTAGGCCGAGCATCCAATGTTCTAGCTTGTCTGGGGGCTACCTGAGAGACTAGTTTCTGTCTCTCCTGACTCCAGATGCTAATGGAAGATGCTGAAAATAGGCCAGCAACTAGTCACATTAGAACTACAGTTCTACATGCAAATACCAAGAAGAATAAGAGATCAGAAAATGTTTGAAAGGTCTTGGATCCTCTAGCCAGGGTGATTGGTGAAGGTCTTCTCTAGAAAGCCACTATGCAAAAATTAGGTGAATCAGGTCTTTTTTTTTTCTTTTCAAATGCCCAAATCTCAGCAAAAGATTAAGAGGAACACAAATAAACAGGAAACTCTGGATCCATTAATAGAACAAAATAAAACTCTATAAACTAAATCTAAAAAGATGCAGATCTTTGAGCTGCCTGAAAATGAATTTAAAATAATTGTCAAAATAATGGTCAATGAACTAAAAGGGAATATAGATACACATTGGGGAAAAAATCAGGAAAATTATGTATAAACAAAATAAGAATATCAATAAAGTGATAGAAACTATTAAAAAGAATCAAGTGGAAATTTTGTAGCAGAAAAAAAAAACATAGTTGGGGTAGAATATTCACCAGAAAGTTTTAACATCAAACTTACCAGCCAGAAGAAAGAATTAGTGAACTTGAAGAAAAGTCATTGAAATCATCAAGTCAGGAGCAAAAAGAAAATAAAGAAGAAAAGTGAAGAGCACCTACAGGACTCATGAGACACTATCAAGTGGCCACTGTATGAATTATAGGAATCCTAGAAGGATAAGAGAGAAAATGTCAGAGAACTTATTTGAAGAAATATTGTCCGAAAATTTCACAAATCTAAGGGGAAAAAATAAACATAGACATTTAAGAAGCTTAGGAAAAAGCAGAATCTTAAAAACAGCAACATAAGCAACTTGTCATAGAAAAAGGAATGTCCATATAATTACCAGTGGATTTGTTAGCAGTATTTTTGCAGGCCAGAGGTAGTGGGATGATGTGTTCAAAGTGCTGAATTTAAAAAATCTGTCAACCAAGAATACTGTATCTAGAAAAACTATACTTCAAAAATAAACAAGCTAAGATCAGATAAGCAAAAGTTGAAAGGATTCCTTAACACTAGACCTGCTCTACAAGAAAAGCTAAAGGGAGTCCTTCTAGTTGAAACAAAAGATAGGTAGACAGCTACATAAAGCCACATGAAAATATAAAGTTTTCTACTAAATTAAATGTACATTTTGGTGCATAGATTTAAATGACAAAAGTACAAAGAGTAGCTCTAACTACAAAAAATCAACTATGTCAATTGGTATACAACAAATAAAGATGTAATTTGTGACACCAATAACATTGTCAGGAAGTGGAGAAAAATATTCTGAACCCCACAATAACACCATGGAAAAATTTAAAAAGATTAGAGCAGAGATAATAGAAAATAGAAAAAAAATCAATGAAGCTAATAAGTTTGTGTGTTAAATTCATAAACCCTCAGCTAGATTAATATCAGAGAGTAAGAGAGAGAGAGGAGACTAAACAGTTAAAATCAGGACCAAAAGAGAGGACATTATACATAGGCAGGGAAACCACAACTCTTCTGCTTTTAGGTAATCACAGAGTAAATAGTTCAGAACTACCTTCTTGCTGAGAACAAGAAAAAATTGGGAAAGTATTTTTAAAACTGTTTGAAAGCAATAGAGAGTTAATAAGCTAGTAAAGAATGATGAGAAAAAATCCATAGAAAGATAAAGGCTTAAAAAGGTGAGCTAGGACCACTTTTCTTCTGCAGGAATTCTTAAATTCTATGCAGGTGAAGATAACACGATGACACACCAGGAAATAAGATAATATGAGTTAACTAGCAGAAACAACAGACAGTAGAAACAAACCAACAAAAGCTCCAGATACTGGATTTATCAGAGAGGTGCTTTAAAACAATACTCACTAGATTCAAGGAAATGATGAGATCAAAAATTTTAGCAGTGAACTGAAAATAGGCATATTTATATAATAGATTAGGGCTTCCCAGGTGGCACTAGTGGTAAAGAACCCACCTGTCAATGCAAGAGACATAGGAGACATGGGTTCAATCCCTGGGTAGGGAAGTCCCCTGGAGGAGGGCATGGCAACCCACTCCAGAATTTTGCCTGGAGAGTCCCATAGACAGAGGAGTCTGGCAGGCTACAGTCCATAGGGTCGCACAAAGTCAGACACAGTTCAAACAACTTAGCGCTCATGCATATAATAGATTAGAACTCAAAGAGTATAGCAGCAGGTGTGGAAAGAGTGAGATAATTAGTGAACTGAGAGATCAAAATCCACAAATCCATAATGAAACGTGAAGAGACAAATGGGTGGAAAACCTAAGAGAAAGTACCAGACAGAGGTCAGAGTAAGAGTCAAACAAGTAATAATATTTGTGCTTGACGTTCCAGAGAGAGAGAAGAAAATGGTCAAAGGCAATGTTTGAGAAGACAGCAGCTGGGAGCATCTCAAAATTAATAAAACTACAGATTCTAGAATCCCTTACTTACATAGTCAACCAGAATTACTCGACTTTCCAAGGACTAATTTGTGAAATGTAAGCATACTTTTGAAAATTTTATCTGTAGAACTGAAATAACACCACTTCACAGGATTGTTGTATGGTCAAATGTGGTAACATATATGTAACATATATGTACACCATAAATAAGTTAATTGTTACTTCGACTATTTTATTTTAATAGTCTAAATTCATTTACTGAGCTAAAAAATCTTGTAAAAGCCTTTATTTCATACATCTTGAAAATACTAGGTTACATACCCACATAACTTATAGATTCGACTCATATAACAACACCCATTACAATACATGAGTTTAACGTTAACTGTTCTCCCTCTTGGAGGGACTGATGCTAAAGCTGAAAGTCCAATACTTTGGCCACCTCATGCGACGAGTTGACTCACTGGAAAAGAGTCTGATGCTGGGCGGGATTGAGGGTGGGAGGAGACGGGGACGACACAGAATGAGATGGCTGGATGGTATCACCGACTCAATGGACATGAGTTTGAGTGAACTCCGGGAGTTGGTGATGGACAGGGAGGCCTGGTGTGCTGTGATTCATGGGGTTGCAAATAGTCGGACACGACTGAGCGACTGAACTGAACTGAACTGATTCTCCCTCTTGGGGTTCCAGGTGGCTCAGAGGTAAAGGATCTGCCTGCCAATGCAGGAGACACTAGAGACACACATTCGATTCCTAGGTCAGGAAGATTCCCTGGAAGAGGAAATGGCAACCCACTCCAGTATTCTTGCCTGGATAACTCCATGGACAGAGGAGCATGGCAGGGCTACAGTCCATGGGGTCGCAAAGAGTTGGACACGACTGAGCACACACAAACATATTCTCCCTCTTAGCCTTTGTAATTTTTGAGTGTAATATTTATCAATCTTAAAAAGTTGCTGGAATGATTTGGAATTACTAGAGCCAAGTGTGGTTTTTCTGGCATCAAGGAAAGAATGTGGAAGAAAACCAGCAAACTAAACCAAAAACTGAAATTCAATAGTCCTTCAATGACTGTGGTATGGGATCAATATTGGTTTATATGCTTGTAAAGATAAAGATCATGAAAACTCCATGGTTTATGTGATGCCCAAATAAATCTTTTTTAAAAATCCATATCTGATTCTTGAAAACCACTGTAAGATAATTACTAAACATTTATAATGCCAGGGAGTTGGGAAAGCAGAAAACTTGAAACTCATAAACATTTAATGACCTAATAAGAGTTATTTTCACCTACAGCTATTGATCAAACTCCAGGAGAAGAGAGATTATTCAGCCAAGTTTACTATCCTCACATGACCTATGTTGGCTGTTTATCTTTTTTGCCCTCTGTTGAAGTTCAAATCAAGACTTTCATTTAAAATAGGAGGATAATTTACTGAGTGAATTAAAGGAATTGACTTGCAGAGCCAAACAAACAAGAAAGCATCACAAACATTTTGTTTTTTTCTGGGATGTTTACTTTCAAAATTATATATGTACTTTAATAAGAAATTATTTAACCAATAGCAAATCATCTACCCAGAGTTTCACTGTTATAGTAGCTTGCACTCAGTACAGAAAGATACAATTTTCTCTCCACATCAGATGTCATGACAATGTTTTCAGCTGGGGCCAAGTTTTCAAAAATGAAGTACAACAACCAGGAAAGCAAACAACTATTAATATAACTATAGAAAATTAATAAACTTTAATCAGAGTCAAATAAAATTTGAATGAATTTGTTTAGCAAATATGTATTTGGGGATCAACTACAGAAAGACAAGGACCAGAGGAAAAGATGAGAAGATACAGAGCAAACTTGAAGGGTTGTACTCTAGAGGTCAGCACCCATGCAACCCACAATTACAGAGTTGTTCAATAGCTAAGAGGCACAGTCCATGGGGTCACAAAGAGACAGACACAACTGAGCAACTAAGCACAACACAGCACAGATATTCAGGGACTAGATATTGAAAGAGTTGAGACTTCAACCAAGAGACCAGTTGTTTTCGAAAGAAACCAGTGGTTCCCCAAACCACTTCACTCTGTGGAGTCCAAGAGGAGACCAAGTAGATGGCCCTGCAGGCCAGGCCTCTTTGAGTAAAATGATGTCATTTTATATAATGAGGATTCCAGCAATATTTTAATTGAAAATCACTGCTGAAAGCAATAGGAGGTACAAAGGACTGTAACCCAGGTTTTCTCAAGAACTGAACTAATTAAAATATATTTCACAGAATTAGTTTCAAATTGTTTCAATATATTCCTGTTTTAAAAGCCACATCATCCATTTTAAAAAGACAGGGAAAAATGACAAGAAACAGAGGCAGGGACCCAGAAGATGACTGAAAACACCAGCTGAATTCTAATAATCTTCATTTTGCTGTGTTAGATCATCTTTAAGCGGGTTGGCAACACACTTAATATGACACACATTATCTGTTCCATTGAAAGTTGCCATGTCTGACAATCACATATATAAATGATAGCTTGGTTTAGTGATGATATCTTTATATCTTATAGTTCTTCAACGTACAGGAAGAATAAAGAAGTTATTAACAGCAGACTGGCTGGATGGCATCACCGACTCAATGAACATGAGTTTGAGTGAACTCTGGGAGTTGGTGATGGACAGGGAGGCTTGGCGTGCTATGATTCATGGGGTCACAAAGAGTCAGACATTACTGAGCAACTGAACTGACTGACTGATCCTACCTTTAGGTATAATAATTCTAAATTCCAAATATTGTGTGAAATTGATCAACATGACCTTTAACAAAACTAGATTCTCACTTTAACAACAGAAGTTCCAATACTTGAGGCTCTCCCAGGCATTAATCATTAAACAAAATCAATGGGGAGAAACAGCAATTGCTTATCCCCTGATAACTATACCATGAAGACACTCTTTGTTAAAATGTAGTTGGTGTGAAATTGACTTTCAAAACCCTTAAACCAAACAGTATTTCTAAAATATTCTTTATTATAAAATATGATTCCCAGAATGGTTCCCATTTGGTTATTTTGAGAAGCTGTGATTTTAAACAAAAATCTCCATATAAATCTCAAAATTCATTCTGCTATTATTGATGAAAATATAGAAACTAGAACAACCACATGAAAGACTGTCTAGACAAGAATGCTGGGGCTTACAACTGAAATAATTTATTATTTGCTCAGAGCCAGCAGTATGCTTAGCATGAGGCAAGACAGCCAGAGAACAGGATCCTAGCCATTGGTCTCACAACTTAAGCCAGACACAAACAACCAAATCATAAATCACAACAGCTAAAAAATGGTGTAAATTTCACAGGGATGAATTCTGGTGTTGATATACTTTCTTGGCAATAAAAATTAAGAGATACCAGAAATAATCATCATAAAGATTGTCAATGCATGTTATTAATCCAGCCCCATAATCAGCTACCTGACTGAATTATAAAAGCAGATTTTTGACATTTACACGCAAGCATGGGAATGCATATTTTTAGCAGCAGCACTTATAAAACATTTTATTACATGATGATATGAAAACAAATTATACTTCAGGTCCTTAACTTCTTCTTGTGTGTACTTTCATTAGTGTCCACATTCCGTTCTTTCTTGCCTTCATGATCAGTGGTCTTTTTTAATAAATAGGAGGAAGGAGCAGTAAGCCAATAAGATTAATTTTTTCCCTGCTTTTTTTTTTTTCTCTTAGGGTAAATTTTTTCATCCAGTCATATGGATATTAATATCACTGTGGCTCAAGACATCAGAAAAGCAAGAACCAGGGACTTCTCTGGTGGTCCATTGATTAAGAATCTACCTTGCAAGCCAGGGGATGCGGGTTCAAGCACTAGTCCAGAAACTAAGATCCCACATGCCTTAGAGCCACTAAGCCCACACATCACAACTACTGAGCCTGCATGCTTGGTAACCTGACTGCCACAACTAGAGAGTTTGCATGCTGCAACAAAAGATCTCACATGATGCAACTAAGATCCCATGTGCCGTGGCCAAATAAATATACATTTTTAAAAAGAAAGAAAAGCAAGAACATCAAATATTTTCCTCGTTGTCACTTTTCCAAAGAGTGACAAAAGTCTTGATAAATAGCTTTAAGATTAGAAATCTACACTTGGGTACAATTTGCAAATTTTCTGTCTTTATCCTTCTGTAGAAATTAGGTGATATTTAGGTTTTGACTATCATAGAACACCTTTGGACCTCTGTTTCCTCACCTGTAAAATGGGAGTTGGTATGCATTCAATAAAAGGAAAAAGGAGGTTGGGCTTATAAAGATGAATTTGGGGGGATGATATGGGAAGGAGAGTCATTTTTTTTCCTCTTAGCAATGGACACACTCAAAAAAGGACAAAAGAGCTCATAACTCTGCTGTGGTCATGATGCAATTCCACGGCACCTGGTGTCACCATGGCCACTCAAGGCCACGGTGGCATGTACTTGAGATGGATCCCCTGAGTCCTTGGTCCCATCCTGCCCAGTCAACATGCTTTTATTTTGTCCTCTTTGGTACCCAACTCTGGGCCTCAGCAGTGAACTCTATTTCTTCCCTGACTCTCATCTTTCCTGCCAGTCATTTCATTTCAATACATTGCAGATACTTCAGCTCACATCACTTCACATGACAAGCCAGTCCACAGTAACCACACTGCCATCTTACTGTGGCCCTTAGTATAGCTCAATCTACATTACCAGACTATTATCAAGACACACACAGCATTTATTTTTTCATAATGTCAAGCAAAATCATAACGTGGATTCTACTGTCAAGTAAGTGAGTTGAATCCAGAGGTTAAAGTTGCTGCTAATTACCTAGAAACTTGCCTTCTGTATTTCACAAGGAAGAGAACACAATTCAGAGAAAGAAAAAAGCCAACAGTTCACAGTGCATGCGTTACAATAGAGCGCTAAATCTCTTCTACTGTTTCCCAAGTTATACAGTTCATTTTCATTGGCTCACATAAACACTCAAGTCTGTTAAAGTTAGCACTAGGCTAAAAGTAGACTGGAAAGAATTTGCTTATATACACAACTATAATAATTTGAGAAGCTGTAATGAGCTATGCCTTAGCCTATCATTCACTCCCTCCATCCCACCATAATCTTTTTCTGCAGCCATTCTGAAGAGATTCATCCTTTTGCTTCCCTGGGACAGATCTCAGAAACTAAAGCTCCAAGTCTCTGAATTATTGAACACTCACGGAAGGCTAGGCCCCAACAGAAGGGGGCTATGTGCAGTACCTCATTTAAAATCACCAATACCCTAGGGAAGAAGATGGAAAAAATGTAAGCTCAGGTCAAGCAAGTAATTTGTTCAAGGTCACACAGTTTACGAGTGCCTACACCAGGATCCTGGTGGGCTCTAGTCCATAGGGTCACAAAGAGGATGACATGACTGAGCATGCATGCTCACATACACACATGCCAGGATTAAACCATACAGCCGGAGGATGCTAGAGCTTGAGATTTTAACTATATTCTCCATGTTCTCAAATGTTAATCCTGATAGGAGAGCAGATCAGGCAGAGGAAGGCAGTGTCCTCCTGACAGTAATAAATGGCTTCCTTTCTGGGGCCAACATTTGTTATTTGTCTTTTTTCCCCTAGTCATAGAAGCCTGATGTTGTTAAGTGTGGGAATGGAGCATGTGTTCTCAGCCGTGTCTGACTCTTTGTGACCCCATGGACTGTAGTCTGCCAGGTTTCTCTGTCCATGGGATTCTCCAGGCAAGACTATTGGAGAGTGGGTTGCCATTTCCTTCTCCAGGCATCTCCTACGTTGGAAGATAGATTCCTTTATCACTGAGCCATCTGGGAAGCCCAAGGTGGGATGAGAATGTGTCTAGCTAAATACATTTTCATCTTTCCTTGCAACTAGAGATGGCCACATAACACATGGCTAAAAATATGTAAATTAAATTCCGCTAGGCTGTTCTGGGAAAGGTTGCGTTTTCAAGCTTTCCCAGAAGGAAACAAATGATAAGCTTAATTAGAATCTTCCCTCCTCCTTTCTTCCAAACCCAAATGTGAAAAAAGAGGCTGGAGGAGCTTGCATTTGCCATTTCAAAACTGAAAGGGAAAATCTAAAACAAAGCAAAGACAAAAACTCATGGAGACCTTGGCAATGAGATTGGAACCCACACCAGACTACCTCTTCAAGAGAGCATGTAAAAAAATAAGACCTTCTTTATATGCTCTGCTGCTGGCTAGGTGCGCTGTTTCTTGTAGGTAGACACTGGCAGCCAACACAGGCTGTTAGAGACTAGCGTCCCCTAAGTCAGTGCTTCTCCATGTGGTTACTCTTCCATCCCAAACACATATTACCAACCAAACATTCAAATGATGTACAAACTATAGAATCAATGTTTAGCTATGTACCTTGAGGTCAGCTGTTTCCTTACTCCACATAGATGCAATGATTTTCCTTTCTGTTATTTGTTCACTTCTCATTTGTTTTCTGTGCATATGCTTGTTTCCTTCCCCTAAATATTATATTTTTTCCAGGACAACAGAGGGTTTTGCATGCATGAGGAATTGATAAATACTTGTTAAGTGAAATGCAATAAAACAAAGGGTCACTTGTTACACTTTTCCGTGAATTTTATCATCTCTTTAATGTTCAAAACTTGCTTTCACGCTGAGGTTTTATTTTTTTCCTACTGCATGTAAGAGTTATGGGAAATACTTGTGTTATCGAGTAGCAGACTAATATTTAAAATCATGTAATGATCTCTAGTCTCTATCTTCCCTTGATTCTCATTTTACTAACTGAATCAAGGGATATGTTGTAATTTAGTTTTGAGTTTCTTTGGTTCAATTCAATGGAGGACCATGCCCTGACACAACATTTTCAGGATGGCCCAAGGTAGAGAACAAATCCAGTCTAGTGAGAGGTATTCTTTCCCAGAGTTACTGGAGCTATCTTTCTGAAATCATCCATCTATACCTGCGCTGGAACATCAATAGAGAAATGAAGTCACCAAAAGGTGAAAACAGCCTTCAGAGATGAGTTGTGTTATAACTTAAAGCCATGGTATTGGAATGGGGTCCCCAGACTGGCACCATCAGCATGCTCTGGGAACGTGTTAAAATTTAAAATTCTCAGACCTTAAAAATCTGTGTTTTAACAAGTTCTCTAGGTGATTGTGGTAATGCTGAAGTTTGAGAACCACTACTTTTTTTTTAAAATTTTTATTGGAGGCTAATTAAAGGTTGGGGACGGGAGAAGAAGGGGACGACCGAGAATGAGATGGCTGGATGGCATCACCGACTCTGTGGACATGAGTTTGAGTGAGCTCTGGGAGTTGGTGATGGACAGGGAGGCCTGGCGTGCTGTGATTCATGGGGTCGCGGAGAGTCGGACACGACTGAGCGACTGAACTGAACTGAACTGAACTGAATTATTTTACAATATTATATTGGTTGATTTTGCCATACATTAACATGAATCCTCCCTGGGTGTACATGAGTTCCCCCTCCCGACCCCCCCTCCCACCTCCCTCCTCCCCTTATCCTCCCTCTGGGTCATCCCCGCATACCAGCCCCGAGCATCCTGTAACATGGATCTACTCTTTTTTTTTTTAAACTGGATTAACAATAGAAGAGACTGACCTGGCAGTCAAGTGGTTAAGACTTTGCCTTCCAATGCAGGGGATGCGGGTTCAGTCCCTGGTCAGGGAACTAAGATCCCACATGCCTTGTGGCCAAAAAATCAAAACATAAAACAAACAGTATTGTAACAAATTCAATAAAGGCTTAAACAATAAAAGAAGGAAATAATTAAAGTGCCTTTGAAGAATCTGGAAAGAGAAAAGGAGATGTGAGAAAGAGAAAAAGGTAAGTATGTTGGCTGATCACTATGGGACATTTTTTCATGATTATCCCCAACACCACCTTAACAAAATGTTTTTGTAAAATCTGTAAAAGATATCACAATGGCTTTTGGGAAATTGATGTGATAGAATGTGTGCGTACGTGTAGAATCTGGTCAGGGTGGGACCAAGTTCTGGGCATAGGTTGATATGGTGGGAGGGGGAGGGAGAAATTGCATGATCCAACAGAAGGGACAGGAAAGGCCTCATTGACATCTAAGTTATATGGGGAGTTTCCCTAAAGAAGTTCTCCTAGTGACATCTGACACAGAAGCTACATGTGTGTGCTTCCCTTCCAGTCCTTCTTCTATCTTGGCACCCCTGCATAAGTGCACCACCACCCTATATACATAAACACACAGAGACCTTCCTAGATGTAGGAAAACATCCATATTGCTTCAGCACTTCTTTAATTGGACATTTTATTAACTTTTATAAACTCTGCTATCAACTCTTGATGTAACATCCTGATATTGTTTTTCCTCCCTGATCACCCATCAGAGTCAAGGTTCTTCCTGGAAAGTGGATTTCCTGTTATCTTTACGGAATCTTGGGAGGAAAATATACTCTTGAAAACAGTTACAGAAATTCTCCTTTGGAAGTTCTGTCATTTATTTGGAATTTTAACCTTCCACCTAGATACAATTTTCACTCTTGCATTGATTTGTGATCCCCTCCATCTAGCCTGTGAGCTTCTTTCTATCTCGGACTTGGTGTTAATTCATCTTTGGGTTCTCAACAACTAGTAACAGTGCCTGACACACACTGAATACTCAGTAAGTGGTTTTTTAATTTTATTATTTATTTATTTTGGCCATACGGTGAGGTGTGTGGGATCTTCAACCAGGGATCGAACTTGAGCCCCCTGCAATGGAAGCATGGATTCTTAACCTCTGAGAAGTTCCTCAGTAAATGCTTGTTGATTAAATGAACGATGTTATCAATAGATGCTAACCTTTCTAAGGCCTCACATTTTCTTTCCCACTGGACTCCTGTGCTGGATACTTGCCCTCTGCCCCCTCCACTCTCTTGTACTTTGACCCTTTGATGGCTTTGGCCAATGGAGATCCATGACAAGAGATTTGGAGGGAAAGAAGAGGGTTAAGTCAGAGTGTGTATTCCCTTGCTGCCTTCTTACCAGTGGAGCCACCTTGAACTGGTTCTGCCTCTTAACCAAGGTCACTGTGCCTTTCAAGTAAGAGCCTCCATGCTCTTCTTCCTCATTCTAGTAACTTCTTCCTGCCATTCCTTTGGGATAAAGAATGGTAATAGCTCTGCTGACCCTAACCAGGTTGACTAGCCTTTGTGGTTGTTCTGCACCTTACCCACATCCCTGTAAACAGACCCATTATTAAGCCATCCTCAAATTACCCTGTTCTGAATGAGCCATCTGTTTATTGTTGGAACACTGACTTACATAACTGTCAAATATAAAAATATTGGAAAGCCTTCCATACCTTTAAATATTCTCCAACAACTGGCTTGTTCTCAATACATGTTATTTCTGCATAAATATGCTATTTTAGATATTTCATAAGCATAACATTTTACCCAGGGGAGTTATGAAACTTACATCCTCTCTAGCCTCCTGGAGAGGCAAGGAAGAGGGACTCTGAGCCAAGTTGAGTCTGTCTATAAAATGCTCTAATAAAGCCAGGATTCCTGCAAATAACTTCACACAAGTAAAGGATTTCAGAGAATGCACAAATATACATGCAAAAGATATTTCATTTGGTTTTCACATGCATAATACAATTTTTCCTGTGGGTATAATATCTTTGACATATTCCTTTTGCTTTTTTGATTTTTTAGAATAGTTACATCTTAAACTTTTCTTTTTATCAATGAAATCACTTATGAAACTTTTTAAAAATGTACTTTGAAATCTATATTTCAAAATGCTAAAAACTTCTAAAAGCCTATCAGATGGTTCCAACTGGAACCCAAAGTGGCGCCCCAGATATATTATAGTGGTACAGGGTTGGTACTAAATATTTTTTTGCCTCTTTTATTTTTTATATCCTTTTTTAAATGTCATACTACAGTCCGGGATTGTAGATAACCCACATTCTTGTCTTTGCACACAAGAGAAATGGGGAAGGAAATATCCTGAGAATCAGAAACCCTTACTTGTACTACTCCATGGCTGCTGCACCTTGGTAAGAAAGTGAAAATGTTAGTTGCTTAGTTGTGTCTGACTCTTTGTGACCCTATGGACTATAGCCTGCCAGGCTCCTCTGTCCGAGGAATTCTCCAGGCAAGAGAGCGGAGTGGGTAGCCATTCCTTTCTCCAGGGGATCTTCCCAACCCAGGGATAGAACTCAGGTCTCCTGCATGGCAGGCAGATTCTTTCTGAGCCACCAGGGAAGCCCTAACTTACCTATAAATAAAACAGTTGCAGTTAATGATCTCGAGAGTCATTCCCAAATCTGTAAAATTTTATCCTGGTATCTTTAGGGAAAAAGGGAATATGTTTCTTTTCAAAACTCAGTCTCAGGCTTCCCTGGTGGTCCAGTGGATGAGAGTCCACTTGACAATGCAAGGAACATGGGTTTGATCCCTGGTCTGGGAAGATTCCATATGCAACTAAGTCCATGCACCGCAACTATTTGAGCCTGGGAGCCTCTTGATGAAAGTGAAAGAGGAGAGTGAAAAGGTTGGCTTGAAGCTCAACATTCAGAAAACAAAGATCATGGCAACTGGTCCCATCACTTCATGGGAAATAGATGGAAAAACAGTGGAAACAGTGTCAGACTTTATTTTTTGGGGCTCCAAAATCACTGCAGATGCTGATTGCAGCCATGAAATTAAAAGACGCTTGCTCCTTGGAAGGAAAGTTATGACCAACCTTGATAGTATATTAAAAAACAGAGACATTACTTTTCCAATCAAGGTCCGTCTAGTCAAGGCAATGGTTTTTCCCGTGGTCATGTATGGATGTGAGAGTTGGACTGTGAAGAAAGCTGATCACCGAAGAATCGATGCTTTTGAACTGTGGTGTTGGAGAAGACTCTTGAGAGTCCCTTATACTGCAAGGAGATCCAACCAGTCCATTCTAGAGGAGATCAATCCTGGATGTTCATTGGAGGGACTGATGCTAAAGCTGAAGCTGCAATACTTTGGCTACCTCATGCGACGAGTTGACTCACTGGAAAAGACTCTGATGCTGGGAAAGGTTGGGGGCGGGAGGAGAAGGGGACGACAGAGAATGAGACGGCTGGATGGCATCACCGACTCTGTGGACATGAGTTTGAATGTACTCCGGGAGTTGGTGATGGACAGGGAGGCCTGGCGTGCTGTGATTCATGGGGTCGTGGAGAGTCGGACATGACTGAGCGACTGAACTGACTGACTGACTGATTGCAACTACTGAAGCCCATGAACCTAGAGCCTGTCTCCGCAACAAGAGAAGCCACCACAATGAGAAGCTTATGCACCTTAACGAAGAGTAGTCCCACCTCACTGCAACTAGAGAAAGCCCACAGGTAGCAACGAATACCCAGCACAACCAAAAAATAAATAAATATTAATATATATATATATATATATGTCCACCACTCAGGGCCTTAAAAAGAGCAATTCAATATTGGGACTTCCCTGGTGGCCCACTGGCTAAGACTCTGTGATCCCAATGCAGGGGGCCTGGGTTTGATCCTTGGTCAGGGAACTAGATCCCACATGCTGCAACTAAGAGTTCTCATGCCACAACTAAAGAAGCTGTGAGCTCCAACTAAGATTTGGAACAACCAAAAAGATAAATAAATATTTTTTTAAAGACTCAGTCTTCATAACTGTGTCCTAGCTGTATAGAACCCCAACTGATTTGAAGCCCTATATTCATTATTTCCAATTAATATAAAGTTAACTCTGCTGTTCAACAAATTCTTGAAATTCTTTCTGCCTGTAATTTCTGCTTCATTAATTACCACAGCTAAGTTAATCATTTCACATAATTATTGAAACAACCCCTTCCTCAAATCTCACTCTCCAGCACTCCTGACCTCATGCTATCATTATGGGGAAGGACTAGGATTGCCCATAACACCTTCTGTGTGCCCTACTGGGTCTATGATACCCAAATATGTACCTTAAAATCTATGACCAATGTACTCCACCAGGTCACTCCCCATGGCTTCCCTTTTATGATTTGAATTTACAGAAGACTTTGTTCAGTCTGGTGGCTCAGACAGTAAAGAATCTGCCTGCTATGTGGGAGACCCAGGCTCAATCCCTGGGTTGGGAAAATCTCCTGGAGAAGGGAATGACTACTCACTCCAGTATTCTTGCCAGGAGAATTCCCATGGACAGAGGAGCCTGGCAGTTGACAGTCCAGGGGGTTTCAGAGTAGGACACAACTGAGCAACTAACACTTTTCCTTTTCCTTGATCTATTCAATCTAGTCCTCTTGAAGTGTTTTTTATTTTGAACTTCTTTGCCAAATCTGTATCTGAAAACATACCCAAGTTTGGCACTTTTTCCTGTGACTACTGCTTCCTCCATAAAGCCTCCTGGGGCCAGAAGACCAATTAACACCTCTGTGTCCCCTTCAATAACAGCAGCGCCTTAGCAACTCCCCCTTCTTACTCATCCAGCAGTCCTGTTGAGCACCTATACCAAGGGAGTACTCTGTGCATCACTCACAAGTGCTTGATGTCCTTTTATACATGAATATGATACCTTGCTATTCATTGATCAAATGGATAAATATCTATTTGTGCTCACTTGTATCAGCATAAACCTATGAGGATATGGAAATAACATCTGCTCACTGTAGTACAGTCAAGGCATCAGTTGTCAAGGCCACACTGCTTGTTCCTGGAAGGCATACTAGGCTTTCAGAACCCTCCTGCTCAGGCACCAGTAAACATCAAGATATGCTGCTCATATTCTCTTGCTAGGATGAAGGACTTTCTACCCCTACTGCCAAGAGTACTCCCTGCACATAGGCCCTAGGGTCAGCCTCCTTCAAATATTGCCTTGACTGTACAATTCTTGCCCAAGTCAATTTCTCTTTGAAGATGGCCTGTACCTAAAAACTGTTTGGCCTGGGACCAGAAAGATCCATCTTTATCCTTTCAATCTAAAGGAGCTGTGAAGTCCTTTAGAATTTCCCAGAGATCTGGCTGAGGCTTTTGCTGAAACTGCCTAGAAGTTTGACTTTTTCCTCCATCAAGTTCTGCTTCCTTACTCTCTTTCAAAAGCGTTGATCCTAAGAACCTCCATAAAATCCCTCCTGCATCCTGATCTCCATCTTAGATTCTGTTTCTCAGGGACCTCAACCTACAAGACACATAAGGGTTGAGCAAAGGTTCCTACCACTAAAGGAGTAGGAATTTAGAGTGAGAGCCCACCTACAGCAGATAAGATCTCAGTTTCCCAACTTCGTTTTAGTTTTCTAAAACAAGAAAGAAAATGGAAGCAACCTAACTGTCTACTGACAGATGAATAGGTAAAGAAGATGAATGGAAACACACACACACACACACAAAATGGAATACTCCTCAGTCATAAAAAAGAATGAAATAATGCCATTTGCAGCAACATGAATGGACCTAGAGATTATCATACTAAGTGAAGTTAGCGAGATAAAGACAGCTATCCTATAATATCACTTATATGTGGAATCTTAAAAAATGATATAAATGACTTATTTGCAAAGCAGAAATAGACTCACAGACATAGAAAACGAACTTAACAGTTACCAAAAGGGATGAAGTAGAGGGATAAATTAGGAATTAGGAGTTTGGGATTAACCTATACACACTACAAGCTACTGTATAGCACAAAGAACTATATTGGATACTTTGTAATAACTTATAATGGAAAAGAATCTGAAAAAGAATAGATTTATATATGTAACTGAATCACTTTTCTGTACACCTGAAACTAACACAACATTGTAAATCAACTATACTTTAATAAAAAGTAAATAAGGACAAAAAAAAGAATGAGATGCAGTGACTAAATAAACTGATTCCATGAAGTACCTGTCCTTTTCAAGTCACTAAATTTAGTGAGTAGAAATAAATGTTTAGTGAGATATGATTTTTTCCTCATGAAGTATTTTATATTCATAGTAAGATTTTAAAAATATGAACACCTAAATATTACTATATTCCCCAAATAACAATAATTTCTTGAATATTCTAATAATCTATATTCAAATGTTTCCAGTTGTCTCAAATTTTTATCTTGCAGTTGATCTATTCAGATGATAAGAATCAAAAAAGTTCTTAAACTGCATGGTTGCTCTATCTTTTAACTTATTTTAGTCTACATAGTTCCCCTACCTCTCACACTACTGAATTTATTGGAAAAGTCAGATTATTCATCCTTTATACAATTATACCTCTATTCTAGAATTGTATAATCAGTATTTTAACTGAACTACAGTTGATTTATAGTGTTGCATTAATGTCTTCTGTAGAGCAAAGTGATCCAGTTATACATATATATATATACACATTTTTAATATTTTTTTCCATTATGGTTTACCATGTGAAAGTTAAAGTCGCTCAGTCGTGTCCGACTCTTTCTGAACCCATGAACTATATAGTCTATGGAATTCTCCAGGCCAGAATACTAGGGTGGGTAGCTGTTCCCTTCTCCAGGGGATCTTCCCAACCCAGGGATCAAACCCAGGTCTTCCAGATTGCAGGTGGATTCTTTACTAGCTATGCTATCAGGGAAGCCCAAGAATACTGGAGTGGGTAGCCTTTCCCTTCTCCAGCAGATCTTTCCGACCCAGGAATTGAACCGGGGTCTTCTTCATTGCAGGAGGATTCTTCATCATCTGAGCTTCCAGGGAATCCTATGGTTTACCATAGTATACTGAACACACTTCTCTGTGCTATACTATAGCACTTTGTTGTTTATCCAATGTATATATAAAAGCTACATCAGCTAACCCCCACCTCCCACTCCACCCCTCCCCTAAACCCCTCCCCCTTGGCAACCACCAACCTGTTCTCCGTGTTTATGAGTCTTTCTGTTGCACAGATAGGTTCATTTGTTTCATCTTTTAGATTCTAAATATAAATGATATCATACAGTATTTGTCTTTCTGACTGACTTCACTTACTTTGATAATCTCTAGTTGTACCTATGTTGCTACAAATGGCATTATTTTGTTCTTTTTATGGCTGAGTAGTATTCTATTGAATTTATGTACCACATCTTCTTTATCCATTCATCTGTTTATGGACATTTAGGACATTTATGGACATTACTCCCATGTTTTAGCTATTGTGAATAGCGCTGTGATAAACATAGGAATACATATATCTTTTTAATTACAGTTTTGTCTGTATATATGCCCAAGAGTGGGATTGTTGGATCATATGATAATTTAATTTTAGTTTTCCGAGGACCGCCATACTGTTTTCCATAGAGGCTGCACCAACTTGTATTCCCACAACTGTGTAGAAGTGTTTCCTTTCCCTCACACCCTCTCCAGCATTTATTGCTTGTAGACTTTTTAGTGATGGCCATTCTGATTGGTGTGAGGTGGTACCTCATTGTAGTTTTGATTTGCATTTCAGTGAGAAACTGTTATGTTTTGGGCATATTATCCACATTAGTTCTTTCAGTCTTTATGGTTACTCCAAAAAGGCTAATACACTCAG
Organism: Moschus berezovskii; assembly: GCF_049115385.1. Classification (NCBI taxonomy): domain Eukaryota; kingdom Metazoa; phylum Chordata; class Mammalia; order Artiodactyla; family Moschidae; genus Moschus; species Moschus berezovskii. The sequence continues at coordinate 93,353,755 of NC_142465.1, forward strand.
AGAGTTAAGGTAATTTACCAAATATCACACCATTAATAAGTTAGCTAAAAACAATAGGATTTTTAATACTATAAAAGATAAATGGATATAAGTTTTCAGCTCTTAAAAAAAGGATCACTAACTAAAACATCTCCTTTCTGCATTACTCTTTAGTACAAGGTTTTAAAAAGATTTATGCTCTCTGATTAAAGTGGAGACCATGCTGCTAAGTTTGACTTTCGAAGCCATGTTGGAATCTTCTGCCAAAGCTTGGTTAGATGTAGAGAGAAAAGAACTCTTCTTGCTCCTTGTCATCTACATACTTGACAGAACAAGACCTTTACAGCCAAGTATAATCATTCTTTGATGATGTCAATGCTTTTATCCACCAGGAATAAACTAGCATTGGTACATGTCAAGTAATTTTGTGAAACACAAGGTTTTGCTAACTTGAACATAATGGTATTAAATTATACTTTCCCCCAGATCAACATATCTTTCTCTGGCTTTTTTTTGGTCAAAGACCATCCCCTAAATGTGCTCTTTAAACTCCTGTGAGGGCTTATTTAATTTATGGCCCAGAGAAACGTGTTAAGTATTAGAGAATTGTGCCAAGAGACTGCTTAACGGGGTTTTTGTTAACTGACCTGAAATTTTCTGGGCCTTTTACAAGACTTGACAATTTCAAACTGAATTTATCCTTGTTTGTAATAGCCAGAAAAATCAAAGTGAAAGGGACCAAAGAGACCTCTGGAGCTAAGGTCTCTTTCTCATGTAGACAGTTTAATAGCTGCGTGTGAAACAACAGCATGCCATTAAAGATACTTTGGGAGGGCCGGTTTCACCCATAAAGCAGTAGATTTCCTGCGAGTATTGCAGAATGTTGCCATTGGCTCCTCACCGCTGGAAGGCTACTCTTGGAATCCTACAAAACTGGCTCTCTGTGACTCCTCTTGAGTAAAGATCACATTCAGCAAATCGTAGGAAGGGACAATAGGTCACTGTCTTATGAAAAAAATAGGTCTCTATCCTAGTGGTGTTCATGTCTTAAATAACTTTGAGCCCTTAAGGAACAATCCCTCTTTTTTTTTTCCCCCAACTTCCTGCCAGACCCTTTATCAGAGGAAATTAAATACCTATCCTAGCAATCTTTATGTCCTGAGTAAACAGTGTCCGGAAAATTGTCAAAAATCATAAAATACCAATTTTTCCAATGTTAGGAATTTTTGTACTTCTTCACACAGGACTTTTTTTTTTGAAGTTCAGGTTTTTTAAAAAAATTAAACTATAGTTGATTTATAATGTGCTAATTTCTGCTGTACAGAAAAGTGATTAAATCATTCTTCTTCATACTATTTTCCATCATGGTTTATCACAGGATATTGAATAGAGTTCCCTGTGCTATATATAATTCCCAAGTGGCGCAGTGGTAAAGAATCTGCCTGCCCATGCTGGAGATGCAAGAGACATGGGTTTGATCGCTGAGATGGGAAGATTCCCTGGAGTAGGAAATGGCAATATTCTTGCCTGGAAAATTCCACTGACAGAGGAGCCTCGAGGGCTGCAATCCATGGGGTCACGAAGAGTTGGACACGACTGAGCGCACACGCACACACCTGCACGCTCATGCTATCCAGTATGACCTTGTTGCTTAACCATTCTATAAAAAATAGTTTGGAACTGCTAATCCCAAACTCTCAGTTCATTCCTCCCCAACCACCTTCCCCCTTGGCAACCCCAAGTCGGTTCTCTATGTCTTACATTGCTTTTAATTCTTCTAATAATAATATTGACTTAGAAAACAGTAAATTGTCCTGGTTAAAATGGCTATAAATTATGGATATTGATAGTGACTATTGTGTCAGTCAGTCATGTCCAACCCTCAGAGACCCATGGACTGTAGCATGTCAGACTCCTCTGTCCATGGAATTCTCCAGGCAAGAATACTGGAGTGGGTAGCCATTTCCTTCTCCAGGGGATCTTCCCAACTCAGGATTGAACCTGGGTCTCCTGAATTGCAGGCAGATTCTTTACCATTTATTAAACACATACTAATCCTCACTATGGGCCAAGTACTAATTGTACAGTTAGTGAGCATATAACTTCAACCACCCTGAAAGATTTTAAAAGGTTGGGGAAAAAGGAAATACAATAAAACTCAGCCCTATTTATAACTCACTCCAGATTATGATTTTAAATCATTGAACTGATCAGCCTCCCCAAAATGAAGCTAGAAGACAAGGAGTGACCTCTTTTCTCCTTCCCTTCTCTAGAAATGCTATTTACAATCCTCTCACAATACAAGAGAAGATGGGAGCTTAATACAGTCATATTTTATCAAACAGTGACTTTGGAAGGAGAGTAATGAACCCAACATCAGCTCCTGGCAAAATTCTTACACATACCAAGCATATTGCTTATTCTCTTTTGCTCTTATCTGATAGAGAGTTAGATGGATACATAAATAAATAAATACACACATATATTACAAACTGCATAGCATTTAAATTATTACAAATATATGAAAACATATACCCCAAAATTCTATAATGAAGGAACATTTATGGAGAAGTTACAAAAATGTTTTCAATGGAGGAATGTATATTTATTAAGGGAACACTGCCAAGGGCATTCATATTCTATTAGTAGTTGAAAGGAATATATTTTGATTCCATTTTATAAATGAGTAGCCTGAGGATGAAGTCTCTGGCACAAGGTCCCATGGGTATTAGAGCTAATCATCTAAACTAAAGCACCCTCTCGCATTCTCAAATTGTCAACTTTCTTATCGTAATAACCTCACCATTTCCGGCTGATTTCCAACAGCTGTTTTTGTTATTGTTCTCGATGTTGTTTTCATTTCCTGCTCCCCATTTATGTAGAGATATTTTCAGAATAAATCTGCCTTTTAGCCAAGATAAATTTGTCCTACTTCAATTCTCACCAAATGATATAACATGAGGTTGACTCTATTGTAATAGTTGCCAAACTCTGCTGACGTTGAAATCACCTAGGAATCTGGAAAGATACACTCATGTTGTGTGCCCATTTGCAGGCATTCTAATTTAAATAGTATGGTTTGTGATTGGGAAATCTGAGTGTTTTAAAGGTCCTGTTTTAAAGTTTTAATGTAAATTGACACAGTCACTATGGGAAAGTATGGAATTTCCTCGAATAACTAAATATACAGCTGCTATATGATCCACCAATCCCACTCCTGAGTATGTAGTCATATAAAACTGTAATTTCGAAATATTCATGCACCCCAGTGTTCACAGCAGCACTATGTACAATGGTCGAGACATGGAAGCAACCTAAATGTCTATCAACAGAAGAATGGATAAAGAAGATGTGTGTGTATACACACACACACAATGGAATACTACTCGGCCATAAAAAGAATGAAATAATGCCATTTGCAGCAACATGAATGGACCTAGAGATTATCATACTAAATGAAGTCAAATACCATATGATATCATTTATATGTGAAATCTAAAATATGAAAGAAATGAACTTACCTACAAAACAAAAACAGTCTCACAGACATTGAGAACAAATTTCCATCCTTGGCTAAATACCACTCCCCATCTAGTTTCAATATACACCAAAAGAGGAAAACAGAGATTTTTTTTTAAAAAAATTTCCTTAAAATTCATTTCCTCATCCATTTTCCTACTTTCTCACTTTGAGCTGATGACTGACATACTTGTTCTGTAGAAAAATAAGTCAAATCATGAGACAACATCTACATGCGTCTACCACCAAACCTACCACGCCATCTTCATGTGTGTTCATACGCTTGATCTTCATTCGTGCCATGGATGAAGCTTCCACTGACATACTGAATTCTACCCCTCTCACTTACTTAAGGCCCTCATTCAGGTAGTGTTCATTTTTTTAAAGAGATTATTTCTGTTAGCATACATATTATAATATTGATAGGTCCTATTTAAAGAAAAAGAAAATTCTCTCTTGACTCCATGTCTCCCTCTAGCAACTGCCATGTTTCTCTGACTTCACTGAAAAACTTCTCAAGAGTTACTTACTCTCACTCTCTTCACTTGCTCCGTACTTACATTATTTCCCTGAAGATCCCATTTTTCTCTTGAGCCCACTCTGCTGCTGCTGCTGCTGCTGAGTCGCTTCAGTCGTGTCCGACTCTGTGAGACTAGGCTCCCCCATCCCTGGGATTCTCCAGGCAAGAACACTGGAGTGGGTTGCCATTTCCTTCTCCAATGCATGAGAGTGAAAAGAGAAAGTGAAGCCACTCACTCGTGCCCAACTCTTAGCGACCCCATGGACTGACGGCAGCCTACTGAAGTGAAGTGAAATGAAGTGAAGTCGCTCAGTCGTGTCTGACTCTTTGCGACCCCATAGACGGTAGCCTAGCAGGCTCCTCTGTCCATGGGATTTTCCAGGCAAGAGTACTGGAGTGGCTTGCCATTCCCTTCTCCAGGCAGCCTGCTAGTTGGGTCATTGTCTCTGTACGGAAACAGCCTTTCACCAGGTCCACAATGACCTCTCCATTTCCAAATCTGAAGTTCAAGTGTCAGCCCTCGTTTTGACCTCAGCAGCATTTGAGACAATACATCTCTCCTTTCACCTTCAATCAACATCTCCACTCAGCTTCCAGGACTCCACATTCTTTTGTTTCCCTCCCTACCTTTCCAGTTACACCTTCTTGGTATCACTGTTGGTTCCTCCTCACCATCTTACACATGAAGCTCTGGAATTCTTGGATTTCTACACTTTTTTCCCCTTTGTACATGTATTCACAGGTCATTTCAGTCAGTCTCAGCTTATAATCACTATGGCAAAATGATTTGCAAAATTTTGTCTCCAGCCTGGGCTACTTGCCTGAGCTCAACTCAGATATCTCATTGCTGACTCGACACTATCCCTTGGATGCTCATAGTTGGATAGTAATAGCCATCTCAGGCTATTTGTATGTTCAAAACAAAGTCTTGGCAGCTGTGGATGTATGTCCATGAGGCCTACCTTCCTGCACCTGGACTCGGAGCGGAAGGGAGAGAAGAACTGGAAGTTTTAGGCTAAAATGAAGGAGAAAAAAGATGAACCAGAGATACAAGTAAAGTGTGTTGAAACTGACTAGAAGCCATGGAGTAAGATATGAGTTAATTATCAGCTGCTGCTGTAGGAACTGTTTCTGTGTCTTCACCTATTCAAACGGTTTTCTTTTTTTTCCTCTTTTTTCTTTTTTTGGTAAATATTCCTGATTTATTAAACTAAAAACAAAATCTATGCAAAGATATAAATAAATAAATCTTGATTCCTTCCAACACCACCTACTCTTCCTCTAGTCGCATCTCAGTAACCTGCATTATGTTGCTTTCAGTTGCTTGGAACCAAAATCTTGGCTATCTCTTTCTCCCACACAGCACATCCAGTCTATCAGCAGATTCTGTTGGCTACTCCTTTGCTATGCATATTGAATTTAAGTACTTACTATTGGCTCTTCACCACCACCCTGGTCTAAGCTACCATGGACTGCTGCCATTAACCTATCTGAGCTTACCTTTCCCACCACTCTTACCCTTCAGTTTAACTTGCACCTGTGGCTGGAAGACTCTTATTAAGATAGAAGATATACCACGTCAGTCCTCAGCTCTGTCCTTCCTGGGGATTCAGAATCACTTAGAGTAAAAGAAAAGTCACTATATGGATGGACAAGGTCCTCCATTATCTGCCCCTTTGTGATCTGACACCCGCCCTTACCGCTCTCCCCCTCCCTCGACAGTCCAGCTTCCTTCCCCTTCCTGCTGTTCCTGTGAGAGGTGATAAGCACTCTCTCACTTGATTTCACTTCCTCTTCTCTTTGGATTCTTTTTTGCAAATCTACAGAGTTTTCTTCCTCACTGTCTTCAAGTCAATTCAGATGTTACTTTCTAAAAAGCACATCCCTGATCATTCTACATGAAAATTTACCCTGCTTTTTAAAAATCACTTATAGATACCAACACATGACACCAGTCAATTTTTCTGTAAGGGCCAGGTTGGAAATATCTTAGGCTTTGAGAACCAAAGATTTTGTGTCTGCCATAACTACTTAACTTTGCAGTTAAGGAATGGGCATGTAGGGTGAAATGGGCATGACTGTATGCTAATGAAACTATAATTATACAAAGAGGTGGTGGGCCAGGTTTGGTCTATGAGCCATAATTTGTTAAGACGTGCCTTATATAGTACTTATTTCTTTCCTAAATTCATCTTTTAGAATGTAAACTCATTAGAAAAGACTTCTCCATTTAATAGTGAAAGTGAAAATTGTTAGTCACTCAGTTGTGTCTGACTCTTTGCAACCCCATGAACTGTAGCCCTCCAGGCTCTTCTGTCCATGGGATTTCCCAGGTAAGAATACTGGAGTGGGTTGTCATTTCCTTCTCCAGGGAATCTTCCCTACCGAGGGATCAAACATTCTTTACCATTTGAGACATAAGGGAGGCCCCCATTTAATATAAGATGGTCAATTAACATTTTAAGATAAATACTGAATGTGGCATAAATCTACTTTTTTTAAATTGTTGCATCTCTTTCTGTGATATTCTGCCATGAGTTGATCAAAACCAAAGGACAATATTTTCATCATTCAAGAGGTAACTGTGCATATTTGGGTAGAAATTTCAGCAGTTTCTACCATGGAAATGTATTGTTAAAAAAAAAAAACAGTTAGTGGTCTTTGGTAGATTTTTTTAATAAAAGTATAAAATCAATTCTTTGCATGTTTTCTGGTTAGGCACACTATTATTGTTTGGCATCTTCAAACTGTACTTTCTTAAAAAAAAATTGAATTGAATCTGAATCAAATTGGAAAATAAGCTGATCTATGTTTAATGTTTTAGAATAACATAAAATTATAATTAAATATTTGCAATAGCAATCCATTTTTCTGAGAAAAGTTGTTTTCCCTCTAAATAAGGAAAATGATCATTATTTCTAATTTCACAAACTGTAGAAGATGCACATGAGCTTAGCCTGTCAAATACACATCATGCCTGGAAATCAACATCAGTCTTGATATAGATGTTTCCAGTGGAAGATTGCACCAAACACCATCAGAATCCCACTGCCATGAAATTCTAAATTGTTAGCTCAGAAACAGAGGGAACGCTTATGAGACTTAGCAACCACTCCTACTAGTTTGTTTGTATGGTGGCTGTTTAATGGTCAGGATTGCTTCCAAAGATAGGTTCAGACTAAAGTTTATAATTTACTCAAGTTGAATTTTTCAGTGACATAAAAGTTTTCAATTTTGCAACTAGTCCTAAAACTAAAGCAAAATGTTTTCTTCCTGTGGTTATTTGATTTTATTTCCTATGTGTTCCTAAACTATGTTTTTTAAAAAAAAAGACCTTCCTGGTGTTCCTGACAGAAGCTGTTATGAGAAGATGTCAAGATAACTTATTTTCTTAAATTTCATAGAAAATATGATAAAATTTCAGTCTGTGAGTTCCCAAGACACAAAATACTTCAGTATTTAATACTTTCAAATTATCCACAGCCATCATTTAGATATCTTTGATTTGTTATTAGATCATTATTCATAAGAACATAAAATAAGAATTAAGAAAAAGGTTTCCTTCTTGATAGAAAAGCTGTCTTTGCTTCAAAATTGTTGCTCAAAAGAAAAATAAATAATTACACAGAATTATCCAAAATAATTGAATTGTTTTCTTATCTCAAGGTGCTGTTCTCCACTTTTGGAAAATAAAGCTACTTCTCTTGCACTGTCTCTGAACATAAAAATTCTCTATCTAGGCCTTGGGTTATCATCTTATACTCTTCCAAAAACAAACATCCACTCTCTCAAGTTTATAGTACATATTTCTAAAGGGAAATAAACACACTTCATTCAGATGTTTGTGAAACCAACACACACTGTCATCCAAAGAACAGAATTTATGGGAAAAAAAAAAAGAGAAAAGATGGTTCTGGGATTGTTCAAATCCCAAAGGAAGAGAAAGACACATATCACTTAGCAAAAATTCCCACCAGAAATAAATACACATGTATTTGAGACAACGAAAAGCTGAATGAAGCCCAAAAACAATAGACAGATAAGGAGGTTTAGATGAGTGAAAACTATTTTTTGTTGTTTATATTATAATGTTACATCTAGATTCTGGGGGCAATTTTCCAGTGATAAATTTTTAAACTTTGGTCAAATATGAAAGTCATTTAAGATATTTACTGTTTTAATAAATGTTGGCTTAATGAGGGCCACCAATGTGTTAAAATGCCTCAGGATTAAAATATGTGCTTCAGTTTCTGGTTTTTGTTTGAGATTTATTGATGAGAAAAAGCTCATGTTAGTAGTCTAAAGAAAGGTAGCAGATGCATAAAAGAGCTGGTAAAGCTACTTTGGAAAGCCTCTTGTCAAAATGTTCTTTGCAGATGTAGGTCACCACCAGCTGGACACCCTACTTGCACCCTTGGACTAGAGTACAGGCTGGCAGTTAGCTATCTTTCAGCAAGTTGAGTCTAACTTGAAATAAAGAACATACAGAATGTTATAAACTTTTTCTTGGTGTATCTCAAATAACCCTAAAGGTTAACGCAATTCTATGCAAAAAAGAAAGAAAGTGCTAAGTCATGTCCCACTCTTGCGATCCCATGAATTGTAGCCTGCCTGGCTTCTCTGTTCATGGGATTCTCCAGGCAAGAATACTAGAGTGGGTTACCATTTCCTTCTCCAGGTGAACTTCCTGACCCAGGAATTGAACCCAAGTCTCCCACATTGCAGGCAGATGCTTTACTAACTAAGGCTGTATGGGAAGCCCAATTCTATCCAAAATTCTAAACAAATCTTTTTAACTTGACAAATAATTCTAAACTTCCGTAAAATTGAAATGGACACACACACCCACACAAACCAATGAATTTTTATAAAGAAAAAATACTAACCTGAGGAATTTATCTCAACATGTGTGAAAATTTACTATAAATTTACTATATTTACTAAAATTTACTATAATAATCAAAACTGAGGAGTTAGAACAAGGATGGATAGATCAGTGAAACACAATAGAGAGCCCAAGAATACATGTAGTTATATAAGAAATTGGTGTATGATACATGTATGATGAGTAAGCAAATATGTCATCAGCAAAAAAAAACGCAAAAAATAAAAATAGTATAACAAATAGGGGAAAAGATTATGCATTATCTTGCTTTTTAATAACCCATCATGAATATTCTCTTATGAATATTCTCAAACATAAACAAATTGCCCTGGAAACTGATCAATTATTTGGGAGAAAAAAACAAATATTATTAATGATAACTCTAAGTGCATTATAAAGTTAAATATTAAAAATCTGAAGCAGAAATATCAAAGCTTTGAGAAAATGTAAATAAATATTTTAATGCTTTATATGGAAAAGCTCACAAAGAAAAAATTATTAAATTCAGTTATTTACAAATTTAGTACTGTCAAAAATTTATAAGTTGTTAAAATAAGGTCCCTAATATATAATGAATTCTTATGAACTTGACAGCAATATATCACACGCCAAATTAAGCTGGGGAAGAATTAGAAATGGGCAGTTCAAAGAAAGAATTTAAATGTCTATTAAGTAAAAGAAATCAATATTCTCCCTAATAAGCAAAGAATATAATTAAAAATAAGAAAAACTTTGCTTATAAAAAATTAAAAATACCTATGTCTTCAATGACAATGCTGAGAGCTGCAAAATGGAGTGAAAGAGCACTGATAAGTTGTTAGAATTATAAATTGGTAAACATTTTCCAGAAGAAAGATACACAGATAAGACATTATGAAAACAAAATCACAACTGAAATAACTTAAAGGTCCAACAAAAGGTAAACGGTCATTTATTATTAAATAAATGATCATTAGCAAGACTGTGCATTTGAATAATATTTCATTACAGATTATTCATGATGCGTTATTTAAAAACAAGTATCAAAATCAGATGCAATATGATCCCAATTCGTTAATACACACATTTTCACAGGAAAAAACAACATAAAAATAGATAAATATATTACTTACAATTTTTTTTATCATTTCAGATTTGCCTTATTATCTCGGTATTTCCCAGAATACCCCAAAGGCTCTATGGGATCCATAGGGTCACAAAGAGTCAGTACACGACTGAGTGACTAACTCTTTCATAAGAGATGGTGCCTGTCTGTAAGGTGCTTACAATTTCACACCACACAAGGTTATTCATAAAAGAACATTCAAGTATATATGACAGGACATATTCAAATATCAAAATAGGGAATAATTTGTATTTTGAAATTCAGAGGCTAGTGGATTAGAGTGAGCAAGCAAGAGTGTCAGGGCTGGGTCTTGAAGTAAGATAAGAATTTGTTGAATGAGAAAAGATAGGTGATAGAGACTTGAGAAGGGACACTCAGGACAGGATGTGACTTTTCCAAGGGACAATGACAGCACGTGTCTGACGATATACTGTTCTTCATATTCTTTATATTTTCCATGGTCATTTAAAAGTTGTGTGATATCTAGAAAACTAACAGAAATGTTACCAACTTTTCAAACAGAGTATTTGAAAACTTTCATTTTCTGACAAAGATTCTAGAGTAACCTTTTTGACAAAGAGTCAAAACTCACATTAAAAATTGACAATGACAGAAAGAGAAAGACAAACACCACATATGATATCACTTACAGGTGGAATCTAAAATGTGACACAAATGAACTTACCTATGAAACACAAACAGAGAACAGACGTACAGTTGCCAAGGCAGGGGTCAGGGAGAGGTTGGCGGGGAGGGAGGGACTGGGAGTTTGGGATTAGCAGATGCAAACTGGTATATATAGAATGGATAAACAAGGTCCCACTGTATACCACAGAGATCCTGGGAAACACTGTAATGGAAAAGAATATAAAAAAGAAAGTAAAAAAATTGACTAATGAGGTATTTAAATGCACGCGCATTCTAAAATTTTTTCACAATTATAGATAGACAACAATTTTGGCTTTGGGATTCCATCTAAATTCCTTAAAGACACATGGAACGATCCATTGCTAAAAAGTAGCTGTGAAGAGTAAGACTCGTATATGTGCTGTGCAGGAAAAGACAAAACTTTCCCATGACCTAAAGAGACTCTGCAGAATGACCACAGATGGTTTATACCAGAAAAGCTGGAAAAATTATATGAAGTCTTGTGAAAAATCTTAGCTTGGAAAAAAATAAAAGGGAGCAAATAAATAAGAGGTCACTGGCAACCTCCAAATTAAAGGAGGTCTCTACGAATCAGCCTCTCTGAGATTTTAACATATGGACTTTAAATCACAATGATCTGGGAGAGATGAGAATCAAAATGAGTTCCAAATCCCTGAGTTTTATTATCCCATTGTTACACACTAGGGAGACTTATGGGAGCCTCTCCATAAATGTTTTGACTGTAGTAAAGAAATGACTTGTTCTCGCTAGACCTTTTTATAAGGAAGCAACGCATTATGCCAGGAAGAGTGCTGAGTAAATGGTGGGTGACCAGAACTCTAGCTGTCCTGATATCTCTCATAGGGAAATGGCATTGAATACTTGACCGAGTTTTCACTTGCAGAACCTGTAGTTTAAAAGACAGTGATTGCAACTAGAATAACACAACCAGTTCTAAGCGGACTGTGAAAATCTTGTTCAGTAGTATAAATCAGATTGTTCAAAAATAAGAGATTCCAGTTGAATTCATAAAACTCTGAACAGTGGGAAATACTCTGTAGATGACCAGGAAAAGCCTCACAGTTCCTGGGGTCATAGATTCTACCTTATTAGAGCCAAAAGTCTCCATGCCTGCCCACCTTTTTTCTTTTCTTTTCCTTTTTGATTTTATAGATTTTTAATATTAATATCAACCCCCTTTATTTTATAATAATACCATTCTCAGGTCAAATGCAATCTCACATCAGCCTTGAGGTAAAAAAATATTTTATTTATAGGACTTCCCAGGTGACTCAGTGGTAAAGAATCCACCTGCAATGCAGGAGATGCAGGAGACAAGGGTTCAATCCCTGGGTCAGGAAGATCCCACAGAGGAGGGAATGACAACCCACTCCAGTATTCTTGCCTGGAAAATCCCATGGATAGAGGAGCCTGGTGGGCTACAGTCCATGGGGTTGCAAAGAGTCAGATGAGCAAATAATAATTTGAAGTACATGATAACTCTATGAGATATGTAACATTTTACAGATGAAATAACTTCAGGCATGAGAGAAACTAAGTCACTTGTCAGAGATGAGACAACTAAGTGTCAGAGCTGGAAACTGAACCCACAGTCGCCCACACTGATGTCTGCCTCTTAAGAAGCTGTCCTCTGCCTCCTCCAATCTGAAAGAGCTAAAACCCAGTTGGGGCAAAGAACAAGTAAGCACCTTCTAAATAAGCACTTGGAAGGATCAATGTCATTTACAAAAAAAGAATAAATACATTGAATTCCCATCAGAAATTATGGAAATTGAGGCACAACCAAATAACAACTTATTAGAAAAATCCACATTTTAAAAATCACTTTAAAATTTCAGAGATGTTTTGTGTAATTGAAGATACAACCTCAAATTATCAGTGCTTGCTCCTTTTATGGTAAATGATGTGGAAGCAACGGCACAATTTTCTTCACTTCCTGCTAATGAAAATGCAATTTCAAAAAAGACAAGTTTTGCACAGGGGAAGATTTTAAGAGATTGTGATTAAGACAGCACACACTGAGGTTAGCTGGGTTGAGCAGAATCGTGGTCCCAAGACTTATTGGCTATGACATGTTATTTTAGTCATTGCTGTATCCTGAATGCCTAGAAAAGGGGCTGACACCTAATAAACTGGTAATAAAAGTTTATTGAATTTTTAGCACTTAATTCATTTTTTTCCAGAACATGGGAACCTGGTCTCTCTCTCTCACAGACACACACGTACACATGCACACACACAAAGACTTTTAAGTATAGTGCAGCGTATCAACTTTGTTCTTTTTCTTTCTCAATCATTTTTGAGAATAACTGCTTCTCCTGGGATAGCAATATTTGTAGAAGAGCATTAAAGCTATGTTGAGAATATTTTAACCATAGATTCGATGGGCATGAGTAAGAAATTCATATTTTGAAGTCTAAAGGAGCTGTTTTGCCTACTTTGATCACATTAAATGAAACACATATTTGATCACATTAAATGAAACACATATTTCACTCCCACAGACCTGTCTGATCAAAATGTCTTTAACTAACATTTATTTTTCTGAAAAAAAAAAAGCAAAAAACGTTGAGGAAGTGCTTGGATGGCATCTCAAAGTCCCAGTGAAGGTCACAGTCCGTGAGCCAAGCTCTGATATCTGCTCTTCTGAGCACTGGCAGCATTCAATACAAAACTAAAAATCATACAAAGAAACTAAATATTTCAAAGCATCCATAACCACCATAATGAATAACTGATATAATGTCTAGCCCTGGGTCAGGAAGATCCCGTGGAGAAGGGAATGGCAACCCACTCTGGCATGCTTGCCTGGAGAATTCTATGGACAGAGGAGCCTGACAGGCTACAGTCCATGGTGTCACTGCAGGTTTTTGCTTTTGTTTTTTTAAATATGGAAGACAGGAAAATTGAAAGTTCTAGTTAGCGGAACATACGTTAACTTTAAGGCTTTTTATGGAGCCCTACACCAAAGTCACAAGATAAAAATCTCCAGTCTTGCTATGACCAAGACCCATAGCAACTGTTGCATGAGCTCTGGATCTAAACCCGGCAGTTCCTTGACCCCATACTATGTAAAATATCCACCATACTATCCACTCTACAGCATCCTAACCAATCATTTAATGTCACCATTCCAGTAGGAATTGTCTGTCTTGAGGCTGTAAAAATTGGCTGCAAGCCTGCGAAAGCATTCAGTTCTCCGTTGAACCAGCCCGCTGTTCTAACAGTGTCTCTCAATCTAATAAACTTCATTCTCCTCTCATTCTGCCTCAGGTCTGGAAATTCTTTTCCAACCTAAGTACGGACCATGACATTGTTGACTGCCTATTTAAATTTGCATTTTCTTTTCATTGCAATTCCAATCATAATTAGACTAGTCAATTCCTCTCAAACTATAAGACTAAGAGAGTTCGATTCTATCCTCACTTTATTACTAGCAAGCCGAACAATTTAGCACAAATAATTTGACCTTCTTCAACCTTACTTTCTTCATATTTAACTAAGACAGTTGGAATAGAAAACTCCTAAAGGCCTTTTCAGTTCTAAAATGCTATGAGCTTTCAGGCTAATGACAAAAATGAGATCTAAAAGATGCACTGTGTTATAAACACTCATTAAATGTTTTAATTTGTTTATTCAATATTGATGGTCAATATGTATTGAGCCAGGCACTTCTTTAACACTTCATGTATATAAACACTTTTAATCCTTCCAGTGTCTTCATAAGATAAGCACTGCTAGTATCCTGATTTTATAAATAAGAAAAGAAAAGCACAGTGATTGCAAAGCTAGTGGCCAGGCATTGTAGATGAGATTCAAACCCAGGCCATCTGGCTTAGACCCCGTGTGTTGAAGCACTCTGTAACTCTCCTAGAGCAAATTCCAAAACACTCGTCCTGTTCCAGACAAGGGAAGACCCCACCCCTGGCCACCCCCGCTGTTGGTATGGATTCCATTAATGTAGAATGTCGTGTCTTCTGAGAAATGCTTTTTCTGGTAGAGAAAAGTAGTTTGAAAGTTAAAGTTGATTTTTCCCCCAGAGCATGCATGCATGCTCAGTCATATCCAACTCCTTGAGACCCCCTGGACTGTAGCCCACCAGGCTTCTCTGTGCATGGGATTCTCTAGGCAAGAATACTGGAGTAGGTTGCCATTTTCTCCACCAGGGGATCTTCCTGACCCAGTGATCAAACATGTGTCTCCTGAACCTCCTGAATTGCAGGCAGATTCTTTACCACTGAGCCACCTGGGAAGCTCCTTCCCCAGACAGCAGTATACATATCCCCAGACTCTATCTTTTATGTATTTTCTTTGGCTTTTAAATTATGCACCTGGTTGGGGATTTAAAAGCAATATTGATATGAAAATAATTTGTTCTTTGTGTCAGGACAGGCAGAAATGAATGCTGCGTAATTACCTCAATCCTATAAAGACACCATTGGAAGATTCTTTGAAAATATGAGTATTGGTTTTTTAAAACGTAATTGCTATTTGTTCTGGCCAAGGCTATTATAAAATATGGACTAGGTGAAGGAGAAAAATCGTGCACAGCAAGTTGTGCATACCTGTAAGTATATTATTGTGTACATGTGTGTACTTGTAAATATGAATTACTAAAAATAGTAGACATCAGCTAAAGTGCTAGCTCATTATCAGCAAGTCCTAAGGAAAAAAAAATTAGTAAGATTTTAGGTATCTATATATGTTTGAAAACGTGTATGTGCTTGCTGTGAAGCAAGTTCATAAGGTCTAATTCAGAGTAAGTCAAAAACATGTTGAATTTACTCTGTAACAACAGACAGGGGCTTCTGCCATTCTGATACAGGACCAGAGGACTATGAAGGAACAGCGATGCTGGTCATTCTCTGGGGGTAAATTACAGGTGGAAATTAAAGAGCTGCCGAAGAGTTGACTCACTGGAAAAGACTCTGATGCTGGGAGGGATTGGGAGGGGGAGGAGAAGGGGACGACAGAGAATGAGATGGCTGGATGGCGTCACCGACTCGATGGACATGAGTTTGAGTGAACTCCAGGAGTTGGTGATGAACAGGGAGGCCTGGCGTGCTGTGATTCGTGGGGTCGCAAAGAGTCGGACACGACTGAGCGACTGAACTGAACTGAATGTCTTCACCACCTCCATTGTGGGCAGGCCATGATCCAGCTGCTTCTGAATGGAAGTATGAATGATAGAAGTAGGGGAAACTTTAGATGGTACTGAAAGAAGCTGTGTGCCTCACCCCACATGTCCCAGAGAAGGCAAATACATTTCTACTGGGAAAAGCATGTAAAAAGAACAAATTATGAATCATAAACCAAGATCATATCATTCATAACTGCCAACTAAAGAATTTAAGATAAAGAAGAAAACCTTGGCAATGACCTAGAGATTATCATACTGAGTGAAGTCAGACAAACAGAAATATTGTATGACACCCCTTACATGTGGAATCTAAAAACAAATGACATAAATGAACTTATTTACAAAGCAGAAACAGACTCTCAGTCTCAGAGAACGAACTTATGGTTCCCAAGGGAAAGGGAATAGAGGAAGGGAGAGTTAGGGAGTTTGGGATGGACATGTACACACGGCTATATTTAAAATGGGAACCAACAAGAACCTATGTACAGGGAACTCTGCTCAGTGTTATGTGGCAGTCTGGATGAGAGGGGGATTTGGGGAGAATGGATACATGTATATGTAAGACTGAGTCCCTTTGTTGTCCACCTGAAACTGTTACAACATTGTTATATTCCAATATAAAATGAAAAGTTAAAAAAAAAAACCCAAGAGAAACAAATGAAAAAAAGAAAACCTTAGCAATACTGAGTCAAAATATGCTTCCTCTTGACATTTTAGTAACATAACATCTAATTATCTTTATTATCTTAATGTATGTATACAATATGAAAACAGTGTGGGTACTCAATAATTTCTAATAAATATTTTAAATAATTTACTATCAGTTATGACTTATTATAATGCTTTCACTCTTCTGGGTTATTTCCTTCTGACTAACATTTTATAAAGAGGAAAAAAAAAGTACCAGAGGGCTCAAGACCATATACAGTATGATTCCATTTACATGATGTACAAGAAAGTAAAATTAATCTACACTATAGAGGCTAGATTGGAGAAGGAAATGGCAACCCACTCCAGTGTTCTTGCCTGGAGAATCCCAGGGAAGGGGGAGCCTGGTGGGCTTCCGTCAATGGGGTCACACAGAGTCGGACACGACTGAAGTGACTTAGCATAGAGGCTAGATAAGAGTTTGGAAGGTTATCTTGTAAAGGAAGGATGCATAGAAGAGGTTTCTAGGGTTCTTGTAAAGTTCTGTTTCTTGATCTGATTGCTGAATACCTGGATATGTTTAATTCATCAGGCTTTCATAATAAATACACATTTGGTATATATGCTATACTTTGAAAGTTAAAAAAATAAATTTTATTCCTTAGGCACTAGCAATTATCAGAAATCACACTTTTATAAAAACATTCTTCACACCTATTAGACAGGCTAATTTTAAAAATTGGCCATACCAAGTGCTGATGAAGATATGCAACATTTGGAATTTTTATGCATTGCAGTTAGGAATGCAAAATAATACAGTTTGGGAGTTTCTTATAAAGTACGTGGCCCAGCAATCTCACTCCTAGGTATTTACCCTGCTGCTGCTGCTACTGCTGCTAAGTCACTTCAGTCGTGTCCGACTCTGTGTGACCCCATAGACGGCAGCCCATCAGGCTCCCCCATCCCTGGGATTCTCCAGTCAAGAACACTGGAGTGGGTTGCCATTTCCTTCTCCAATGTGTGAAAGTGAAAAGTGAAAGTGAAGTCTCTCAGTCATGTCTGACTCGTAGCAACCCCATGGACTGCAGCCTACCAGGCTCCTCCGTCCATGGGATTTTCCAGGCAAGAGTACTGGAGTGGCTTGCCATTGCCTTCTCTGGTATTTACCCTAGAGAAATAAAAAATTATATGTGGATGAAAAGCTATACACAAATGTTGATAGCAGCATTACTCACAATCACTCAAAATGAGAAGCAACCAAAATATCCCTCAAGGGGTGAGTGCATAAATAAGTGCTGGTATATTTACACAATGAAACACTCCTCATTAATTAAAAAAAAATCCACACGTGTAATGACACAGATAAATCCCTAATGCCTGACCCTGAGTAAAAGAAGTCAGCCTCAAAAGGGTAGACAGTATGATTAAATTTGTATGACATTCTGGAAAAGGCAAAACTACAGTGATGGAAAATAGATAAGAGTTAGAAGTAAATGGGGTGTGACTACAAAAAAGCAGCATGAGGGAGGTTGAACGGGTGATAGATTTACTTCTGCATTATTATTATGGAGATGATTAGGCAAATTTAGACATTAAAACTCAGATAACAACCATGCACTACCCAAATTTTGAAATTTATTATATAAATATTTTAAAATAATTAGAAATAAAGTAACCTTACCAATGGCAGCAAAAATATCAAATGCCTAGGAATAAATCTAACAAAAAAGAAGCAAGCCTACTGGAGAAAATAATATATAATGTTTATTGAAAGATATTAGATAGTATGTAAATTAACGGAAAGATATATAAATGATTCAGAAGATTCAGTATGATAAAGATGTGAAGTGTCGCCAAACTGATCTGAAGAATTAGTATTTTCCTAATAAAAATATCAAATGGCAACCCACTCCAGTACTCTTGCTTGGAAAATCCCATGGATGAAAGAGCCTGATAGGTTGCAGTCCATGGGGTCGCAAAGAGTTGGACAGGACTGAGCGACTTCATTTTTTCATTTCAGGATTTTTTTTTTAATTATTTGACAAGATGGTTAAAATTTACATGGCAGAGAAATGGTTGAAAAATAAACCAAGTTGCTTTTAAATAAAGTTAATAAACTCATTCTATTTGTAAATAAAACAATATAAAGCTATGGTAACAAAGGCTGAATATTGATGCAGTGCTATAAAGAGAACAGTAGAACAATATAATAAGCCTCCAAAAGATCTCATGTATATAGATGAATTATAAGAGAATGAGATTGCATAATCAAAGGAAAAGGTATAGACCTTCAATAAAAAAGTTAAGGGCAATAAATTTGTCTCCTTACTGTCATGATAACAAAAGGATGAATAAAATCACTTTGTAAAAGAACAGTTAGAGGACTACACTATCTGACTTCAAGACTTACTACTTAAAGCTACAATAACTGAGAGAGTATTGTATTGGTGTCAACATAGACAAATCAACCAATGGAACAAGATGGAGTCGACAAATAGATGCACAGATCTATATGGTAAATTGATTTATGACAAAGCTGTAAAGACTCCTAATGAAGAAAGGACAATATTTTCAACAAAGGGTGCAGAAACAATAGAACCTCTATATTAAAAAAAAAAAAAAGAATGAATTTCAATCCTTAATTTTGCATCATAAGCAAAAATTAAATCAAAATGGACCTTGCTGCTGCTGCTAAGTCACTTTAGTTGTGTCCGACTCTGTGCGACCCCATAGATGGCAGCCCACCAGGCTCCCCCATCCCTGGGATTCTCCAGGCAAGAATACTGGAGTTGGTTGCCATTTCCTCCTCCAAGGCATGAAAGTGAAAAGTGAAAGTGAAGTCACTCAGTCGTGTCCGACTCTTAGTGACCCCATGAACTGCAGCTTACCAGGTTCCTCCATTCATGGGATTTTCCAGGCAAGAGTACTGGACCATAGACCTATTTAAAACCTAAATCTATAAATCTTCTAGAAAAAAAAATTGTAGGAAAGAAATTTTGGGACCCTGCTTTAGGCTATAATTTATTAAATATGACTCCAAATACACAATACATAGAACAAACTGATACACTGGACTTCATCAAAATTAAAAATGTCTATTCTTTGAAAGAGAATAGAATAAAAAGGTAAGCCAAAGATTTGTTTCCAGACATTTACAACTCTCAAAACTTGATAATAAGAATATAAATGTCATTAAAAATATATAAATTTGAACAGACACTATAGAAAATAAGATATACAAATTGATACATTAAAAGATGCTCAACATTACTGTCCACTAGGGACATGGAAATTAGAGATATGTAAAGATACCAATACACATCTATAAAAACATCAAAAAAATCTTAAAACTAACCACGTCAAGTGTTGGCAAGGATGTGAAGCCACTGGAACGCTCACATACTACTGCTGTAAATGCAAAATGACACAACCACTTTGGAAAATAATTTAGCACTTTTAATTAAAAGATGCTTGCTCCTTGAAAAAAAAGCTATGACCAATCTAGACAGCATATTAAAAAGCAGAGACATTACTTTGCCAACAAAGGTCCGTCTAGTCAAAGCTACAGTTTTTCCAGTAGGCATGTATGGATGTGAGAGTTGGACTGTAAAGAAAGCTGAGCACTGAAGAATTGATGCGTTTGAACTCTGGTGTTGGAGAAGACTCTTGAGAGTCCCTTGGACTGCAAGGAGATCCAACCAGTCCATCCTAAAGGAAATCAGTCCTGAATACTCATTAGAAGGACCGATGCTAAAGCTGGAAACTCCAATACTTTGTCCACCTGATGCGAAGAACTGACACATTTGAAAAGACCCTGATGCTGGGAAAGATTGAAGGCAGGAGGAGAAGGGGACAACAGAAGATGAGATGGTTGGATGGCATCACTGACTTGATGGATATGAGTTTGAGTAAACTCCGGGAGTTGGTGATGAGCAGGGAAGCCTGGCGTGCTGTGGTCCATGAGATCACAGAGTCAGACATGACTGAGTGATTGAACTGAATTCAATAAAATTAAACATGTATCTATCATATGATTAAGGCATTCCACTCCTAGGTATTTATCCAAGAGAAATAAAAGCATATATCCAAACAAAAACATACACATAAATGTTCATAGCATCTTCATGTGTTATAGCTAAAAGCTAGACACAACCCAAATGTTCATCAACAGTTGAATGAATGAATCCGTTCCGTTCCATCGCTCAGTCGTGTCCGACTCTAGGCGACCCCGTGGACTGTAGCCTATCAGGCTTCTCCGTCCATGGGATTCTCCAGGCAAGAATACTGGAGTGGGTTACCGTTTCCTTCTCCAGGGGATCTTCCCGACCCAGGGATCGAACCCTGGTCTCCCGTATTGGAGGCAGACGCTTTAACCTCTGAGCCACCAGGGAAGCTAATTTGTAGTAAATACATGCAATTTAATTTTACTCAGCCAAAAAATAAAATGAACTCATTATATACCATGCTACTGCTACTGCTGCTAAGTCACTTCAGTCGTGTCCGACTCTGTGTGACCCCACAGACGGAAGCCCACCAGGCTCCACCGTCCCTGGGATTCTCCAGGCAAGAACACTGGAGTGGGTTGCCATTTCCTTCTCCAATGTGTGAAAAGTGAAAGTGAAGTCGCTCAGTCGAGTCCGACCCTTAGCGACCCCACGGACTGCAGCCTACCAGGCTCCTCCATCCATGGGATTTTCCAGGCAAGATTAACAGTAGATAAATCTCAAAATAATTATGCTGAATGAAAGAAACCAGACAAAACAGAATACATGCTGTACGATTCCATTTGTATAAAAGCCTAGAAAATACAAAATAATCTATAGTATAGCAAGAAGTTCAGTGCTTGCCTGGGAATAGAGGAGGTTGGAACAGGATGCAAGGGATAGATTACAAAAGACTATAAGGGAATTTAAGGTGTTGTAGTATATTTATTATCCTGATTTGATTATTTCCCACAGGTGCATATGTTAAAATTTACCAAATCATACTCTGCATTAGTTTTCTTTTTTGGCTGCGTGGGGTCTTTGTTGCAATTCACTGGCTCTCTTTCTCCACGGCATGTGGGATCTTAGTTTCCAGACCAGGGATCAAACCTACGTCCTCTCCTGCACTGGCAGGCAGATTCTTAACCACTGGACCACTGAAGAGGTCCCCTGTATACATTTTCTATTGCTTCATAACAAATTGTCACAAACCTAGTGGCTTAATATGACACTAATTTAATATTTCACCATTTCCATGGGTCAGAAGTCCTAGTCAAAGTATGGGTTAACTGGGTCAAGATCTCACCAGGCTTAAATCAAGGTGTCAGCTATAACTGTTATCTCATTGAAAAACTGGGGTAGATGGAAAAACAGTGGAAACAGTATCAGACTTTATTTTTTTTTGGGCTCCAAAATCACTGCAGATGCTGATTGTAGCCATGAAATTAAAAGACACTTACTCCTTGGAAGGAAAGTTATGACCAACCTTGATATTAAAAAGCAGAGACATTACTTTGCCAACAAAGGTCCGTCTAGTCAAGGCAATGGTTTTTCCCGTGGTCATGTATGGATGTGAGAGCTGGACTGTGAAGAAGGCTGATCGCCGAAGAATTGATGCTTTTGAACTGTGGTGTTGGAGAAGACTCTTGAGAGTCCCTTGTACCGCAAGGAGATCCAACCAGTCCATTCTAAAGGAGATCGATCCTGGGTGTTCATTGGAAGGACTGATGTTAAAGCTGAAACTCCAAAACTTTGGCCACCTCATGCAACGAGTTGACTCACTGGAAAAGACTCTGATGCTGGGAAAGGTTGGGGGCGGGAGGAGAAGGGGACGACCAAGAATGAGATGGCTGGATGGCATCACCGACTCTGTGGACATGAGTTTGAGTGAACTCCGGGAGTTGGTGATGGACAGGGAGGCCTGGCGTGCTGTGATTCATGGGGTTGCAAAGAGTCGGACATGACTGAGCGACTGAACTGAACTGAACTGAAGAATTCAGTGCCTTGTGGTTGTAGGATTAAGATCTCTGTTTTCTTACTGGATGCCAACCAGGGGTTCTCTTAGCTCCCAGAGACTGAGAGTTCTAGTCACGTGGCCCTTTCACACACACATACTTATTTCTTCAAAGTAATCAGGAGAATCTCCCTACAGTCTGTCCTGATAGAGTCTTCCATAACATAATCTCAGCATGATGATCTCATTGTATTCACAGGTCCCGCCCAAACTCAAGGGAGGATTCTTAGTCAGCTGGGCTGCCATAACTAAATGTCACGGATTGTATGGCTTAAACCACAGAAATTATTTTCTCACAGTACCAGAGACTGGGAAGTCCAAGATCAGGGCTGATTTGGTTCCTGATGAGAGCTCTCTTCCTGGCTTGCAGATGGTTGCTTTTTACTATGTCTTCACTTAGCTTTTCTCCTCTCTCTTTCTTCCTCTTCTCCTAAGGCCACTAATCCCACCAGGAGCTTCCCATCCTTAGGGCCTAATTGAATGCTAATTACTCCCAAGGGGCCCATCTCCAAATACCATCACATTAGGGGTTAGAACTTCAACATATGAATTTTTGTGAAGACACATTCAGCCCATAACAGAGGGTATTATATGGGGTTTGTACACTAAGAAGTGGAATCTTGGAGTCATCAGAGAGGGCTGTCTACCACATATTCTATAAATACATACAGTTTATGTCAACAGAAAACATCAATATAAAAAAAGAAGAAATTATGTAAGGGGAAGAAAATTAGATTAACTTCAGACTTTTTGAAGTAATGTTTTATTACAAAATCATGCAATACAAAATATAGAGCAATATTTTAGATACTCAAAGAAAGAATATCTGAGCTACAGATTTTATCCCTCATAAAACTCATATTCGAATATAAAGCGCACAAGCAAATTTTTATCAACATGCAACAACTCGGAATATTGTTTCTATTTGCTTCATTAGCAATCTACTTTAGACAACCAAAATGAATAGAAAATTATCAGCATTAGAGCAGATGATGAGTATTAAACATATACAGTAGTTACTTGTAGAACTGACAGTGAGGAAAGAAAGAAGAGAGTATAATAATGTATTTTTAAGCAAGACAGTCAAGTTATAAAAAATTGGGCTTAATGTATAAAACATTTTCAAAAAATAGTTTTAAAATTCTTAGCAATTTTTAATCATAATGGTGTTAGTATGCTATTTTAAGACTATTCTGTTTGCAACATAGGATAAAGTAATAGGGTAAATATGGTAAATTCTAATTTTACTTTCTCTTGTATTCATGAGAACTGGAATACTTGATGTGGGAGAAAGTGGTTACAGTTAAGTAAAAACAAGTAAACATAACCCACCATATGCATGCGTGCATGCTCAGTCACTTCAATCCTGTCTGACTCTTTGCAACACTATGGACTATAGCCTGCCAGACTCCTCTGTCCATGGGATTCTCCAGGCAAGAATACTGGAGTGGCCTCCTGAATACTCCCTGCCCTCCTCCATGGGATCTGCCTGACCCAGGGATCAAACCTGTGTCTCATGTCTTCTGCATTGGCAGGTAGGTTCTTTACCACTAGTGCCACCTGGGAAGCCCCCTAGATGCCAGTTGCACCCCCAAGTTGTGACAATCAAACATTGCTAAAGTGAGGGGTAGGCAAAATTACTCCTCAGTTCAGTTCAGTCGCTCAGTCGTGTCCGACTCTCCGCGACCCCATGGATCACAGCACGCCAGGCCTCCCTGTCCATCACCAACTCCCGGAGTACATTCAAACTCATGTCCACAGAGTCGGTGATGCCATCCAGCCATCTCATTCTCGGTCATCCCCTTCTCCTCCCACCCCCAACCTTTCCCAGGATCAGAGTCTTTTCCAGAGAGTCAACTCGTCGCATGAGGTGGCCAAAGTATTGCAGCTTCAGCTTTAGCATCAGTCCCTCCAATGAACATCCAGGATCGATCTCCCTTAGAATGGACTGGTTGGATCTCCTTGCAGTATAAGGGACTCTCAAGAGTCTTCTCCAACACCACAGTTCAAAAGCATTGATTCTTCGGCGATCAGCTTTCTTCACAGTCCAACTCTCACATCTATACATGACCACGGGAAAAACCATTGCCTTGACTAGACGGACCTTGGTTGGCAAAGTAATGTCTCTGCTTTTTAATATACTATCAAGGTTGGTCATAATTTTCCTTCCAAGGAGCAAGCGTCTTTTAATTTCATGGCTGCAATCAGCATCTGCAGTGATTTTGGAGCCCCAAAAATAAAGTCTGACACTGTTTCCACTGTTTTTCCATCTATTTCCCATGAAGTGATGGGACCGGTTGCCATGATCTTTGTTTTCTGAATGTTGAGCTTCAAGCCAACCTTTTCACTCTCTTCTTTCACTTTCATCAAGAGGCTTTGAGTTCCTCTTCACTTTCTGCCATAAGGGTAGTGTCATCTGCATATCTGAGGTTATTGATGTTTCTCCCAGCAATCTTGATTCCAGCTTGTGCTTCTTCCAGCCCAGCATTCCTCATGATGTACACTGCATATAAGTTAAATAAGCAAGGTGACAATATACAACCTTGACGTACACCTTTTCCTATTTGGAACCAGTCTGTTGTTCCATGTCCAGTTCTAACTGTTGCTTCCTGACCTGCATACAGGTTTCTCAAGAAGATTAATTGATCTAGAAAAAGCACATGTTACTTCTGATATTTTCCTGCTGCCTAGAATTTAGCTGTATAGTAGTCCAACAACTTAACAAGCTGCATAGCCATGCCCATCTAAAAGTTTGGAATTCTACTGTAAGAAAGAGAGAGCGAGAGAATGAATGTTTGGGGGCAACTAGTAGTCTCTGCATCTATTTCCGGCATGTGGACCATCAAATTTCTGAAGGCCCATCTCATGTCTGAGATACCAGTGCAGAATACACGATGGGGTTGGCTTTGGAGGGGAGAGAACAAGGGTGGTCACCAGGAGGAATTTCTGGGGTCCTTAGCCAGAACTCAAAATCTATGTATAGTACACAATTTAAAACAGAAGAAAGAAAAAGAGAGAAGGCTGGTTAGAGATCTGAGGGAATCCCAGTTTGCCACCCATAGCCCAACCCTTGAAGTGAAGAATTAGATCAGTTTTATATAAGAGTTTTTAAAAATTCAAATTGCAACAAAGTTGGCCTGGCTTCTCCTTAAGCCTCCCAGAACAAAACCAAAAATGAAACACCACGCCCACACACCTTCCCACACCTGAATTTTAAGTGGAAATACATTGACATGATTTTCTAAACCAGTGTATGTCAATGCGTGTATGCACACACACATGTCTATGTGTATATACACTCAGGGCTTCCTCGGTGGCTCAGTGGTAAAGAACCTGCCTGCAATGCAGGAGACACAGGAGACACCGGTTTGACCCCTGGGTCAGGAAGATCCCGTGAGGAGGGCATGGCAACCCACTCCAGTATTCCTGCCTGAAGACCCCACAGCAGAGGAACCTGGTGGGCTAGTCCATAGGATCACAGAGTCAGACACGACGGAAGCGACTGAGTACACACACACGCATTCACACTCATATAAAAAGAGTGCCTCCCTTTTCTAGTCTTCTTCACAAAGGGTATTCTGGCTCCATGATCCTGCCAAGACAATCAAAAGAGTCAGTTGTACATAATTCCTTGTGTAGGATCGAGTTCCTTACCACTGAGCTCAGGCATCTCCTCATATGACGTGACAATTAGGCTCCACACCCTAGTGATCACACAGCCTTGGTTTCCCATTCCTATAAGAAAATTTGGGAGCTGGAGGACACATCTATCAGTTCAGTTCAGTTCAGTCGCTCAGTCGTGTCCGACTCTCTGCCACCCCACAAATCACAGCACACCAGGCCTCCCTGTCCATCACCAACTCCCGGAGTTCACTCAAACTCATGTCCACAGAGTCAGTGATGCCATCCAGCCATCTCATTCTCTGTTGTCCCCTTCTCCTCCCGCCCCCAACCTTTCCCAGCATCAGAGTCTTTTCCAGTGAGTCAACTCGTCGCATGAGGTGGCCAAAGTATTGCAGTTTCAACTTTAGCATCAGTCCTTCCAATGAACACCCAGGATTGATCTCCTTCAGAATAGACTGGTTGGATCTCCTTGCGGTACAAGGGACTCTCAAGAGTCTTCTCCAGCACCACAGTTCAAAAGCATCAATTCTTTGGCGATCAGCTTTTTTCACAGTCCAACTCTCACATCCATACATGACCATGGGAAAAACCACAGCCTTGACTAGATGGACCTTTGTTGGCAAAGTAATGTCTCTGCTTTTTAATATGCTATCTAGGCTGGTCATAGCTTTCCTTCCAAGGAGTAAGCGTCACACATCTATACTGCTCCATAAAACAGCATTTGTTAGGCTTGAGGCAGTCTAAATCTAAACTTAGGGAGAAAAAAGTTCTAACTTTGCAAAGACAGTGTTCAAACAATTTATATTATTAAACAAAAACCTTAACACTGCAATTTGAAGTTACCACATTTGGTTTCCTCACTGAACTTGAGAGGAACCCCTGGAGAAGGGAATGGCAACCCACTCCAGTATTCTTGCCTGGAGAATCCCATGGACAGAGATCCATAGGGTTACAAAGAGTCAGATATGACTGAAGCAACTTAGGACCAACGGACTAAGAGTAAGAGGGTGGGGGCAATTGATCTTTCCGTATCTGCACTGGGAAGAGCGCTCCACAAAGGCAAATTCCTCCATCAGCACCAGAAGGTGAGCAAGAATCACGACTCCCCAGTTGAAAAGTTTTCCAACCACCACACTGAAATTCAGAAGCTATGGAGCACTCGATATTTTAGAATAAGGCTTCTATTGAACAAATAGAACTTGGTCACACAGGTTTGCCAAAATGCCATGTGGTTTGTGCGTTCCTAATACCTCAAGTGTCCCCAAGCAGATTTTTAAACATACAAGTTATTCGTTCAAAATGCCAAGATTCCATGGGAACATTATCCTCTATTTTTAAAATAAAGTTTAAAGCTATTTGAAAAGGAAGTATTAATCAGTCAGTGCTGAGTAGCCAGATTCACAGTTCACAGAAATATGTGATACAGTTTTAATCTCCTTTGTGGAGCCAGATATTAGAGGCCCCTTGAAGACACAGACATTTAGGCTCAGTCAGTAAAGAATCTGCCTGCAACGCGGGTGACCTCCTGCAATGCATGGGTCAGGAAGATCCCCTGGAGAAGGAAATGGCAATCCGCTCCAGTATTCTTCCCTGGAGAATTACATGGACAGAGGATTCTGGTGGGCTACAGTCCTTGGAGTCGCAAAAAGTCAGACATGACTGAGCAACTAATGCTTTCACTTTTTTTTCACTTTCTACATTAAAGCTCTTAAGTCTCTTTGTCCTTTTAATAAAAAGTTTCAAAGCACTGAATTACCTTATTTAATTGTCACTAAAATTATTCCAATTATAACCACGTGGTTTCCTCTGGGGCCTTCCTGGAACAGACCCCTCCCCTGTGTCCTCTGCCTGCCTCTTTTTTGTAGAAGAGCTTTAGTATACTAGTCCTCCTCTGAATCACAAAAGCCTGCCTCCATAATTAATGATTAAAAGGAGGTGAACATGAAGTGATTAAAAAAAAAATAGGAAGTTAGGCTAGGAAAACTGGTAACCATTTAAACAGTAAGTCAGCCACATGACAGCCACAGAATCTTTAGTTCCTCACTAAAGTACATAGTGATGGACAGGGAGGCCTGGTGTGCTGCGGTTCATGGGGTTGAAAGAGTCGGACACGACTGAGCGACTGAACTGAACTGAACTGAAAGTACACAGAAGATAGTATCTGGTACACATTCTTGAGTTGTTCTACAGTGACTAAAGAGAAGTCGCTCAGTTGTGTCTAACTCTTGGTGACCCCATACACTGTAGCCCACCAGGCTACAGTTTTAGTCTCTGTCCATGAGATTCTCCAGGCAAGAATACTGGAGTGGGTAGCCATTCCCTTCTCCAGAGCATCTTCGCAACCCAGGGATCGGACCCAAGTCTCCTGCATTACAGGCAGACTCTTTACCAACTGAGCCACCACAGATACTAAAGCCTCCACCAAATGGAAGAAGTTGACTACATGATGACCATGGGCATGTAACCCCCAGACTTACTGGAGTCTGAGAATTAATAATATGAACCCCTGTGACACTGGCCTGTTTCCTCACCATCAACCAACCAGAGAATTGTGCACGAACTGATCACATACCCTGCAACTCCCTCCACCACCTTGTTTTAAAAATGCTACCCTGAAACCTGTTGGGGAGTTTGGGCTTTATGAGTGTTTATTGCCCCCCACTCCTTGTATGACACCTGCAATAAACATGGCACTTTCCTTCACCACAACCTGGTGTAAGTAGATTGGCTTTACTTTTTCTGGCCCCACATTTGGTTGGGTAGTGACTAAATCATTTCAATGAGGAGCATTGTTTCTTGTCCAAAGAAAAGAAACGTAATTTCTTTTGTCCTGTCTGCTTCTCCTTTTCCCTCCTCCTATTTCACAAATTCATGCTAGTTCTGGGAGTGTACTGAGCAGACACTCACGGAGGTGTTTGGGGGTTCCCTGCTAGCTCAGATGGTAAAGAATCTGCCTGCTATGCAGGAGACCTGGGTTCGATCCCTGAGTCAGGAAGATCCCCTGGAGAAGGGAATGACTACCCACTCCAGTATCCTTGCCTGGAGAATTCCACAGACCAGGGAGCCTGGTGGGCTACAGTCCATGGGGTTGCAAAGAGCTGGGCAAGACTGAGCGACTAATACTTTGACTTTTTTTCCACTTTCATGGAGGTGTTTCAAATGCTGTGATAAGCATGAGAATTGAAAATTCTTTTCCCCAGTAGAATACCATGAGGAAAATTCCAGACCAAAAGGAGACAAGGAAGTGAATGTTTATAGAGTGCAACCAGTGTGGAAGATAGAGTTTTGCTCCTTTGTAAGTTAAGTTTGAATCTGCCCGCTTTCATCCTGGGAGTAGCTTGAGAAAGAGAGAAAGGGAACTCACCATTGTTGAGTGTCGGCTGTGTGCTGGCACTTCCTAGACTGTGACTCAGTGAGTCCTCACGTGGGCATCGTAATCCTCATTTTATATCCATGTCCATGTATCTGGCATGCAAGAAAGTGCCCAAATCACCCAGACCTATGGATTGTAATTGTGAAGATAACTGTATCTCACTGATAAAATGTGTTCCCTGGTCTGTAGCCACATCCTCAGTAGTGGAAGGAGCCCTGAAAATTACCTTTCTCTGCAGCAGCTCAGCTCATCACTCCAAGCTATTGAAAATGATCCAGAAAAACCCCACAATCTAAAAATAAAATGAAAAAAAAAAACCATCCATTTCTAGCTCTTTTTCCATGTCTCTTGAATTTTGAGTGTGAAATGTTTGATTTAAAAACACCCTCATCAAGCCAAGTTTAAAGAAGAATGTCCAAGCAAAGTTTTGGTTCAGCACAATTACAGGGTGTTTTTGTTCAATCTTTACAAGGTTTTCATAGATATTTTTAAGAAATGAGGAAAGGTTACACGAAAAAGTTTGTTTCCCAAGCTGAAACATGGACTTGTGGGTACAGGATAGTTGAACAAGAAAATTATTCTTGGAGAAAAGAGCTGAGAAAGAAAATATGTCATATTAAGGCAAATTGAATAGGAGGGTAATTAAGTGAAACTGAGACCAGGGTCATGTCAGGTCCCATTTCACCTGTGGAAAGCCTCACTCTATCATCCTTAAGGGAGTTGTGCCTAGGATGTAACAAGGATTGTTTATGACAGGTAATGCTTCAAGTCACATATATGCAACCACACCCCAAGAAGAGATTCCTCCCACTGCAGACTAATAGTTTTACATACACTTTAATGCATGGAAACCAAGATAATCTTCTACTTTTTATTAAAGGTGTTTCTTACTGAAGGGCATTCCAACTTCCACATAAGATCACCTTATTCCCACTGTTTGCTTCAAGGTTTGGAGCAGATGGTAAAGAATTTGCCTGCAATGCGGGAGACCTGGGTTGGGAAGATCCCCTGGAGAAGGGAATGGCAACCCAGTCCAGTATTCTTGCCTGGAGAATCCAATGGACAGAGGAGCCTGGTGGGCTACAGTCCATGGGGCCACAAAGAGCTGGACACGCTGAGCAACTAACATATATATATATATATGCCCCACTGCACATTTTCACACTTTTTTTACACCAGGAAACTATGACTCTAGTATTCTGGTTTGTCACTGGTAATACAGTAGGAATTTTTAGGCATCAATCTTAATTTAGTCATTGATTCATTGATAGAATAACATCAAGCAGATTAAGGGATGGGGTTGGATGTGGAGAAATGGATGAATGGGTTATTACTGCCATCTGGTGGCAAAGATGCAAAAATACAGGCAACACATTCAGTTCAGTTCAGTTCAGTCTCTCAGTCCTGTCGCACTCTTTGCAACTCCATGGATGAAGAACTCCAGGCCTCCTGTCCATCACCAGCTCCCAGAGTTCACTCAAACTCATGTCCATCGAGTCAGCGATGCCATCCAACCATCTCATCCTCTGTCGTCCCCTTCTCCTCCCACCTTCAATCTTCAACAGCATCAGGGTCTTTTCCAATGAATCAGTTCTTTGCATCATGTGGCCAAAGTATTGGAGTTTCAGCTTTAGCATCAGTCCTTCCAATAAATATTCAGGACTGATTTCCTTTAGGATGGACTGGTTGGATCTCCTTGCAGTCCAAGGGACTCTCAAGAGTCTTCTCCAACACCACAGTTCAAAAGCATCAATTCTTTGGCGCTCAGCTTTCTTTATAGTCCAACTCTCACATTCATACATGGCTACTGAAAAAACCATAGCCTTGACTAGATGGACATTTGTTGGCAAAGTAATGTCTCTGCTTTTTAATATGCTGTCTTGGTTGGTCATAACTTTTCTTCTAAGGAGTAAGCCTCTTTTAATTTCATGGTTGCAGTCACCATCTGCAGTGATTTTGGAACCCATAAAAATAAAGTCTGCCACTGTTCCCCCATCTATTTGCCATGAAGTGATGGGACCAGATGCCATGATCTTAGTTTTCTGAATGCTGAGCTTCAAGCCAACCTTTTCACTCTCCTCTTTCACTTTCATCAAGAGGCTTTTGAGTTCCTCTTCACTTTCTGCCATAAGAGTGGTGTCATCTGCATATCTGAGGTTATTGATATTTCTCCTGGCAATCTTTATTTCAGCTTGTGCTTCATCCGGCCTGGCTTTTCGTATGATGTACTCTGCATATAGATTAAATAAGCAGCATGATGATAAACAGCCTTGATGTACTCCTTTTCCTATTTGGAACAAGTCTGTTGTTCCATGTCCAGTTCTAACTGTTGCTTCCTGACCTGCATACAGATTTCTCGGGAGGCAGGTCAGGTGATCTGGTATTCCCATGTCTTTCAGAATTTTCCACAGTTTGTTGTGATCCACACAGTCAAAGGATTTAGCATAGTCAGTAAAGCAGAAGTAGATGCTTTTCTGGAACTCTCTTGCTTTTTTGAAGATCCAACAGACGTTGACAATTTGATCTCTGGTTCCTCTGCCTTTTCTAAAACTAGTTTGAACATCTGGAAGTTCACGGTTCACGTACTGTTGAAGCCTGGCTTGGAGAATTTTGAGCATGACTTTACTAGCATATGAGATGAGTGCAATTGTGCGGTAGTTTGAGCATTCTTTGGCATTGCCTTTCTTTGGGACTGGAATGAAAACTGACCTTTTCCAGTCCTGTGGCCACTGCTGAGTTTTCCAAATTTGCTGGCATATTGAGTGCAACACTTGTACAGGGTCATCTTTTAGGATTTGAAATAACTCAACTGGAATTCCATCACCTCCACTAGCTTTGTGTGTAGTGATGCTTCCTAAGGCCCATTTGACTTCACATTCCAGGATGTCTGGCTGTAGGTTAGTGATCACACCATCGTGATTATCTTCACATGTCATGAAGATCTTTTTTTGTATAGTTCTTCTGTGCATTCTTGCCACCTCTTCCTAATATCTTCTGCTTCTGTTAGGTCCCTACCATTTCTGTCCTTTATTTTGCCCATCTTTGCATGAAATGTCCTCTTGGTATCTCTGATTTTCTTGAAGAGATCTCTAGTCTTTCCCATTCTATTCTTTTCCTCTATTTCTTTGCACTGATCACTGAGAAAGGCTTTCCTATCTCTCCTTGCTGTTATTTGAAACTCAAATGGGTATATCTTTCCTTTTCTCCTTTGCTTTTCACTTCTCTTCTTTTCACAGTTATTTGTAAGGCCTCCTCCATCAGCTATTTTGCCTTTTTGAATTTCTTTTTCTTGGGGATGGTCTTGGTCCCTGTCCTCTGTACAATGTCACGAACCTCCGTCCATAGTTCATCGGGCACTCTATCTATCAGATCTACTCCCTTAAATCTATTCCTCACTTCCACTGTATAAATTGTAAGGAAGTTGATTTAGGTCACACCTGGTCTAGTGGTTTTCCCTACTTTCTTCAATTTAAGTCTGAATTTGACAATAAGGAGTTCATGATCTGAGCCACAGTCAGCTCCTGGTCTTGTTTTTGCTGACTGTATAGAGCTTCTCCATCTTTGGCTGCAAAGAATATAATCAATCTGATTTCGGTGTTGACCATCTGGTGATGTCCATGTGTAGAGTCTTCTCTTGTGTTGTTGGAAAAGGGTGTTTGCTATGACCAGTTTGCTCTTTGGCAAAACTCTGTTAGCCTTTGCCCTGCTTCATTTTGTACTCCGAGACCAAATTTGCCTGTTACTCCAGGTGTTTCTTGACTTCCTACTTTTGCATTCCAGTCCCCTATAATGAAAAGGACATCTTTTTTGGGTGTTAGTTCTAGAAGGTCTTGTAGGTCTTCATAGAAGCATTCAACTTCAGCTTCTTCAGCATTACTGGTCGGGGCATAGACTTGGATTACCATGATATTGAATGGTTTGCCTTGGAAATGAACAGAGATCATTCTGTCGTTTTTGAGATTGCATCCAAGTACTGCATTTCCAACTCTTTTGTTGACTGTGTTGGCTACTCCATTTCTTCTAAGGGATTCCTGCCCACAGTAGTAGATATAATGGTCATCTGAGTTAAATTCACCCATTTCAGTCCATCTTAGTTCGCTGATTCCTAGAATGTTGATGTTCACTCTTGTCATCTCCTTTTAACCACTTCCAACTTGCCTTGGTTCATGAACCTAACATTCCAGGTTCCTATGCAATATTGCTCTTTATAACATTGGACCTTGCTTCCATCACCAGTCACATCCACAACTGTGTGTTGTTTTTGCTTCGGCTCTGTCTCTTCATTTTTTCTGGAGTTAATTCTCCACTGATCTCCAGTAGAATATTGGGCACCTACAGACCTGGGGAGTCCATCTTTCAGTGTCCTATCTTTCTGCCTGTTCATAGTGTTCATGGGGTTCTCAAGGCAAGAATACTGAAGTGGTTTGCCATTCCCTTCTCCAGTGGACCAAGTTTTATCAGAACTCTCCACCATGACCCATCTATCTTGGGTGTCCCTACAAGGCATGACTCATAGTTTCATTGAGTTAGACAAGGCTGTGGTCTCTGTGATTAGATTGGTTAGTTTTCTGTGATTGTGGTTTTCAGTCTGTCCGCCCTCTGATAGAGAAGGATAAGAGGCTTATGGAAGCTTCCTGATGGGAGAGACTGACTGAGGGGGAAAACGGGTGTTGTTCTGATGGGCAGGGCCATGCTCAGTAAATCTTTAATCCAATTTTCTGTTGTTGGCTGGAGCTGTGTTCCCTCCCTATTATTTCAGTTCAGTTCAGTTCAGTTCAGTCGCTCAGTCATGTCCCACTCTCCATGACCCCATGAATCACAGCACGCCAAGCCTCCCTGTCCATCATCAACTCCCGGAGTTCACTCAAACTCATGTCCACAGAGTCAGTGATGCCATCCAGCCATCTCATTCTCTGTCGTCCCCTTCTCCTCCCGCCCCCAATCTTTCCCAGCATCAGACTCTTTTCCAGTGAGTCAACTCGTCACATGAGGTGGCCAAAGTATTGGAGTTTCAGCTTTAGCATCAGTCCTTCCAATGAACACCCAGGATTGATCTCCTTTAGAATGGACTTGTTGGATCTCCTTGCAGTCCAAGGGACTCTCAAGAGTCTTCTCCAGCACCACAGTTCAAAAGCATCAATTCTTTGGCGATCAGCTTTCTTCACAGTCCAACTCTCACATCCATACATGACCACGGGAAAAACCATAGACTTGACTAGACGGACCTTGGTTGGCAAAGTAATGTCTCTGCTTTTTAATATACTATCAAGATTGGTCATAACTTTCCTTCCAAGGAGTAAGCATCTTTTAATTTCATGGCTGCAGTCAGCATCCACAGTGATTTTGGAGCCAAAAAAAATAAAGTCTGACACTGTTTCCACTGTTTTTCCATCTATTTCCCATGAAGTGATGGGACCAGATGCCATGATCTTTGTTTTCTGAATGCTGAGCTTCAAGCCAACCTTTTCACTCTCCTCTTTCACTTTCATCAAGAGGCTTTTGAGTTCCTCTTCAATTTCTGCCATAAGGGTGGTGTCATCTGCATATCTGAGGTCATTGATATTTCTCCCAGCAATCTTGATTCCAGCTTGTGCTTCTTCCAGCCCAGTGTTCCTCATGATGTACTCTGCATGTAAGTTAAATAAGCAGGGTGACAATATACAGCCTTGACGTACTCCTTTTCCTATTTGGAACCAGTCTGTTGTTCCATGTCCAGTTCTGACTGTTGCTTCCTGACCTGCATACAGGTTTCTCAAGAGGCAGGTCAGGTGGTCTGGTATTCCCATCTCTTTCAGAATTTTCCACAGTTTATTGTGATCCACACAGTCAAAGGCTTTGGCATAGTCAATGAAGCAGACCTCAGGCCAAACTATGGTGGAGGTAATGAAGATAATCGGTCAGTTCAGTTGCTCAGTCATGTCCGACTCTTTGCAACCCCATGAATCACAGCACACCAAGCCTCCCTGTCCATCACCAACTCCCGGAGTTCACTCAAACTCATGTGCATCAAGTCGGTGATGCCATCCAGCCATCTCATTCTCTGTCATCCCCTTCTCCTCCCGCCCCCAATCCCTCCCAGCATCAGAGTCTTTTCCAGTAAGTCAGCTCTTCACATCAGGTGGCTAAAGTATTGGAGTTTCAGCTTTAGCATCAGTCCTTCCAATGAACACCCAGGATTGATCTCCTCTAGAATGGACTGGTTGGATCTCCTTGCAGTCCAAGGGACTCTCAAGAGTCTTCTCTAGCACCACAGTTCAAAAGCATCAATTCTTTGGTGATCAGCTTTCTTCACAGTCCAACTCTCACATCCATACATGACCACGGGAAAAACCATAGCTTTGACTAGATGGACCTTGGTTGGCAAAGTAATGTCTCTGAAGATAATGGCGACCTCTTTCAAAAGATCCCATGCATGTACTGCTACTCTCACTGCCCCCAGCCCTGCAGCAGACTACCACTGACCCATGCTTCTGTTGGAGACTCCTGGACACTCACAGGCAAGTCTGGGTCAGTCTTTCGTGGGGTCACTGCTCCTTTCTCCTGGGTCTTGGTGCACACAAGGTTCTGTTTGTGCCCTCCAAGAGTCTATTTCCCAGTCCAGTGTAAGTTCTGGCAGCTCTATAGTGGGGTTAACTGCGACTTCCTTCAAGAGGGCTTATGCCATACCCAAGGCTACTGCACCCAGAGCCCCTGTCCCTGTGGCAGTCCACTGCTGACCCATACCTCCACAGGAGACGCTCACACACAGCAACACATCGGAAAGATCAAAATAGGACTCATTCATTTGGGAAATGCATTGTTGTACAGACTGTGAAGAAAATGTTTAATTACCAGATACGTTTGTGTCACTTATTTGACCCATACCAGCTAGAATGTCAACTGTTCTAACTCACTTTTTTTTTTTTCGATATCCAGGAACATAAAGGTGTGTGAGTTTTTGGACCTGAAGATCACAGAAAAGATTTAAGAATCATTGTGTCCCATTTCCCATTCCTGTGGAACTCTGCCCCCAAAAGTTTTCATCTAGAACTTAAAGTTGATAGATATTCTATTGAGGGAGTGCAGCTTTCAAAGGGGGACACCTTGTCATCTATTTGCATATCTCAGGTTCTTATGGTATGTTTCCTAGGCAGTTGTCAACATGATAAAATCAGGTAAAATTCAGGATACCATTGTTTCAACTGGGGAGACTTTAAGTGTCTGATAATGGCTTGGCAGGGAGATTTGACTGCCGAGGATAGCTACACATCCTTTTATGCCAAACCTCTATTATACACTAAGCAACATCATTTCCTGCTACACAGTATACAAATGCTGTCCAGGAAACCAACCTTCTTTCACTGAACACTTGCACAACTTGTTTGTTTCTGCCTTCAAGTCTTTACGCTTTCTTTTCTTTCCACCTCTTTTTCCTTCCACTCTGTCTTAGATAACTGCCTGGCTCTTGGCCAAACTTCAAAATGGACCACCTTGAAAATGCTTTAAAGATGATTTACACGTGGTTCTGATCGCTACAATGATCATTGGAGATGTTTCTTGCAATGTGGTAGACACTCTTTTAAACATTCTATACATGTATTATTATTATTATTCCCAAATTCTCAGAAAAACTTGAGGAATTGTTACCCCTGTTTAAGAATCAACAAATCTTTGGCTAAGAGCAGTTAAGTTTGACCCACACCTCCATAGCGAGTGAGTAGAGAGAGTGGAGAAACCAGATTTGGAAGCAAGTTCAGTCTAAAGATTAAACATTCCTTCTTTCATAATCATTCCATCAACTCTACCTGTGCACCCCTCCACACACATACACAAATATGCATGCATACACACACAGAGTTTGGTATGAACAGTACAATTATATATTTGCATTCAGTGTACTGGAGAAGGACATGGCAACCCACTCCAGTACTCTTGCCTGGAAAAATCCCATGGACAGAGGGACCTGGTAGGTTACAGTCCATGGGATCACGAAGAGTTGACACTACTGAGCGACTTCACTTTCACTTTTCACTTTTATGCATCGGAGAAGGAAATGGCAACCCACTCCAGTGTTCTTGACTGGAGAATCCCAGGGACGGGGGAGCCTGGTGGGTTGCCATCAGTGGGGTCACACGGAGTCGGACACGACTGAAGCGACTTAGCAGCAGCAGCAGCATACAGTGTATTGTTGTTGTTGTTTATTCACCAAGTCATGGCTGGCTCTTTGTGACCCCATGGACTGTAGCCCACCAGGCTCCTCTGTCTATGGGATTTCCCAAGCAAGAATACTGCAGTGGTTTGTTATTTCCTTCTCAAGGGGATCTTCCCGACCCAAGGATCAAATATGTGTCTCCTGCTTGGCAGGCAGATTCTTTTCACCACTGAGCCACCTGGGAAGCCCACTGCTATATGTATATATTCTCAAATCACTTGCATTTGAAATTGCATTCATTTACCTCAACAGAATCTGAATGATTTGAAATTAGAAATAATACCTGACATTTTCTTTTCGCAGCTCCAGAGAGGGCACTTTGGCAAGTTGTATGGTCTTTTGATTCAGAGTGGATTCTGAGGTCACGCTACATTCTACCACCATCTGGCCATCTGGATGGGACTGAAAAAGGTGCTTGACATCAGACTCTCAATTTGGTAACTTGGAAATGTTCATAAGGCTTTTGAAAATTAGATGAGATTGTCTAGGAAAAGAGTTTAAATAGCATTGTGTCTGTCACATGTCCATCATGTATTAAAGGTGAGTTTTTATTTCTGTCTCTTCTACATGCTGGCTATTGCATTCAGATGGCTGATTAACTGTTTTCAGTGATACAGCCATTTCTTTTCACAACAGAAAAAGAAAAGAGTTATTATAAAATGTTTGATGACTCAAATGGTAACACTAGAATAACAGGACAAAGCTCTTTGCACAAGCTGTAAATCTTGTAAGGTCTGGAGAGATGGATATTGGAAAAACAGAGGGTACCAGACCCCTGAATTAATCTAGCCTGGCAACAGCGATCTGGAAAGTTCTAAATATGAAAATGGTAACCTTTTTAGTTTTCTCCTCAAGGCCTGCCAAAGACTGTCATCCTCCTTGTTCATCTCTAGTAAATCATAGTATCTAACTCAGTTCCACTAAATGTTGTCTTTTTCTAGGACTTTTCCCTAAAATAGAAATACAAAAAGGCATTCCAGCGTGAAAACTGTTAAGCTATATAAATCCCAGAAATTATATTTGAAATAAATTTATGCTTTCTAGATTTGTCAGAGAAATAAAATAGCAATCACTAGGAGGGAAGTCTAATATTCTTGGGAAAATAAAGTGCTTCTAAGAAGAAGAGCAATCATCTCTCATTCTGGGAAAGGACAGAATTCTTTTTTAAATTATAAAGGGTGATAGCTTTATAAAAATTGTATATAGTTCTATACATGTATATATCATGTATGCACATCACGTATATAGAGTCTAAGTTGATTACATTTCTTAAACTACTGCCCCACTGCCTTGGGCACTGATATCTTAAGAATCCACATTTCTGCCATGATCATGACAAGAGTTACACACCTCAGGGACCATGCATTAAGATTAGAAAAAAACCCAAATCCTTTCATTGTTAATCCAGCAAATCCACTTCTAGAAACCAATCCAAACAACACACTACCAAGATAAAAAATACATTTGCTCAAGATTATTCACTGCAAAAACAAAGGGAACAAACAAAAAAGGAAAGAAAACAATTATTGCAACATTATTTGTTATATGAAAAGTCTAAAAACAACTCAGAGGCTCATCAAAATGGTACTAATTATTTAAATTATACATCTTTACAAGATCAAGCACTCTGCAGAGTTTAAAAAAGAGAACTATCTCCACGCTGCATGCATTTCTATGGATTGTGGTGTTGTTCATTCGCTAAGTTGTGTCTGACTCTTTGTGACCCCATGGACTGCAGTCAGTACTGAGTACCCTCAGTGCCCAGACTGTGATGTCTAAATTTCCCCCCCACCCCCCAATTAGGTAGAACCTGGGCTTCTTAGAGAACTGACTGCTTCCAGAACTGGAGCAAGAAATTTACAAGATAAACTTGAACATTCTTGTTGGTTCAAAAAGCAAGAACACCGCCCATATTATTTTCAAAAGACTCGTGGTTCAACCTGAAAAGATTCCCAGCATCCCAAAGTTAGACAATTAGAACACCAAGAAGAATAATAAATGCAATCACATAAAATATGTGTGTATGTTATAATGTGTAAAATATTATCACAAACCATGTGATATGATCACAAACCATATCACACGGTTTGTGATAATATTCAAGCAAGAGAACAGGCAAACTCATTGACCATCCTTGGAGGATGATAGGGAACATGGTCATTTTGAAAACTAGTAAATAAAAGGAAAGGACCGAACTTCTTCCTGCTATTTCTATATAAATTATACTTCAGAGTAATTCAGTGTGTAATGGGGCTAGAGATCTCTATGTGCTCAGTCCCTTCAGTCGTTTCTGACTCTTTATGACCCTATGGACTGTAGCCCACAAATCTCCTCTGTTCATGGGATTCTCCAAGAATACTGAAATGGGTTGCCACGCCCTTCTCCAGAGAGTTGTCTATATAGAAATATTAACATTCCTGCTAATAAAAAAAGGAATTGTGCTGCTACTGCTACTGCTAAGTCACTTCAGTTGTGTCCGACTCTGTGTGACCCCATAGACGGAAGCCCACCAGGCTCCCCCGTCCCTGGGATTCTCCAGGCAAGAACACTGGAGTGGGTTGCCATTTCCTTCTCCAATGCATGAAAGTGAAAAGTGAAAGTGAAGTCGCTCAGTCGTGTCCGACTCTTAGCGACCCCACGGACTGCAGCCTACCAGGCTCCTCCATCCATGGGATTTTCTAGGCAAGAGTACTGGAGTGGCTTGCCATTGCCTTCTCCAAAAAGGAATTGTAGAATAGTGATATTCCAATGCATTATCACTCTTGCAAGCTCTAAAGTGTTAATAGATTTAGTCAATGGCCATGAACTTCTAAACTCACAAAAAGAGAACCAACTAGACAATAGGTGTCTCCTATTAAAAGGTCACTATCCACTATTCTTGCAAAAAATTAAATCTAAATTTCATCAAGACTAAATCTATCAGTTTTCTGAAATTACAGAAACATGTAAAATGATACCACAGATTAGCTAATTACAGTGCATGAGTCTTATTTAGAACCTAATGATAGCAAAAGTGAACTCGAAATAAATTGAGACTATGGGAAAATTTGAACATTGACAGAACACTTGATGGTATTAAAAATAATTGTGAATTTCTTCCTTGTGACAATCCCAGGTCTCCTGCATTGCAGGAATATTCTTTACAGTCTGAATTACCAGGGAAGCCCAAGCCACTTATAAGAGGCACACAAATGAAAGGGCAGAATATTCACTGGGGAAGGAGGATTTTGGGGGGTTGTATTCCCTGATTTTCATTCCAGCTCCATCTTCCCAAGGGGAGGAGGGATTTTTGACCTTATTTAGTTTAAATCAGAAGTGCCATGGCATCAGTGCATGATAGGTGTTTCTTATCTGCAAGGCTAATTTTATTGGAATGAGAGCATAATAAGCAACAAGTTACATTCCAAGGTAGGAGAGTCCCATCTTTCCCCACCTCTACTTGCAGGACTCTTATCACCCAAAAGATGTGGTTTCCTGTTAGTCTGGAAGGTTCCTACTTTTATTCATCTACCCATGGAACTCCCCTGTGTGGAAGACCTGTGATTTCCTGCCACCTGGCCTCTGCCCTCATTTCTCTGCTTGTATTTTCTCTACCTGCCTGCTGTAACAAAATGACCCAGACACCAGTATTAACAAGCCTGGGGTTTGAGGATTACAGTGATTATAGATTCTATGTGACGCCTTTAAAGCCAAGGTTTATAAGGGTGGTGGAGAAATAATAGCTCTTTCTCATTTAATTTGATTCAGAAATGAGAAGGGAGTAGAATGCTATCAATACAATTTTTGAGGTCTTTCAAAGGCACTGTTTACCCCCTTGGTTTTTAGGGCAAGGAAACTGACCTAAGGTAGACTGAAGCGGGAGGCTGGCTTCAGAAAACAGGTACTAAACAGTATCTGAAATGCTTCAGGGCAAAGAAACAAGAACACTTAAATCAGAGAAGGACAAGTAAATGGGGGTGAAGAAGAAAGCAACTGCAGATGTGGGATGTTGTTTGGCCCCAAGGATTTCTTTATAGTGACACAAAACAAATTCTACTTCTGTGTTCAGGGCTAGTTGTAGAAATCTGGCCATAAAATAAACAGTAGAAGACAAAGGGCATGTTGCAGTAGAAAGGTGGATGAAGGCAGATGGTTATGTAATTTCACAGCAGCTCCACACCCCTTGGCAAGAACTGATGGTTCAGTCAGGGGAGTGTAATCTCCTTGGTTCTGTCTCACCTCAACAAAAATTTGAAGCGACGGAATTTAAAGCCCTCAGCATGTCACAGCTCTCAGACAGACGGTGTTGTAGCTCTTGGACAGATCAGTGTTACAGCTCTGTGTTACAGCTCAGTTTTATTTAGAAAATAATAGGAAAATATAACCTCGAGGCATGAGGGCATGCTCCCAAAGACGCGAAGAGAAGAAAGAGAGAGAGAAAGAGCGCGTGGGCAGGGGTGGAGAGAGACCCCTGGCCCTTTGGCTCCTCTTTTTGTATGTTTTTCCTCCCCCTGGATCTGCCCTATGTAAATTGGGCTAGCCAGGAGTGCTGTTTGTTCTACCTGAGGTCCTCACCCTGGTCCTTGGACCTTCCTTTGTTCTGCTTTCACATGCTTTTCCCTTCCTTGTCTTAGCCACTGCCATTCTGGACTCCTTTTTCCTATTCTAACTACCTAACAGTTCCAAAAATCCAAGAATATCTCCCCATGTGATCCGGGACTGATTGGGAAGGAGCTTGTACCTGGCTTAATGAGGGGAGAGTGTGCCCAAAAAAGTGATTAGTGAGAAAATCATTTTCCCTGCTAGACTTAGGTCAGAAATCTCAGAGAGAAGAGATTTGAGATTCAAAAACCAGTGATGGCCACCATGGTGCTACTTTTAAAGAAGCTGGAGGCTGTTAACACCATACGCCATTTACTTCCTCAAATCACATTCTTTGAACATACGCTGTTAACACAATTTCATGTGCCTGATGCACACTGCGGTCAAACAAACTGAAACGTTGGAGTTTGAAGCAGAGAAAAGTTGATTGCAAGGCCTTCCAAGGAGACAAGGTGGCTCATGCCCTGAAAAGCTTCCAGCTCCCTCAAGTGCGTGCTGTCACTTCAGCCATGTCCGACTCTGTGCAACCCCGTGAACTCTAGTCCGTCAGGCTCCTCTGCCCATGGGTTTC
Organism: Moschus berezovskii; assembly: GCF_049115385.1. Classification (NCBI taxonomy): domain Eukaryota; kingdom Metazoa; phylum Chordata; class Mammalia; order Artiodactyla; family Moschidae; genus Moschus; species Moschus berezovskii. The sequence continues at coordinate 93,396,557 of NC_142465.1, forward strand.
TCCAGACAAGAACACTGGAGTGGGTGCCTTGCCCCTCCTCTAGAAATCCCCTAACCCCGGGATCCCCTAACCCGTGTCCCTTACATCTCCTGCATTGGCAGACAGGTTCTCTATCACTAGCACCACTTCAGAAGGGTTTCAACAAAGCATTTTAAAGGGCAGGTGAGGGGAGGTGTCATAGGGCAGGTGATCAGCTTACACACAATTCTCTGACTGATGGTGAGGCAGCAGGGTGCTGTCACCGGGTTTAACATGATCAGTCCTAGGCTCCAGGAGGCCTGGGGCTATGTGCTTAGTTAACATCTCCCATTTGGTGGGAAGGGTTTTCATATCTGCAAAACAACTCAAGAAATTTGTATCAAATACTGTTATGCAGGTACTTCAGAGAGGAGGTAAAGCAGAGAATGTGGGGGAAGTCCTGTCCCAGGAAGGCCCCAAGAGCTTCTGCTCAGTTACAAGTTTGCCAAGCCCTGAGCTAGACCCAGGGATTGCATCCCTGAGGAAAGCAGGCCTGGGGTCTCAGGACAGATGGAGTATTATATCCTTGTCTATCAGGAATTCGGTTGCCCAGTGATCTTTAGTGAGAAGCCCAGCAAAGGGCTTTCCTAGGCTCACCTTTCTCAGTTTCTTTTGCCAATAATCTTTCCCTCCATACCCCCATAAGCCCTATTTTAAAGTTGACAGAATCTATAAGAGATTAGTACATGGAACAAAGCATAGGAGACAAATACCTCCAGAGGCCAGAACTCTTTACTCTGCAGAATTTCTGATGCACAGCGATGAAAAAAACAAAATCCTCAAACATTTAGTTGTCTAAACAGGATAAAATAGCTCAATAAAAGTGTCCCATCCACTTCGCCATCACTTCTGTAGGCACTTTTGTTCAAAGATAGACAAATCAAGGTTGGCCTTACCTGTTTTTATTTTGTCTAGTAGAGAAGATAATTCATATTATGACAAATGGCAGCATCAAAGAATGAACTGAATGAAGTCTGCTTTATTTCATACATAGAAATTAATGCATATAAAGTAAGTGGACTGATTAAAAACTGAAAAGCTTTGGTATGTGCAAAACTGGCATCAAAATTAAAGGAACTTAGACAAAATGGTCCCACTTAACAGATAGGACACAGTATACAGGTGCCATGAAATGAGCAGATTAAGAATATTTTACCAAAATGTATACAAAACTTCTCCTAGTTTTAAAATTAATGAGTAATTAAAATATTAAAACAGAAAAGAGACTTAAAATACCATTTTAATTCTGTTATAAAACCATGTAATCATTGGTATATTTTTTCTCGTATAAGATAACTATTTTAATTTTTTTGAATAGGTAATAAATGTGTTCAGTTAAAAAAATAGGAAACAAAACGTCCCTTGTGGCGCAGTGGATAGAAGCTGTCTGCTCATGCCTGGAACTCATGCTCTGCAACAAGAGAAGCCACAGCAATGAGAAGCCCACGTACCATGATGAAGAGTAGCTCCCATCACCACAACTAGAGAAAGCCTGCAGGCAGAAACTAAGAACCAACACAGCCAAAAATAAATAAATAAAAATTTTAAAGAAAAGGACACAATAGGAAAGTGGATCTCCACCCCACTCTTTATTACCTCTGTTTCACTTTCAGAGGCAAGCACTGAAACCCGATGCTTGAGTGTCCAAGGGCAAAAAGCAGTGCAGTCAGGTTTTGGACAGGTAGGGCTGGTATTGGAATGCTAAGTCGCTTCAGTTGTGTTGGACTCTTTGTGAGCCAATGGACTGTAGCCCACCAGGCTCCTCTGTCCATGGGATTCTCCAGGTAAGAATACTGGAATAGGTTGCCATTTCTTCCTCCAGGGGATCTTCCTGACCCAGAGGTAGAATCTACGCCTCTTAGGTCTCCAGTGTTGGCAGGCAGGCCACATGGGAAGCCCCGCTCTATTGGCTGTTAAAAGTCAACATCTGTTCTGATGGTCAGTCAGCATCCCTCGACTGAGTACAAGTATGTGTACACGTGTAAAATCTTATTTTCCAAATGTAGCACACTTTTGTATCAATTGCTCTGCTTACTTATGTGTGATTTTCCACATACATTAATATAGACAGCTACTTGTCCTTTCAGTGTATTAGCTCTACTCTTCAGAATGTTCCAATTTATAGATGAGTAAACCTAGACAGCTTATTAAAAAGCAGAGACATTACTTTGCCAACAAAGGTCTGTATAGTCAAAGCTATGGTTTCTCCAGTAGTCATGTATGGATGTGAGAGCTGGACAATAAAAAAGGCTGAGCACAGAAGAACTGATTCTTTAGAACTGTGGTGCTGGAGAAGACTCTTGAGAGTCCCTTGGACTGCAAGGAGATCAAACCAGTCAATACTAAAAGAAATCAACCCTGAATACTCATTGGAAGGACTGATGCTAAAGCTGAAGCTCCAATACTTTGGCCACCTGATGCAAAGAACTGACTCATTTGAAAAGACCCTGATGCTGGGAAAGATTGAAGGCAGGAGGAGAAGGGGAGGACAGAGGATGAGATGGTTGGATGGCATCACCCACTCAATAGACGTGAGTTTGAGCAAGTTCTGGGAGGCAGTGAAGGACAGGGAAGCCTGGTTTGGTTCAGTCCACGGGGTTGCAAAGACTTGAACACGACTGAGTGACTGAACAACAAATGCAAAGTTTAGAAAGATTAAGCAATTTCCCTAAAACCACAAAATTAGCAAGTGACCAAGTCCTGGTTGAACCAGATCTGCCTCAGTTCAAAAACTCAACCTCTTAGCAACTCTTTACAATTTTAAATTTATTAAAAGCAATAATAAATAAAACATAAATAAAGAGAAAAAGACAAATTGTTAGCACTGCTGCTGCTTTTTACTGTTCCCTTAGCTTCTAGTAATTGATTTCAAGAGTAACAAGAGACGAGAGATGAGGGAGGTCAGACTGAAATAGAGAACATGCTGGGTGTTCCATCTGGTCCCATCACTTCATGGGAAATAGATGGGGAAACAGTGGAAACAGTTCAGTTCAGTTCAGTCGCTCAGTCGTGTCCGACTCTCCGCGACCCCATGAATCACAGCACGCCAGGCCTCCCTGCCCATCACCAACTCCCGGAGTACACTCAAACTCATGTCCACAGAGTCGGTGATGCCATCCAGCCATCTCATTCTCTGTCGTCCCCTTCTCCTCCCGCCCCCAACCTTTCCCAGCATCAGAGTCTTTTCCAGTGAGTCAACTCGTCGCATGAGGTGGCCAAAGTATTGCAGTTTCAGCTTTAGCATCAGACTTTATTTTTTGGGGCTCCAAAATCACTGCGGATGTTGATTGAAGCCATGAAATTAAAAGACGCTTACTCCTTGGAAGGAAAGTTATGACCAACCTAGATAGCATATTAAAAAGCAGAGACGTTACTTTGCCAACAAAGGTCCGTCTAGTCAAGGCTATGGTTTTTCCCGTGGTCATGTATGGATGTGAGAGTTGGACTGTGAAGAAAGCTGATCACCGAAGAATTGATGCTTTTGATCTGTGGTGCTGGAGAAGACTCTTGAGAGTCCCTTGGACTGCAGGGAGATCCAACCAGTCCATTCTAAAGGAGATCAGTCCTGGGTGTTCATTGGAAGGACTGATGCTAAAGCTGAAGCTCCAGTACTTTGGCCACCTCATGCGACGAGTTGACTCATTGGAAAATACCCTGATGCTGGGAGGGATTGGGAGCAGGAGGAGAAGGGGACGACAGAGAATGAGATGACTGGATGGCATCACCGACTTGATGGACATGAGTCTGAGTGAACTCCGGGAGTTGGTGATGGACAGGGAGGCCTGGTGTGCTGTGATTCATGGGGTCGCTGAGAGTCGGACACGACTGAGCGACTGAACTGTGGGTGTTCCCACAGCAGTTCTAGCAAACTTCCACCAGATGGCAGTATTTAAGAACGTTACTGAAAACCACAAGGAGGGCCGCTATTGCTGCTATGAGATTGAATGTCAAACAAGATGATTTAAACTTTGGCCCACATTTGCTTTTCCAGTAACCGTTTTTGTTGTCCGTGGAAAAATTCAGGAGCTAAAGTTTTACCATTTCCAGTAAAAGTATCTAATGAAGAGTTCACCCTTCAACTTGCTGATGTAGAACTTTGGCTTTAACAAATTACAGTAAATTTGGTTAACCTGATTCTGAGAATTCTGTGTAAGGTCCTTGAACTTGCTCCAAATACCAATTCCTCCTCTGGAATTTCTTGGCTATGTGACAAAGTGGTATTTAAAAGGCTGTTAATCTATATGGTGTCTAAATGCCTGGGCCACGTGTGAAGTACAGGGTCAGGAGATGCTGACATGGCCCAGGAATCATTGGTAAGGACTCTACCTGGAAAGAAGAGTAACTTTTTCCTAACAGTTAAGGTCTTTTACAAGCTTTTGCACATTTGTCTTTTCTCATCACTTGACAACACTCGACCCTCGACCCAGTCTAACAAGCCATTTGCCTTCTTGTGGACGTCACATCACAGTTGCCCCCACCACCACACTTTGCACACACTTTCCCTGTTTAAAAAATTCCTTGCTGGGACCTCCCGGTGGTCCAGTGGTTAGCACTCCATGCTTCATCTGCAGGGGTTGTATTTTCAATCCTTGTTGTGCATGCTGCATGGCCCAGCCAAAATAATAATGATGATGATGATTCTTGTGTCATTCTTCTTTTTCATGTTTATTTGGCTGCCTTGGGTCTTAGCTGTGGCACGTGGGATTTTTTTCTTGGGGAATGCGTAGTCTCTAGTTGTGGCAGGAGGGCTCATTAGTTGAGATACGTGGGCTTAGTTGCTGGGCATGTGGGATCTTAGTTTCCCTTCCAGGGATCAAGCCTGCATTCCCTGCATTCCAAGGCAGATTCTTAACCACTGGACCACCAGGGGCGTTCCTCTTGCTTCATTCTTTCTGAATTCAGGTACCTACTGAGAACCAAAGAAATTGTTTTTTCACCTGCCAGATCAGTAAACAAAAAATGTTGCCCACCATCAAGCTACCAGTTACTGCAGCTCCCTGAGGGGAGTTTGGGTTGGAGAAAAGCAGGATACTGGGCCGAAATATTTAGGATACATATCTAAGGAATCATTTCAATGACTGCAGACTTTTGTATCTTCCCATACATAATAAGCGGCTTCCCTGGTGCCTCAGTGGTAAAGAATCTGCCTGCCAATGTAGGAGACGTGGGTTTGATCCCTGTGTTGGAAAGATCCCCTGGAGAAGGATTCTTGCCTGGTGTATTCTTACCTGGGAAATCCCAAACACTGAGAAACTGGGGTCACAAAGAGTCAGACACAACTGAGTGACTGAACTGAATTGAACTGAGAAGCCTGGTGGGCTACAGTCCATGAGGTCAAAGAGTCGTACACGACTGAGCGACTAAACAACAACAAACACACTAAAGATCATTAATTTGAGATTTCTGGCTTTTGCAATTAGCAGTAATCTTTTGTGGTTCAACTGCATGTTTCTGCTTTGTTTTTCAGGAAAAACTCCTATATTTCCTGGTTCTTCTCTTACCTCTTCAGAACAGTTCCTCAGAGCTATCTGAGAGGCTGTCAACCAGGTTAGAATCTTCAGGAAGTCCCCCCAATAAAGTATAACTCACAACTTTTAGGTCACGCATTTTTCTTCAGTAAACACTCCCTTGCTTCAAAAGTTGTCTTCAAAGAAACATAATCTAGACATTTCCCTGACTGATTTTCTGTTGCTTTTTGCATCTCCACTCAGGACTTATGAAACTAATTTTCCCATAATAATTTATATATTTCATATATGTTTTCCTACAATTTTTCAAGTCAGCATTTACTTAGTACACACAAAAAGCCATTCTGAGGTTTTTATGTTTCCAAAGAGTCATCTGTGGCCAGTTCGATTTCTCATATTGAAGAAGGAATTCATAGGGCCTAGACTCCATCTTCGGACAAGGCAATGGCAAGCCACTCCAGTACTCTTGCCTGGAAAATCCCATGGATGGAGGAGCCTGGTAGGCTGCAGTCCATGGGGTCACTAAGGGTCGGACACGACTGAGCGACTTCACTTTCACTTTTCACTTTCACACATTGGAGAAGAAAATGGCAACCCATTCCAGTGTTCTTGCCTGGAGAATCCCAGGGATGGGGGAGCCTGGTGGGCTTCCGTCTATGGGGTCACACAGAGTCGGACAAGACTGAAGTGACTTAGCAGCAGCAGACTCCATCTTAGGCCTTGTTCATGCAGATCATGCTCGGCCACCTCTCCAATGGACTCTGAACTCTGTGCTTAGTGCCTCTCAGTTCAGTTCAGTCGCTCAGTCGTGTCCGACTCTTTGCGACCCCATGAATCACAGCACGCCAGGCCTCCCTGTCCATCACCAACTCCAGAGTTCACTCAAACTCATGTCCATCAAGTCGGTGATGCCATCCAGCTATCTCATTCTCGGTCGTCCCCTTCTCCTCCCGCCCCCAATCCCTCCCAGCATCAGAGTCTTTTCCAGTGAGTCAACTCTTCACATCAGGTGGCCAAAGTATTGGAGTTTCAGCTTTAGCATCAGTCCTTCCAATGAACACCCAGGACTGATCTCCTCTAGAATGGACTGGTTGGATCACCTTGCAGTACAAGGGACTCTCAAGAGTCTTCTCCAGCACCACAGTTCAAAAGCATCAATTCTTCGGTGATCAGCTTTCTTCACAGTCCAACTCTCACATCCATACATGACCACGGGAAAAACCATAGCCTTGACTACTCGGGCCTTTGTTGGCAAAGTAATGTCTCTGCTTTTTAATATGCTATCTAGGTTGGTCATAACTTTCCTTCCAAGGAGTAAGCGTCTTTTAATTTCATGGCTTCAATCAGCATCCACAGTGATTTTGGACCCCAAAAAAAGTCTGACACTGTTTCCACTGTTTCCCCATCTATTTCCCATGAAGTGATGGGACCAGATGCCATGATCTTAGTTTTCTGAATGTTGAGCTTCAAGCCAACTTTTTCACTCTCCTCTTTCACTTTCATCAAGAGGCTTTTTAGTTCCTCTTCACTTTCTGCCATAAGGGTGGTGTCATCTGCATATCTGAGGTTATTGATATTTCTCCCGGCAATCTTGATTCCAGCTTGTGCTTCTTCCAGTGCCTATGGAAACTACAATAGAAGGATAACACCCCCTCTGGACAGGGGAATCTTGAAGATCACATCCAGGTTACTCATCACGTAAGAGAAAACATACTCTGATCACCCCTGCCTCCGGACAGATCATAAATTCTTTCTGTATCTATCAGAGTGTGACCACAGGCTTATTGATTATTAACTGTTTGAACACCTATCACATGAATGATGGGGTTATTGTGATTGTATTTACCCTTCCTTTGTTCAGACTAGTTTCAAGGAATTTGGGAAGGTGGGTTTGGGCAGGTACACTTAGGGTATATAAGGTTTTCACAAAAACTGGTTGGGGTCCTTGGCTAAGAGGAGACTCTGCCTTGGGTCCGCCAGTGTAATAAACTGCACTCCACTATCTGCATTGTCCTTCTAAGTGAGTTTGTTTCCCGGAACACGTGGCTACAACAATATTAAATATTTTTAGAATATACATTCCTCTTAGAATTGGGGCTTCTTCCAAAGAGAAGAATTTATGTTTGCGATGCACTCTGAATCAAATGTGCATAATATTCATGTTTTCCTTTTTTCTTTCTTTACTATTTTGTGTGCAAATTAACATTGCAGTATAATACACCTGCAGAAATACGTGTAAATCACAGACATACCAAATAGGAAAAGGAGTACGTCAAGGCTGTAAATTGTCACCCTGCTTATTTAACTTATATGCAGAGTACATCATGAGGAACGCTGGACTGGAAGAAGCACAAGCTGGAATCAAGATTGCCGGGAGAAATATCAATAACCTCAGATATGCAGATGACACCACCCTTAAGGCAGAAAGTAAAGAGGAACTCAAAAGCCTCTTAATGAAAGTAAAAGAAGAGAGTGAAAAAGATGGCTTAAAGCTCAACATTCAGAAAACTAAGATCATGGCATCTGGTCCCATCACTTCATGGGAAATAGATGGGGAAACAGTGGAAACAGTGTCAGACTTTTGGGGGGGGCCTCCAAAAATCACTGCGGATGCTGATTGCAACCATGAAATTAAAAGACGCTTACTCCTTGGAAGGAAAGTTATGACCAACCTAGATAGCATATTAAAAAGCAGAGATATCACTTTGCCAACAAAGGTCCATCTAGTCAAGGCTATGGTTTTTCCCATGGTCATGTATGGATGTGAGAGTTGGACTGTGAAGAAAGCTGATCACCGAAGAATTGATGCTTTTGAACTGTGGTGCTGGAGAAGACTCTTGAGAGTCCCTTGTACTGCAAGGTGATCCAACCAGTCCATTCTAGAGGAGATCAGTCCTGGGTGTTCATTGGAAGGACTGATGCTAAAGCTGAAACTCCAATACTTTGTCCACCTCATGCGAAGAGTTTACTCACTGGAAAAGACTCTGATGCTGGGAGGGATTGGGGGCAGGAGGAGACGGGGACCACAGAGAATGAGGTGGCTGGATGGCATCACCGACTCGATGGACATGAGTTTGAGTGATCTCCGGGAGCTGGTGATGGACAGGGAGGCCTGGTGTGCTGTGATTCATAGGGTCGCAAAGAGTCGGACACGACTGAGCGACTGAACTGAACTGACCTGACCTGACCTGAAGAGATGATAATTCTCAAAGTAAACATACTGCATAGGAAAATCTAGAGCTAGAGACTGACCGTTCTCAGAATCAGGAGTCCCATAGAGGCCTTGTGGTCAAGAATGTTGTCTGCCACATCAGTAAGTGAAGAATGTGGTACAAGGCCTTTAAGCCATCAGCCACTGAAGCCGTCCTGTGTACCCCGAGGGGATTCAGGAAGGAAAAAAGCAGGACACTGGCTCTGAACAGTTAAAGTGCATCAAAGGAATGAGTTCAATGAGCCCAGACTCTTGCATCTTCCATACACAGAAAAATACTAAGTTCATTAACTTGAGATGTCTGATTTTCCTTAATTAACAGTAATCTTTTGAAGTTTGACTACCTGGTGTATATTCTGGCTCATTCCTTACCTCTTTGTAACAGTCCATCTGCACTATTTGAGAGGCTGTCTCCTGGGTTTAAGTCTTCAGTATGTCCACCCAGTAATAAATCTCAACTTTTAGGTTGCACATTTTTTTCAGTGAACAACATCTTGCAGTGAAAACTCTTCCTAACAACCATCCTGCCTGACTTCTACCACCATAAATTCACATCTAATTTTAAGAAGCATAAATAATCCAGCACACTTGTAATAGATGGAAACATAAATATATGTAGAATAAATATATCTAACTAGTGGTTGTACTTCATCTCCATTTATGTATGTCAACCTTCTCAATAATCCTATGAGTTATGTCTTCCCATTTTCCTAATTTTCAGACAAAGAAACTAAATATTAGAGCAAACACAGCATTTTCTTAAGGCCACCCAGACAGTTAATGGAAAAAGTGTAATTGTAAGCAACATTGTAAAGCAGTTATCCTCCAATTAAGAATAAATAAATTTTAAAAATAGCATAGTACTAGCATAGGGAGAGATGAAAACAAACGATACCCATCAAATATTTACTGAATGGTTACTGTTCACCAGGAATGAGAGAATGCAACGACAAACAGTACAGATTCTTGTTCTGTCCTCTTACAGGTTTATATCTTTGCAACGAGAACTCTAAGAGGATGCCCTAAGATAACCTTTCCTCCTCATGCTGGTGGAACATCCAAAGTAGAGACACCAGTCTCAGGTTGCCCTGATACACTTAAAACATCCCCTTGAGCTCAGGAGGATTTTGAAAGCTTTATAAACATTCTTTCCCCAGGCTGCTCTAAACCTGAGCCCAGAAAGAGAGGTTAGGACCACAAAAGCAGAAGTGTGCTAAAACACATCAAAGACAAAGATGAAAACGAAGGAAGATGAGGAAAAGGACGAAAAAAGTAGCAGCAGCAACAGCAAGAGGGCCTGAAGCTCCCATATTTTCATATAATCATTCATCCGAGCACATAAAAGAAATGAATCATTAAACGGTTTTCTATGATATGCCTTCATTGTTTTAGCACTGAAAATACAGAGACGGAAGATGGGCTTCTAGAAGTTTGAGTTCACGGATAGATTAACAGACTCTGCATGTTGGTGAATAGCTGCAGAGCATCACACCTGTTCAGAAAGCCTTTCACCAGCTCAGACGCCCCAGTGATGTGGCCACATGCATATATGTGCAAGGTGCAAAGAGAGCAGTAAGGGAGGTACTGCCCCCACCTTTGGGGTTAAGAAAAACTTCCCAGAATTTTAGACCAGGAATTATTAGTTCTCTTTTCAGTTCAGTTCAGTCGCTAAGTCGTGTACGACTCTTTGCGACCCCCTGAAGCACACCAGGCCTCCCTGTCCATCACCAACTCCCGGAGTTTACCCAAACTCATGTGCATCGAGTCGGTGATGCCATCCAGCCATCTCATCCTCTGCTGTCATCTTCTCCTCTTGGTTGCAGCTTTAGAGAATATGCCACACGTATTTTATCTAATTTGGGCTTCACCCACAAAACGATGCCATGCTTGTGCCCATTTTACAGATGAGAAATGTACAAAGAGATTACATTACCCATGCACTTTGACGTAGCTAACAGTGGCAGAGTCTGGTTTCAAACCCAGACGTCTGTATACTTGTGATCACCACCTTCACTGACTCCTTTGTTTGCCTGTCACCTTCATCAAAGCATTTGGCATTGAAATATATATTAGTGCCCTGTTTAAATATATATATACACACACATATATATGCCTTCTTTCAGGAGTGGAGTAAAGGATGTGAGATTAGGAAATTAAAGGTAATTATTGAGACTCTTTAGATGTTTAGAAGAGTTTTCCACAAAATGTGTGTTTTGGAAACCTGTACCCGTGTCACTTGGATATTTACTAAATATACAGACTCTTGATCTCTATCCCTTACCCACTGAAGTGGAAGTTTTCTGTGTGGAGTGTTTGAAAAGCATTGGTTGTAAGTGTGTCACTTGGAATACTTTTAAAAATCCCAGTATTATAATTTCAAAATGATGAATGTGGTACAGTTTTAAAGAAAAACTCAAAATACTCCAAAATGCTTCTAACTGTATTATGCCAGGAATGTAACCCTGTATCTTAACCATTTAAAACACCTATTTTTTTTTTTGACAGAAAACAACAAAATTCTGTAGAGCAATTATCCTTCAATAAAAAGATAAATTTAAAAAATAAAGCAACAAAACGAAAAAAATAAATCCCCCCAAAAATAAATCTCACCTATTTTTATACTGATACAGTGGAAAATTGAGAATTTTCCTCAATGCTTGATTATTAAAAAAAAAAAAAAAAAAGGTCTTGGAGCTCCAGTAGAGTAAATGATGCCAGGTGGACTTGCAAATATAAACAACCAAAAAATAAACAAAATAGGAAAAGCAACAGTTTTTAGACATTGGAAAAAAGGTATAACAAGACCATGATCCAGGAAAAAAAAAAAGAGGAAAGAAGATGACCCTTAAATTGAGCCAATAGTTGACCTGACTTTCTTCCTGGAAATATTTTTTGATCACAGTGTTAGCAGGAATCCACACAAAGCACTAACATCTCACTGGATTCAACTAACAGGGATTCAAAAGCTTAAGGTGACTGAAATATGTGGGACCCACATAAGATTCGTGGTCAGCAAAGAACAACTGCCAAGAAATGTAACTGGATGATTCCTAGAACCCAAATGGGATGTGTTGTTGCTCAATAGCTCTGTCACGCCGACTCTTTTACGACCCCATGGACTGCAGCACACCAGGCTCCTCTGTCCTTCCCTATCTCCTGCGAGTTTTCTCAAACTCACATCCATTGAGTTGGCGATGCTATTTAACAGTCTCATTCTCTGCTGCCCACTTCACCTTTTACCTTAAATCTTTCCCAGAATCAAGGTCTTTTCCAATGAGTCAGCTCTTCACATCAGGTGGCCAAAATATTGGAGCTTCAGCTTCAGCATAAGGCCTTCCAGTGAATATTCAGTGTTGATTTCCTTTAGGATTGATTGGTTTGACCTTCCTGCTATCCAGTTCAGTTCAGTTCAAGGGACTCTCAAATGAGATTTGGTGGTATTCAAATTTTGATCAGCCATTGTGTAGAAATCTTACTGAAGGTCCAGGGTCTCAGTACATACCCTAGAAATCAAACACCTTGTTAAGACATGTAATCCGACCATAGACTAAAGCTACCATAAAACTGTGTGTGTGTGTGTGTGTGTGTGTGTGTGTGTTAGTTGCTCAGTCATGTCCAACTCTTTGCAACCCCATGGACTGTAGCCCACCAGGCTCCTCTGTCCATGGGAGTCTCCAGGCGAGAATACTGGAGGGTTACCATGTCCTCCTCCAGGATATCTTCTGAACCCGGGGATAGAACCTGGGTCTCTTATGTCTCCTGCATTGGCAGGCAGATTCTTCACCACTAGCACCACCTGGGAAGCCCCAAACTTCAACACTCAACTGTGTATCCATAGAACATGGCAAAATCTGGAGACTTTATTATGGCAGCATTCACAATTACAATGTCCAGCATCCAACTGAAAATTGCTAGTTATGGGAAGAAGCAGGAAAAAACTCAGCCATTACAAACAGAAAACAGAAGTGACAAAATGGTTGAACTTTACACAGACATGCACACACTCAAAGACACAAAGGAAAATATGAATATAAACAAGAGAGCAATTATGAAAAGAACCAAATGGAATTTCCAAAGGTGAAAATATCATTTCCAAAATTTTAAATATACTGGCATGGACTTGAAAGTCAATTAGAAACTACAGAAGAAATTTCAATAAACTTGAAAAGGTAGCTATAATAACTACAAATTGAGGCAGAGAGAGAACAAAAAAGCTGACTTGTAGAACTACATCAAGCAGACTAACATAGATAATTTCACGCCCTCCTGAGCTTGGTTCTTTCTTACCGTCACCACTTAGTACCTTCGTGGGCAATTGATTTGACCACTCTGTAGTAATAGCACCTGGATTAAAGGATTCTCATGAGGATGAAACATGTTTATATACATTAATTTAGGTAAGGCAATTGCACAGAAATCACTCAATGAATTTTAACAATTTTTATTAAATTCCAAAACAGGAAGGGAAAAATATTGATCTTGGTAAGTTATTCATTCCTAACTAGTGATCTAGGATTTTCATATTTGAAACTAGAAAACATAATTAGTTAAAAATAGAACTATTATTATGAATGAAAAATAATTTACTTCTGAAAAGGAATAGAATTTATTAAAATCTTGTAATTAACAAAAATTTAACTTATTTAATTTTAAGAAGTGGAGATAGAAAAGATGCACAATAATTGTTAATAGTGATTATTTCTAAATAGAATTAGAAGAGGAAACTGAGGACTTTTGCTTTCTAATTTGTACAGTTTTATATATTTTTAACCCTTTCTAATATTCAGTTCAGTCCTTCCGTGGTGTCTGACTCTTTGCAACCCCATGGACTGCAGCATGCCAGGTTTCCCTGTCCATCACCAACTCCTTGAGCTTGCTCAAACTCATGTCTATCAAGTCAGTGATGACATCCGACCTATCCTATGTCATCCCCTTCTCCTCCTGCCTTCAATCTTTCCCAGCATCAGGGTCTTTTCCAATGAGTCAGTTCTTAGCATCACATGGCCAAAGTATTGGAGTTTCCGATTCAACATCAGTCCTTCCAATGAATATTCAGGACTGATTTCTTTAGAATCGACTGGTTGGATCTCCTTGCAGTCCAAGGGACTCTCAAGAGTCTTCTCCAACACCACAGTTCAAAAGCATCAATTCTTCGGTGCTCAGCTTTCTTTACAGTCCAACTCTCACATCCATACATAACCACTGGAAAAACCATAGATTTGACTAGACGAACCTTTGTTGGTAATGTCTCTGCTTTTTAATATGCTGCCTAGGTTTGTCACAGCTTTTCTTCTAAGGAGCAAGCATCTTTCAATTTCATGGCTGCAGTCACCATCTCCAGTGATTTTGGAGCCCAAGAAAATAAAGTCTGTCACTATTTCCATTGTTTCCCCATCTATTTGCCATGAAGTGATGGGACCAGATAGCATGATCTTAGTTTTTTGAATGTTGAGTTTTAAACCAATTTTTTCACTCTCCTCTTTCACTTTCATCAAGAGGCTCTTTAGTTTTTCTTTGCTTTCTGCCATAAGAGTGGTATCATCTGCATATCTGAGGTTATTGCTATTTCTCCCGGCAATCTTGATTCCAGCTTGTGCTTCACCCAGCCTGGCATTTCACATGATGTACTCTGCCTATAAATTAAATAAATTAAATAAGCAGGGTGAGTCCCTTGGACTGCAAGGAGATCCAACCAGTCCATTCTAAAGGAGATCAATCCTGGGTGTTCATTGGAAGGACTGATGCTAAAGCTGAAACTGCAATACTTTGGCCACCTCATGCGACGAGTTGACTCACTGGAAAAGACTCTGATGCTGGGAAAGGTTGGGGGCGGGAGGAGAAGGGGACGACGGAGAATGAGATGGCTGGATGGCATCACCGACTCTGTGGACATGAGTTTGAGTGAACTCCGGGAGTTGGTGATGGACAGGGAGGCCTGGCATACTGTGATTCATGGGGTCGTGGAGAGTCGGACATGACTGAGCAACTGAACTGAACTGAACTGAACTGAAGCAGGGTGAAAATTTACAGCCTTGGCATACTCCGTTCCTGATTTGGAACAAGTCTGTTGTTCCATGTCCAGTTCTAACTGTTGCTTCTTGACCTGGACGCAGATTTCTCAAGAGGCAGGTAAGGTGGTCTGGTCTTTCCATCTCTTTAAGAATTCTCCACAATTTGTTGTGATCCACATAGTCAAAGTCTTTGGCATAGTCAATAAAACAGAAATAGATGTTTTTCTGGAACTCTCTTGCTTTTTCAATGATCCAATGGATGTTGGCAGTTTGATATCTGGTTTCACTGCCTTTTCTAAAATCAGCTTGAACATCTGGAAGTTCTCAGTTCATGAACTGCTGAAGCCTGGCTTGGAGAATTTTGAGCATTACTTTGCTAGTAATGCTAGTGAGATTAGTGCAATTGTGTGTAGTTTGAACATTCTTTGACATTGCCTTTCTTTGGGATTGGAATGAAAACTGACCTTTTCCAGTCCTGTGGCCACTGCTGAGTTTTCAAAATTTGCTGGCATATTAAGTGCAGCACTTGCACAGCGTCATCTTTTAGGAGTTGAAATACCTCATCTGGAATTACATCATCTCCACTAGCTTTGTTCATAGTGATATTTCCTAAGGCCCACTTGACTTTGCATTCCAGGATGTCTAGCTCTAGGTGAGTGATCACACCATCGTGCTTATCTGGGTCATAAAGATCTTTTTTGTATAATTCTGGGTATTCTTGCCACCTCTTCTTAATATCTTCTGCTTCTGTTAGGTCCATACCATTTCTGTCCTTTATCAAGCCCATCTTTACATGAAATGTTCCCTTGGTATCTCTAATTTTCTTGAAGAGATTTCTAGTCTTTCCCATTCTATTGTTTTCCTCTTATTTCTTTGCATTGATCACTGAGAAAGGTTTTCTTGTCTCTCCTTGCCATTCTTTGGAACTCTGCATTCAAATGGGTATATCTTTCCTTTTCTCCTTTGCCTTTAGCTTCTCTTCTTTTCTCAGCTGTTTGTAAGGCCTCCTCAGACAACCACTTTGCCTTTTTGCATTTCTTTTTCTTGGGGATGGTCTTGATCACTGCCTCCTGCATAATGTCATGAACCTCCATCCATAGTTCTTCAGGCACTCTGTCAGATCTAATCCCTTGAATCTCTTTGTCACTTACACTGTATAAATCCTAAGAGATTTGATTTAGGTCATACATGAATGGCCTAGTGGGTTTCCCTACTTTCTTTAAGTCAGAAGTTGGCAATAAGGAGTTAATGATCTAAGCCACAATCAGCTCCCAGTCTTGTTTTTGCTGACTGTATAGAGCTTCTCCATCTTTGGCTGCAAAGAATATAATCAAACTGATTTCAGTATTGACCACCTAGAGAGGTCCATGTGTTGAGTTGTCTCTTGTGCTGTTGGAAGAGTGTTTGCTATGACCAGTGAGTTTTCTCTTGGGAAAACTCTGTTTGCCTTTGCCCTCTTTTATTTTGTACTCCAAGGCCAAATTTGCCTTTTAGTCCAGGTATCTCGACTTTCTACTTTTGCATTCCAGTCCCCTATGATGAAAAGGACACCTTTTTTGAGTGTTAGTTCTAGAAGGTCTTTCTAGTATTAGTCACCATTTATATAAAAAAGTAAGACAAGTGAAATAAAATGACTTGACGATGTATCATCGATTAGCCATAAACTGCTTGATATTTTCTTCCACCTCTGACTTTACTATGATTCTGTTGCCTCCTTAGATCATCACCCTTTTTCATTAAATACTATTAGATGATTGTATCAAGGTCAATAGCATCAGTTCACTATTGATGATATTGCCAAGATTAGGTTGGGCCATTCAAAGTAATCAGTGTGGCATCTAACATACACAAGTCTTAATAAATACTAGTTCCCTTATGCTATACTCCAAAATAGCAGCCCCCTCCCTTTTTTTTTCATTTAATGAGCAATGTCAAGTTTCTGGATTTTAGGTATTGCTTTTGGTGCACCTGTTTTTCTTAATTAGATGTTTTTGTTTGTTTGTTGGCCACACCATGTGGGGTCTTAATTCCCCAACCAAGGATCGAACCCTTGTCCTCTGCGCTGGAAGCATGCAGTCTTAATCACTGGACAGCCAGGCAAGTCTCTACCTGTTTTTCTGCAATTTGTTTTTTCAGTTTTGTTTTGATTTTTATTTTTCTTTCTTTTTTCTCTATGAGCTAGTATCAGAGAAAACAAAATGAGATACTTTTAAAAGGGTTTTTTAATTTTAAATGCAGATGAGAAAAGTATTTCTTACCCTATTTTTTACTTTGGAGTGAAAGGTAAACACAGCTGCAGGAAAACTGCTTTCAAAAACCCATTAAGAGAACCAATTACAGCCAGATGGATGAGTGGTAGAGATAAATTCCTTTGTGGTACACAAGAACACTGCAGAAAGTTGCATTTTAACTTGCCCTAGATAAGCAACAAGACATAATAACTAACTTAAACACACATTCCATGCCAAAATGCCTAAAGCACATGCTCTTTGCAATATTTCTGCTCTATAAGAGAAAGACATTGTTGAAGTCTACCAACATTGCCTAGAAACCTTGGTAGAGCTTGATATATTTAAAGTACATATAGAATATGTATTATGTTTATTTTCTAGTTAAAGAAATTATCTGTGAACATTGCACAAATTGTTCAATATAAAGAAATGCATATATTTTAAAAGCAGTGAGATGAATGTAAAATCTAGTGAAACCTGAATGAGTAGTTTAATTTTTGTAGTTTCATTTATGGAAGTGTACCAATCTCAGTGTCTTGGTTTTAACAATGTACAAAGGTTAAATCAGATGTTAATCAGAGGAAACTGAGTGAAGAAGACGTGGGAGCTTTCCAAGTGATTCTGCAACATTTTGTGAGTCTAAAATTATTTCAAAATAAAAAGGTTTTAAAAATCAGCTATACTTTTGATATTTTGGTGTTGAAACAAATATAAGGTCAGTGTGGTTTAAAAAAGAACAAAAGAATGTGTCAGTACAGACCCTTTCTTTGGTCAGTGATTTGTTTACCTGACGAATTCCAGAGGAGGGGCTCAAATGCTATCATCTGGTTTTTTCTCTTGCCCATCATCCCCCAATTCTTATTTCTCTTGGTTGGTTCTAGTTTCAGACAGACTCTTCTCTTGAGCAGTTCCAATGGATCCTAGGAGAGGATGGGGTGAGAACAGAACACAGAACTCTGGGCTGGTTTTACAAGGTAAATAGTTGCGAAGTGGAAAAAAACAAACGTCCACTTCAGTAGATGAGCAGAGATACAGAAAGTTAAACAAACAACTCCCTCAAAACCACATTCTCCACAAATATTCAAAAGATATATATCTTAACCAATAATCAAAATTACATAAATTTACAACATATTCCATTTTCATACAACAAACTGGAAAAAAAAAAACATTAAGTAAGACATACAAGGGGTGGGAAGCATAAAAGGGCACAAGCCTTCTAGAAAACAGTACGTTCATAGGCTTTGCTAATTTCATTTTCAGTGATTGTAAGGAAGGAACGAAAAACATGCATAATGACTATGTACAAGAGATATCTATGCAAGATTTTTTTTCATAATAAAAAACATATGCCTCAAAATATGGGGATAGGTGAATAAGAACTTGATATTTCTGAATGACTGAATATTTGTAAACTTCCAGATTTCTTGTAATATTTAAAGTAATTTATTTAAAAAGAAACAAGTAATATAAATCTGTAGATTTATAAATTTAAGAATGACCTTCAAATTTTAAAACAGTTTGCTTTCTATCTGTCTGATCTTGGTCAGAATATTAACAGTGTCTCAGTTATCTGTAGAATGAGGATAATAAAAGTGCAATATAAGCTTGAAATGAGGATTAAATTAGTTACTACTAGCAAAATAAGTATTAAATTGTTGTTAATTTGTATAATTGCATGTATTACATGCTTCTTTGATGTATTACATGCCTGGAACATAGTACTTTTTACAATAAATGAAAGGTTTTTTAATTATATAAAACAAACTCCTTAATGAATATTGATTTATAGAACTCTAAGAAAACATTAGGGGACTCCAGGGTTTCCCAGTTAAATATCTCACTTTGTGCATGTGTGTTGGTTACTCAATTGTGTGTAACTCTTTGCGACCCCATGGACTGTAGCCCACTGGGCTCCTCTGTCCATGAAATTCTCCAGGCAAGAATACTGGAGTGGGTTGCCATTCCCTTCTCCAGGGGATCTTCCCAACCCAGGGATCAAACCCAGGTCTCCTGCATTGCAGGCAGATTCTTTTACCTTCTAAGCCACCAGGGAAGCCTGGTAACACTTTACACCTTACAAATGGATGTGCTTTAAAGAATTATATTGTTGTTCATATTTTAATGAGTGCAAAGAAAGAAGGGAAGGAGCAGGTAGGCTTCAGAAGAATTCAAGAATTTAGGAAGACGACACAGTTGCATTTGGGCTGGGCATTACAAGGAAGGGGCAGGAGACCATTTATTTCATTATTAGTACAAACATTTTCATTCCATTTAATTATTTATCTATCTTTTATTTGCTAAAAGATCATGATATCCAGTACCATCACTTCATGGCAAATAGATGGGGGAAAAGTGGAAACAGTGACAGTTTTTATTTTGTTGGGCTCCAAAATCCTGCACACAGTGACTGCAGTCATGAAATTAACAAAATCTTGCTCCTTGAAAGGAAAGCTATGACAAACCTAGAGAATGTATTAAAAAGCAGAGACATCACTTTCCCAACAAAAGTCCATACAGTCAAACCTATGTTTTTTCCAGTAGTCATATACAGATGTAGGGTTGGACCATAAAGAAGGCTGAGCACCAAAGAATAATGCTTTCAAAGTATGGTGCTAGAGAAGACTCTTGAGAGTCCCTTGGACTACAAGGAGATCAAACCAGTCAATTCTAATGGAAATCAACCCTGAATATTCATTGGAAGGACTGATGCTGAAGCTGAAGCTCCAGCACTTTGGCCACATGAGGTGAAGAGCCAACTCATTGGAAAAGACTCTGATGCTGGGAAAGATTAAAGGCAGGAGGAGAAGGGGGCAACTGAGGCATCATTGACTCAATGGACATGGGTCTGAGCAAATTCCAGGAGATAGTAGAGGACAGGGTGCCTGGCATGCTGCAGTTCATTGGGTCACAAAGAGTCAGACAGGACTTAGTGAACAACAAAAAACGGCCAGAATGCAGAAAAACTACTCATCTTCTTCAGGGTCTCTAAAACAAGAAAAGAAGCTATCAAGAAAACCCGTGGCAGCACAAACAGTAAGAGGCTATGATTCCAAGAATGGGAAACATGGATGGAGGACTTTCACACAATGAAGACCTTGGTCATGCTCTTAAGGGCATGCGGAAACAGCGCCCAGGCAAATTCAAGGGCATCTCCTTGTAAGCTGTAGGAACGTTCTGCTTTCTGGTTGGCTGTGCTGTAGGAACATTCTGCTTTTTTGATTGGCTGTGCTGGAGCTGGCCGGCCTGAAAGTTTACCTTCAGGCAAAAGTTGTGAGCTCTTATCTGGTGTATAATTCACTCTGTGTGAATATTTTCTTCTCAATATCAAGTTAACCGGAGTGAACCCTTACGAAGGCAAGACTCACCAGAGGCGCCTTTCAGAGCTTTATCCCCTTCTGAGTGGGACATGGTTAGTCAAAAAGTTATCACTGACGTTTTTCAGACACCCAGAGAAAACATCCTCCAAGGGCAAGGGAAGTAAAAATGCATGCCTGATTTTTGGTTAGAGTCCAGGAACTTGTTACCAACGACACTACTTCTAAATGCCTAACACTCAGGTGCACCAAGGGACCCTATGCTGGTTAGAACTAACCAGTTCATACCCAACTAGGTTCCAACATAGGTCATTTCACGACTACTAGTATAACTTAGAATATCATTCAGTTCAGTTCAGTCTCTCAGTCGTGTCCAACTCTTTGCGACCCCATGAATCACAGCACATGAATATCATTACCTTCCTTTAAAAAGGAACAGCTAATATGTACACAGAAAAGTCACTCCAAGATACAATTATCCAATAAATGGTCAGACAATGAAACTTTCATTTCTCTTCTTTTCCCACAGGCATTGATTTCTCTCCCTGGCTGCATCTGTTTCTTGTAGTTAGAGATAACCAGCAACATCAGTTCTTCATTTTATAAACAAATGCTGCTAGTACAGTTTCAACTTGAGTGACAACC
Source organism: Moschus berezovskii (assembly GCF_049115385.1). Taxonomy (NCBI): domain Eukaryota; kingdom Metazoa; phylum Chordata; class Mammalia; order Artiodactyla; family Moschidae; genus Moschus; species Moschus berezovskii. The sequence continues at coordinate 93,417,458 of NC_142465.1, forward strand.
CACCCACTAGAAACTCAGCTTTAAGAAGTTTAAGTATTGAAAATATGCTTAAGAGATGGGAGATAAAGAAAAATGACTCTCTCTCTATACACACATATAATGTATGTGTGTGTTTGTGTGTGTGTAAAAGAGTCTGAATCAAGTCTGAATCTTAAATACTTGCTCATATTGTACCCCAAGTTTAATACGTATCTAGCTATGAGAGACACAGCTATCTTTCAGGTATTATGTTATTTGTATATAAAAAGATGAAAAAAAAACCTCAAGTAATTTATAATTCTAATAAGATTAATCTGGTTTCATAACCACAGAGAAACAAAAACAGAAAGAAAAAAAAAAGAATTGAAAGGATTCCCACAGGCAGGCACACAGACAGTGGCAAGACTAAAGCTCTTTCTGGTTCTATTCTTAACTCACAGAGTAACTTGAGGCCAGTTACTCAGACTCTGGGTATTCATTTGGATGGCATGATGTCAAGGTTTCTATTCCATTCTAAAATTCTATGAATTTGGTTTTAGAAACAGTTGATAACCTGGTGACAGGGCTTCCTAGGTGGCTCAGTGGTAAAGAATCCGCCTGCCAAGGCAGGAGATGCAGGGACTGAGGTTCAATCCCTGGGTTGGGAAGATCCCCTGGAGGAGAAAATGGCAACCTACCACAGTGTTCTTACCTGGAGAATCCCATGGACAGAGGAGCCTGGCAGGCTACAGTCCATAGGGTTGTAGAGTCAGACATAATTAAAGGAACTTAGCACACATGCACATAAGGGGTAAGAGTTAGTCGCTCAATCGTGTCTGACTCTTTGTGACCCCATGGACTGTAGCCCGCCAGACTCCCCGGTCCATGGGATTCTCCAGGCAAGAATACTGGAGTGGGTTGCCATTTCCTCCTCCAGGGGATCTTCCTGACCCAGGGATCGAACCTGGGTCTCCCGCATTGCAGGCAGATTCCTTACCACCAACGAAGCCCTTAGCACACATGCACATAGGGGAGAAATAACTTTTCTCCACCCTCTTAAGGCTCCCTGGCTGGGTCTGAAAAGTAAACTGACAAAGACAGGTTAACAAGAGAAAAGCATTTATTGAATCATGAAAATTTTGTTAAAAACATTTAATTAAATTTTATTAAACTTTTACACATACATGGGAACCCTCACAAAAAGAAGCCCCAAAGAATTGACCAGAGGAGAGAAGATTTATAACTTTTAGACCAAGAAACAATAAATTTGTGAAGAATTTGACAAGACAGGGATTTGGGGTAGGGGTAGTAGATAGTGAAAAAGTGGTTAGAAAGTTAAAGGTTAGTTTAACAAAAGTTTGTTTATACACATTTCCCTTCCTCCTGGTAAAGGAAGGGTACCTATCACAGGGGAGATTTGTCACCTGCTCTCAGGGAAGAAGGGTGATATGGCAGGAGGGGAGGTCAGAGAAAACTCCTTGATCCTACTGTTTCCTCAACCCCTTCAGTTTAAGATACTCAAGATGCCAAGGTACCATATTTTGAGGGTGGTGTGTCCTGAACCCTTCCAAAGGATTTTATCATATGAGTCATTGTATATAAACTTGTCTTTCACACTTCATACATAAAAAGATCACTGGTCTGGTTATACAATTCTCAAAAATCTTTGAGATGAGGGGGTGTGTCCCCTCCTGGCACTAAGAGCTGCAGATGGAGAACTCAGTTTGATTGTGGAGGGAGGGGATGGAGATATGGGAGAGGAAGAGATACAACCTCTTATTTTTTCTCGTCCCCTCTCCTTCCCAAAGACATGCAGTTGCAGGGCTGGCAAGAAGGGGGAAAACTAGGAAGATACTTAGAAATCTATAGCGATGTAGATTGACTGATTTGGAAAACAGATGAGTAGGATCTATGGTGGCTTCTAGATTTCTGGTCAGAGTGAGTCACTGGTCTTGCTTCAAACTTGGATTCAAGATGAACATAATACTACTTTTGAGGTTACAGTGGCTCAGAAAGTAAAGAACCGGCCTGCGATGCAGGAGACCCAGGTTTGATCCCTGGATTGGGAAGATCCTCTGGCGAAGGGAAGGAAATGGCACTTCACTCCAATATTCTTGCCTGGAAAATCCCATGGACAGAGAAGCCTGAAGGGATATAGTCCATGGCGTGGCAGAGTCAGACATGACTGAGCAGCTAACACTTCCACTTTCTTTCACCAAATCCTTTCTATCCCTGATCATCGTGTTTCAGTTCGTAAGTAGACTGTGTCTTCATGGGCATCAAGGTCCTCACTAACTGGCCTCTGTAATCCTGGAGTTTGAGGTTTATCAATTTTTCTAGACACACTCTTTCTTACGGGCTCTTTTCTTTGCGTTTTTTATTGTATTTTAGCCAAATCTCTATTACCACTTTTCACATTGAATTGTAATTGGAAGAGTTTGCCTACCTATCTCCTTGGAACTGGGAGCATCTCAGTGAGCACAGTGCTACACTTGTCTTTGTACTTTCCGCACTTGCACTGAGATGAAATTAAAGAATAGGATTAATGGCCATCGACCAAAAATAAATAAATAACACTAGCAAAAAAAAGAGAAAAACTCCCTTTCAAATGCAAGAGGTTTCTGAGATTGCTGTACCTGAAAACATATTGATAAACACACACAACTGAATCCAAATCTTTAGGAAACGTTCACCTGCTTAATCTTTCATTCACTCATTCACCAACGCTGTACTGAGGTACCAGGCACTGGGCTGAGTGTTGGAGACACAGAGTGAATGGTCGCTCAGGGACTAAGAGAAACTGCATTTCACTCACTAGCGGCCCAGTTAAATGCCCTTGAGACCATACAGATTGGTAGAGAACTTTATTTTATTTTATTTTTTATTGGAGGCTAATTATTTTACAATATTATATTGGTTGGTTTTGCCATACATTGACATGAATCCGCCCCGGGTGTACATAAGTTCCCCCTCCCAAACCCCCCTTCCACCTCCCTCCTCCCTTTATCCTCCCTCTGGGTCATCCCCGCATACCAGCCCCGAGCATCCTGTAACATGCATTGACCCTGAACTGGCGATTCGTTTCACATATGATAATATACATGTTTCAATGCCATTCTCCCAAATCATCCCACCCTCACCCTCTCCCACAGAGTCCCAAAGACTGTTCTATACATCTGTGTCTCTTTTGCTGTCTCATATACAGGGTTATCATTTGCATCTTTCTAAATTCCATATATGTGCGTTAGTATATTGTATTGGTGTTTTTCTTTCTGGCTTACTTCACTCTGTATAATAGGCTCTAGTTTCATCCACCTCATTAGAACCGGTTCAAATGCATTCTTTTTAATGGCTGAGTTGAGTGAACTTCAGGAGTTGGTAATGGACAGGGAGGCCTGGCGTGCTGTGATTCATGAGGTCGCAGAGAGTTGGACACGATTGAGCGACTGAACTGAACTGAACACTCCATTGTGTATATGTACCAAAGCATTCTTATCCATTCGTCTGCAGATGGACATCTAGGTTGCTTCCATATCCTGGCTATTATAAACAGTGCTGCAATGAACATTGGAGTACATGTGTCTCAATTCTGGTTTCCTCGGTGTGTATGCCCGGGAGTGCGATTGCTGGTTCATATGGCAGTTCTATTTCCAGTTTTTTGAGGAATCTCCACACTGTTCTCCATAGTGGCTGTACTAGTTTGTATTCCCACCAACAGTGTAAGAGGGTTCCCTTCTCTCCACACCCTCTCCAGCATTTATTGCATGTAGACTTTTGGATAGCAGCCAATCTGACTGGTGTGAAATGGTATCTCATTGTGGTTTTGATTTGCATTTCTCTGATTATGAGGGATGTTGAGCATTTTTTCATGTGTTTGTTAGCCATGTTTATGTCTTCTTTGGAGAAATGTCTGTTTAGTTCTTTGGCCCATTTTTTGATTGGGTCATTTATTTTTCTGGAATTGAGCTGCAGGAGCTGCTTGTATATTTTGGAGATTAATCCTTTATCAGTTGCTTCATTTGCTATTATTTTCTCCCATTCTGCAGGCTGTCTTTTCACCTTACTTATAGTTTCCTTTGCTGTGCAGAAGCTTTTGATTTTAATTAGGTCCCATTTGTTTATTTGTGCTTTTATTTCCAATATTCTGGGAGGTGGGTCTTGGAGGATCCTGCTGTGATTTATGTCGGAGAGTGTTTTGCCTACGATGGTAGAGAACTTTAAAATGCAGGCACTAGGCCTCACTGACTTCACAGGCGTGTGTGTGTGTGTGTGTGTGTGTGTGTGCACGCATGTTGTGTCTCAGTTGTGTCTCTTTGTGACCCCGGACTGTAGCCTGCCAGCGTGTGTGTGTGTGTGTGTGTGTGTGTGTGCGTGTGTGTGTGTGCGCGCGCATGTTGTGTCTCAGTTGTGTCTCTTTGTGACCCCGGACTGTAGCCTGCCAGGTTTCCCTGTCCAAGGAATTTTCCAGGCAAGAATACTGGAGTGGGTTGCCATTTCCATTTCCTCCTCCAAGGCACCTTTCCAACCCAGAGATCAAACCTGCCTCTCTTGCATCTCCTGTGTTAGCAGGCAAATTCTTTACCAATGAGCCACCAGTAGGTAGTTATTGCGTATTTGCTGAGTTAAGGTGGGAAAAACCCTTACATCAAAAGAACTTTATATCAGAGATGAGAAGAAATGAAAATCTAGCTTTATTTTTAAAAACATCCAGAAGCAGGAGTATTACTCCAGGGAACTACACACACCAGCAGCATCTCAGCTTAGAAGAGTGGTCCTCTAAAGTTGACCTGGAATGCCAAAGAGAAATTTACTTCTGCTGCGACCAAATTTAGCCAATCAAGAGCGTGAGAGTCCGGACGGGTTGAAGACGGCCAGGTTTCAGAAATAACGCAGCCTCGGTGTGCAAGAGTCGTTAAGCCCGGAGGCTAGCAGTGATCGCGGGCGCCTTAGCGGCCAGAAGGTGACCTCCTCAATTAGGCCGAAGGAGGGCGTGGGCGCACCGGAGCCCTTGTCCTTGAAGAGGATTGAGCGAGCCGAGGGGAGGGGTGGGCGGTGCTCGGGTTTCCAATCACAATAGAGGAAGCTCGGAGGCGGCCAAGGGGCGGGTCCCGCCTGCTTTTCCTCCCTCCTTGCGGATCCTGCGCCGGAGGAGACGCACGCTGCTGACTTTGTCTTCTTCGTGCAGCCCTTACCACTGTCTGGAGAACTTTCTCTCCCCTGGTAGGTTTCAGCTGGGACCCTGCATCCTGGCTCTGAGGAACGACCTGGTGGGACCTGTGCAGCAAGACTCAGCGGGGGAAGGACCAGGAAGGACATCTGAGCTCGCGGGCCTGGAACGCTGAGCATCCGGCTCGGGTTAGGGCGGGGGCCCTGTCCCGGGGCTTGGGGACCCGGCGGAGCCGAGGGCCTGCGCCCGATCTCCGGGCTGTGTCGGCCGCCCATCGGAGCTCGCGGCCAGCCTGTGCCCTCCCGGGGGACAGACTTGTTGCATTTGCCGCTACATCCCGGTCCTACGTGTCCTTGATGGGTTCATGGCGGCCGCATCACCCTCGGTGCGTGCTGGCGGGCGCCCGGACACGTGCCGGAGGAGCCGGGAGAGGGAGAAGGGGCCAGGCGACCCGTGACGCTGGGGGGTGGGGGGGTTGTTGGCGCCCACCACCTCGGGTCTGGAGGCATGCCCGGCTGTTCGGGGATGAGAGTGAAGGATGATCTTGGCCCTAACCTGCTTGTTTCTGCCCTTTTTTCCCTTGATGCTTCGGATGCTGTTTATTTACTGGCTTTGGGTGTTGAGAGTTTGGAAAGGCCTAGACTTTTCCACGCTAGAGACCTTCTCTGGGGAGATCCGTGGTGGCTGCCTCCCCTGGTGACCTGAGCTCAGCGCTGCGGCGCGGAGAGGAAGAGGTGGCCAGGGGGCGGTCGGCACTGCGGGCTGGAGGGATGGAGCGGGGGAGGGGAGAGCCGGCTCTCAGTGGAGGAATTGCAGGGCAAAAATTGGGTGTTTAAAAGGTTAGAATCGAGATAATCTGTAAAGTGGAGGTTTGTTCTGAACTTAAGGCACGTACGTGTTCTTTTCTAGTGATTTATATCCACAGAAGGGGCAGGAGCGTGGGGATGAAAAAGACCAAATATCGATTATTTTTACCCTGTTTTTCATTCTTTGCCCTTACAAGCCGCCACTGATCTTGAGACAGGCCTGTGTATGATATAAAACATTTTGTTGTCACTTCTCACAACCCTATTAAAGAACCCCTGTTAAACAAAAAAATTTAAGTCACATTTCTGTAGCAAGATCTGAAAGAAAATCTGTATTGGCTCAAGCCGCTACAATATCATTTCTGAAATTCCCCAGATAGTTTAAAAGATCTATCTGAACAACTAATCTGTATTTCTAGAGCAGTCTTTCTGGATTTTTGTTTTCCACTGCTTTGCTGGATTCTCTATACCTAGAAGATCTTAAACCAACTAGTGAAAATAGCGTGATGAAGAGAAACTGCGTTTGTAGCTCAGTTTAGCAGGAGAGGCAGCATTCATTCTTCGGATTCTGCTCAACTGCTCAAAATGCAGGACGTGTGAATTTCACTGCAAGGTCATCTATTTGTGGAAACATTTGCACCATTGTATATTTCTTTTTTCTTTAGCATCCAGGAGAAAACTGCCAATGTGCTTTGGAAAGGCAAAATAATCTCCCAGTATAGACCCTAATGACTGGATGGGGGGTGGGGAATAGTTTTTTGGGGGAAAATAGCTATAGAACAAAACAGTTGCTAAACAGTTGTCTCCAAATTCAAGTACTTTATTCCAACTAGGAGTCTTACTGACTCTTGCCTAATATATACCATTACTCGGCCAAGTTTTGTTACTTAGTCCTTTGCAGACGAGAAACAAAAAACGAGACTGGGAAGCAGGGGTACAATTTGAAAGAGGGACCTTGCCCTGCCACGTGGCTGTCTGCAGCAAAAGTAAAAGGCAGACAGAAATAATAGACATTTTAATGGGTTATAATTATAAATGATACTTAATTTTGAAGAAAGGGCTCTTTAAAAAATATAATCTGAATCCTCTCTTTAAGAAGGCCGGTTGATACAATAAGTTTCACCATTTGCTTTATTTATCCAGAAAACTCACCTGATAACCTGATGACAGGGATACAATTGATGTAACTTGTATAAATGCTTCCTAACAGTTTCCTTTTTAAAAAAACTTTATTTATTTTTACTTTTTCTTTAATGACTGGAAAGAAACTGACCAAAAGCTGGTGTTTTCCTTATGTGGTCCCTTTGGAGGGAAATATATTAAGTATCTACCCACCTTCAGTAAGCTTCCAAGGCACACTAAAAGGAATTCAGAGTAATAATTTTTACAGATTTTGTGCAAACATTATTTGTCACTATTTTATCATCACTATATTGAAGCACACTTGTATGTCCAGTACACTGACAAATGTTAAGTGAGACCTCAGTAGAAAAAGAAACTAGACAAACCAGTTGGTTCCTATCTTCTAGGAGTGATAATAACCATTGGTAGTAGAAATTATATTCATAAGTAGCTCTTCTTTTAGACCAAGCCTAAATATGGGTTAATAACTGGGCCCTAACTTAAATAAATATTTTGTAGGGAGCATGGAAGCCTATCAGCTAATCTAAATATAAATGTTGTTTATCCAGTAAATGAATAGCCACAGGACAATTATCACAGCTTTGTTAAATACTGCTAGATAGTCATGGGCTGAAGAGAAGAACGCAAACTCTAATGGGCTTCATGGAGATATTTGTCTTGAAATTTTTGTTAGTGGGTCACATTTTTTCTTTTTTAAAGAAACTCTGTGTTCTGGAATACCATTAGGCCCATTTTAAAATATATTTCAGTTCAAGCTTGCAACAGTAACATTACAGGTTCCTCTTCCTGTTTTCTCAGGTGGATACATGTATCATAATTTGATTATTTTCTTTCAGGGCACAATGGCAACTCTTAAGGAAAAACTGATTGCACCAGTTGTGGAAGAAGAGGGAACGATCCCAAACAATAAGATCACTGTAGTGGGTGTTGGACAAGTTGGTATGGCATGTGCCATCAGCATTCTGGGAAAGGTACTTTTCAAGAACTACATACGTGATAGGTAGTTTCATCATCTGTATACAGTCTCTTTAGGCTTTTGAGAATTTGATTGTATCTTTAAAAAGTTTTTTTTTTCCTGAAAATTTTAAAATAAGTTGTAGACCTGGTGATACTTTTATCTATAAACACGTTAGCAAATATTTCCTGAGAGAATGACATTCTTATCTGATACAGTAGACTTACTGTACTCAGTAATACTGATTAAACACTATAATCTACTATACAATACCCAGATTATAGTTCTCCAGTTATCAGAATCATATTTTTTCTCCCCTAGTCCAAGATCATATTTTTATATACTTGTCATATCTCTTTATTCTTCCTTAATCTGGAACTTAGATTTTCTTCATCTCTCATGTTACTGGTAAGTTTGTAGAGACATCAGTTTTGTAGGATACTCCGCAATTTATGTTGGTCTGATATTTGTAACTGAGTTCAGGTTATATTTGGGGGTGGCATTATGACCAGGTGATGGCCTGTCCTTCACAATGCATCACATCAGGAGGTGTGTAATGTTATCTTGCCTCGTTATCAGCACAGTTGCTTTTTGAGGTCATGGAAATATCCTATATTATTCCCCTCAAAACTTCACTCAGTTGCTTAATTTTAAAGTAATTTCAAATTTGCAGAAAATTTGCAAGAATATTTTTTAAAAAGTAAAACTTCCATATTCACTTCATCCAGATTTACCAATTCTTAATGTATTTCTGTTTGTGTGTGCACACAAGTGTGTGCCTGTGTGTATGGGTATATGCATGTGTGTGCACATGTGCATCTGGGGCTTTTTTTCTGAACCCTTTGAGAATAAATGCAGATATGCCCTTTTCCTTCTGTCTGAGTACTTTTCGTCAGAATAGGGCATATTCTAACATAATCAGTTATCAACATCAGAAGCTCTAAAACTGATAACATGCTTCTAACACCTTCCACTCCTCTGGATTATATTTCCCCACATACCTCCATAGATTTTTAGTTTGCCTCCTCTCTTCTTATTCATTGAACTGATCCATATACTTTCTGAAGGCTGTCTTAAATGTTTTTTAGGGGAAACCCCTGCCTCAAAAGATGCTGCTGGGTCTTCGGTAGAACACACTGTCTTTTTGTATTGTATGTGAAAGCTGGTGGAATAACTTCTAGCTGAGCATATTTCTATCTACAAAATTTAAATTCTAAAGGAGCAAATTCTGAATCTTTAGAATTTTTTCACTGAGGAAAAAAATCATCAGAGAAATCAACTAAAATGTGTAGTGCACGCCAATGAAAGTTTTATTCTTTTGTATTTTTTCTGGCTAGTTTAGTTGACTAGGTATCCCTAATTTAGGAGAATAGCTGCTCCCCAAATTACAGGGGAATTATCACAATTTAATGTTTACCATTCATACCACTAAAAATGGAAAAAAATATTCTGGCTTTTAAAGTATTTATTGTGTAACATATTTTAAGTGTTTTGTTTAAAATGCTTTATTTAAACAGTAATCTCAATAAATAGAAACTGTTCATATCCTGTTTCCAGATACGGTAGTTGAGGCTTGACTAGATTAAGTGGCCTGCCTGTTATCACACACTTGGTAATGGTTGAGCTGTATTTGAGCCCAGGACTCTGAACTCTTAACCACAGTAACTCTGCCATTTCTTTTTATTCTATGCTAGTATTGGGGCAATTAAAGACATTTTTTTTTAATTGAAGTATAGTTGGTTTACAATGTTGTGCTAGTTTCAAGTGTACAGCAAACTGATTCAGTTATAAACATATATTTATATATTTGTGTGTATATTCTTTTCCATGTTCTTTCTCATTATAGAGTATTGCAAGTTTTATTAATTGAATTTCGTTCCCTGTGCTGTACGATAGGTCCTTGTTGTTTACCGCTTTTATGTATAGTATTGTGTATGTGTTAATCCCAGAGCCCTGATAATTTAACTCTCCCTGCCCCAGACATAAATGTATTAATAAAATAGTAAAGATTTTCCATTCCTTAAGCTAAACTCAAAGCTTGGACTTTTTAGGAAATTAGCAATATATCTGAGCTATCATGATTCTCTCAGAACCTCTCTGATTGTTTTAATTATAAATTTAAAGTCCTCTTTGATGAATAATTTAATTGAGACTCTGCTGTTATATAATACTTTGGCCCAATTCAAGTGCTTGAGAACCAACCAGGCCTCTAGCACAGTAGGAATCTTTCAGCTGAGCTTCTGTGAAGGAAGGACTGCCTAGTTCAAAGACCATTTTACTAATTAAAAATGTTTAAATCTTCTTGTAACAGGGAAGGATTAGAGTCAAAGTTGTTATTACTATTTGGTAAGGATTATAAGCCCCACTCCTTTAATAAGAAAGATACCCAAAAAGAGAGAGAGAAAGGGAACTAGCCAATTCTATTTTGTTAAGTATTTATATGTTACTTTATTGCTCTACAAAATTTCTAGGGAATGTTGTCATCTCTATACTACTGGTGGGAAAACACAAACTCAGAAAGATTGAGTACCTTGATTAAGATTTCAGAAATCTTACATCCCCGGTGTGGTTTTCAGAGGATACACAATGCTTTGACCTAGAAAGGGAAAGAGCTAGGGCATCAGACTGGTTGAGAAGGTCCGTGCCTTGACTGGGCCCATGGAGGCACATGAGTCCAACCTCCACCATGACAAAGATGCTGATGTTTTCTGCTTCTCTTGCCCGTTTTCCACATCCTGACTGCCAACATGGAAACCATAGTGAGCTTTTATAAAAATAGCTCCCCTGCTTAGAATTGCACATATAAATGAATTACAGGGAGGACCTTTTCCTGCCTGTCTCTCAGACCAAGGCAGGGTGCACACCTCCAGGGGATACCATTCAGAATGTCGTGGATTCCTTCCAGTGCTGTGCGGTGGCTGGTGCCACCTCTGACTTCATCTCTTACTTTCTCCCCTCTTCAAAGCAGTAAGATCATCATGGCTTCAGTATTAGCCACTCAGTCGTGTCCAACTCTTTGTGACCCCATGGACTATAGCCCTCCAGGCTCCTCTGTCCATGGAATTCTCCAGGCAAGAAAACTGGAGTGGGTTGCCATTTCCTTCTCCAGAGGATCTTCCCAAACCCAGGGATCGAACCTGGGTCTGCTACATTGCAGGCAGATTATTTACCGTCTGAGCCACCAGGGAAGCCTATGACTTAAACTCTTTTATTTTTAAAAAGTATTTTTTAAATTATTTTATTTATTTGGCTGTGTCAGGTCTTAGTTGCAGCCTGCAGGATTTTGTTGTGGCGTAGGCTTTCTAGTTGTGGCACATAGGCTCTGGATTGCACGGGCTCAGTAGTTGCAGTGCATAAACTTAGTGGCTCTGTGGCGTGTGGGATCTTAGTTCCCTGACCAGGGATCGTACCTGCACCCCCTACATGGGAGGTGGATTCTTAACTACCAGGGAAGTCCCTTAAACCCTTTTAGAACTTGATTTCCCTTCCTCTGGAATGACTGCCTTGGATCATCAGAGTTAACTCCCTCCTGTCATTCATATCAGGCCTTTGCGGACAGGTCTTCCTTAATCATCCAATACAAAGTAAGTTTCCTTCCATTTCCTTAACTTCACTCTGCCTTGCGCTGTTTATAGCATTTCCAGAACCATCTTAAATTGTTTGCTTCACTCCTCTTCCCTTCCTGGAACATTCTATGAGAGCAGGAACCTTGTCAGATTTGTTCATTGCTATATTCCTCACTAGTAGAACAATGCCTGGCATATTGAGTAATGAACATGTATTAAATAATGTATATTCCTCTTACTAAGAAACGGCACTTACGTCTGGTCAAATTTTGATCAGAGCTTTTCCTTTTTCATGGTTTCTCCTGTCGCCCCTACCAATCATAAGGTGTGTGCTTTGGCTGCCAAGACACCGTCATGTTGTCAAGGTCATATAGAGCTTCCATGTGATTATTCTGCCCTTAGCCTCTGACAAGCTGTTTTTGGTCTGAGTGTCTGTCAATCAGCTGTAGTCACATTCTTCTACAAACACAGCATACAGAGCAATGTCATTACAGACATACTGCAAAGTAGTTTTTTCAGTGCAAGACTTGGCCTAAAAGTGAAACTTAATTAGAATTTGGTGTTTGTACAAGAATAGACAGGCTGATGGAACAGACTCAAAACCCAGACACAAAACCAAAGAATATTTAATACAAAATGACATGCCAGAGAAGAAAAATTATTGAATAAGCAGTGCTTGTCCATTTAGCTATTTGGAAAAAGTTATACCTTTTCCTCCCACAAAATGTCATGTATACTAAACACTTGAATATAAAAATGCAGAATGCAGCCATCAAATATTAAAGCACTGGTAGCAGACTTGGATGTGACTTAGCAACTAAGCAGCAACAAAAACAGGCTTGCTAGCTCAGGGACCAAGAGGTAGGTTATGGCTATGTCTTGTCCACACAGGACTTAGATTAAGAGATAATTTTTTTTTTTGGCCAAGCCGTCCAGCATTCAGGATCTTAGTTTCTCGACCAGGGTTTGAACCTGTGTCCACTATCGTGGAAGTACAATCTTAACCGCTAAACCACCAGGAAAGTCCAAAAAGACGATTTTTGTATTATGTTAAACAGGCTATCAACAAATGTTGTTCCTGGCTTCTAACCGACCTTGTTCCTCAATGAGTTAGTGCTTTTGCAGTTAACCTAAGCCTTGATGTATTGATCATTTTGAAATATGCAGCTTAAGTGGAATATGCATGTGGTAAATTCATTGGCTAGTATACACTATGTGAATACAGAAAGATTTATTTAAGCCCAAGTGTCAGTACTTAGTCACACATCTTCGTTTCCCTGCCTCCCACAGGGAGGATATTCAGTCGCATAAATGCAGCTAAATTCAGCACTGCAATTATTTTCTCCAAGTGTTGGATCTCTTCCTTCCTTGCCAGCTGACTATGCACTTCTCCGCCAATTCTCTACCCACTGAAACAAAACAGAGGATCTGAGATCCTGTGACATCCTTTCCACTTAAGCCCCAAATTGTTGTGCCCCTTGACTTCAACAGCGCACATGTGATGTCCCCAAAATAAGAGTGACATCCCCAGTACTTGGCACCTGAAAGGAATGGTTATGAAGTTCTCTGGAATGAATTTAGGGCTCCAGAAACACAAGCGAGGGCTTTGTGGGATCTTGCAGAGGAACAAAACCATTTTAAGTGTTAAAAACATGTAAGTGAAAAGGGGTGAACATTTGTCTGCATTTGACATACATGGAAGGAGAAAATACTTGACAGGGAAGCCTGGCGTGCTGCAGTCCATGGGGTCACAAGGAGTCAAATACGACTCCGTGACTGAGCAACAACAAAGCAACCCCCAGTTCATAAAAGGGTCCTTTGAAGTTGGCAAATGAATCAACTATTTGGAACTAAGAATGCATTCAGTCACATGGAAATTTGAGTCTCAGAGAAACCCTCCCAAGCAAGCCTATTGTAGCTCCCTGCTTCAGGCCAGCCGACACTGGTTTTCTAGAAACAGGTGACAGTCTTTATTCCTAGGCTCCTACCTGGAGCAGGACCTGCTTTGCTGGCAAGTTAACTGGGTCAAGTTCTTATTGGCCACCTCACCTCTCTTTCTCTGCCTTTCCGTCTGCTGCTCAGAGCCTTCCTGACCCCTCCCAATTCCACGTGGATTATTCTATCTTAGCCTTGAAAGCACTTTCTGAACCTGAGTTACTTCATACTTTTTTCCCTTGACATAACTCATGAAACTGTCTTTCACATAGTAGGCTAATTATTTTGCTAACAGCCTGAAAAGCAATAAAGGCTGGGATATGGGTGATAGGTCAATGGGAAGGGTAATTACTTTTTAAAAGAGTTTGTAGGGACTTCCCTGGTGGTCCAGTGGTTAAGACTCCATGCTTTCAGTGTAGGAGGCATGGGTTTGACCCCTGGTTGGGGAACTAAGATCCCACATGCTACAGGGCATAGTCAAAAATATAATTAAAAAATAAAAATATAGAGTTTGTAAATTATGAGTTTTCACAAGACAGCTGACTTATTTATTTTTCAAGTTTTTGGGCCATGTTGCATGACATGTAGGGTCTTAGTTCCCTGATCAGGGAGCAACCTGTGCCTTCTGAATTGGAGGCATGGAGTCTTAAAACCGATGTTAAAAGCTGAAAGGTTATCTAAACACAACTAGATCTCTATGCAAAGAGCCAATTCACTGGATAGACTGATGCTAGGAAAGATTGAAGGCAAAAGGAGAAGGGGGTGGTAGAGAATTCGGCGGTTAGATAGCATCACTGACTTAAATGCACATGAATCAGAGCAAACTGTGGGAGATGAAAGGACAGGAAAGCCTGACATGCTTCAGTCTGTGGGGTCACAGAATCAGACACAACTGAGCGACTTAACAACAACAGATCAACAACTCCCTTTTCCTGAGAAGAAAAGATTGAGGACTTGCTGAAAAGCAGACAGGATAATTGATTGAGGGTATTACTTGAGATGGATGGCACAAGATGACAATCGGAATAGAAAATAAGAAAGCATTTGAGACTGGCCAAGTTTGCCTTGAAAATGTATGGAGAATCCACTAGCCCTGCAGCCCTGTGCCCCTGACTCTTATCTTTCACCAGCAGGACGTTCGAGTTGGTCAGAGCCAACCTGAGGGTTCCTAGCTTCAGCCAGGCCTTCAAAGCCTGCTCTGAAGTGAACTCAGCTTCTTCTTTTAAATGAAATCTGCCCTCTCTAAATCCCTCCAAACTAGGAGTGACCTTCAGGATGGACACAATGCCCAAGACTGTTTCTAGCTCTTTGTGAGTCTCTATTTTTTTTTACCATCACCCCCTTTAATGGGAAGACTCGAGCACCCTGAGGCCACTGTTGGACCACAATACTTGCATGTTTACAGATTCTTAAAACAATTATATCAAGTTCACTGAATGTCCTTTGAGTACTAGAGGTGAAATTCTTTTTAAAAAAATGGTATCAAATATTAATAGTTCATTATTCAAAATGTTTCATCATCAAATTGTTGAAAGCACACCTAATTCCATGGTAAGAATTCTTCCCTAAGTTTTTAGATATTGGGCATTTCCATTTCAAGGGTATTTGACTTAAATACTGTGAGCTGAGGTGTCCTTGATTATCTTATCAGCTCTTTTTGTGTTTATAGTCTCTGACTGATGAGCTTGCTCTTGTGGATGTTTTGGAAGATAAACTCAAAGGAGAAATGATGGACCTGCAGCATGGGAGCTTATTCCTTCAGACACCAAAAATTGTGGCAGACAAAGGTAGGCTCCTTTCATGCCCGCAGTGATCAAATAATAAATTGATATCCTCACTCCCTGAGAGAAAACAGGTTTTCCCATCCTGGTGAATCTAATGTCAGCTGTTTATTGTTTCCTTCTGGGTCCAGTTCATCCTTAGGGGCAATCATAATTGTTATCTCTGTAAACTCTCCCCCTCGTGCCTTGCACATATACAGTGCATAACATTTTAGGAATTTGGGTCCAAATGCTTACTTACACACTGAGAACAGGGATGTTTTAGATCCAAAAAAATATTTGCACAAAATAATTTAAGTGCCTCAAAGAAACTAAATAGTGTTCTAGCCATCTTTGTTCTGGATGAATGCATTTATGCAGTAATATGGCTGTGCTTACAGATATAGTAATGTCCAGCCTCCAAAATAATTTCTAACAATACTACTAATAATAGTGTGCGTGTCAGTCACTCAGTCATGTCCAACTCTTTGCAACCGCATGGACTTCTCTGTAGCCCCCTAGGCTCCTCTGTCCACAGGATTTTCCAGACAAGAATAGTGGAGTGGGTTGCCATTCCATTCTCCAGGGATCTAACCTGGGTCTCCTGCATTGCGGGCAGATTCTTTACCATCTGAGCCACAGGGCAAGTGCACTACTAATCATAGCTGTTACTTATTGAATTATTAGCATTCTGGGTACTGTGAAACTTGTTGCATGCCTCATCTTCACTGCAGCCCTGTGAAAAGTAGGTCCTATTACCTCTGTTTTATGAAAGAGGAAGCTGATAAATTATTAGTAACTGTCAAAAGTCACATAGCAACATGGCTTAATCGTATGAGTCATCCGTAAGTATTGAGTCTAATGACCACATCAAAATGTCTATAATTTGAGAAAAGATTCACTTGCTTGGGGAAAAAAATAAAATGCTCTCTAAAACTCATTGCTAAAAACAATAAGGTTCTTTAAAATATTGAGTATTAGAAATTAAATTCTAGCCAAGAACAAACACTTGAGTGCCTTCCTTTGCCTTCATAGATTGAATTAACATTACAAGTCTACAGTTACCTTCCGATTGCTTTTTTGTTGGATGACTGCCAGTTGAACTTTGCACTCACTGTTTATACTTTGTATTGTTATTGACAATCCAGTATTCTCTAAAGCCAATAGAATTTTGAATCTGTTAGCAAGAAACATAATTTAGGGCTATCTTTGTTTCCTGGGTTCATTTTCTGAGCCAGTGTTATGGTCGGAATGGTTCCACAACACTCAAGGAGAAAGAAGCCATGGAACACTGGTGTTGAAACTCAACACGTTATACAGAAAACGTAATTCTCACATATGTTCCATGAGCTTATGTTTGGGTTCCTGGAGCATCTCATATGGCATGTTTTGATGCAGAGTTGTATGTGAAGTCCTTTTCTCCCCTCTCCTTCAAGATTACTCTGTCACTGCCAATTCCAAGATCGTGGTGGTAACTGCAGGAGTTCGCCAGCAAGAGGGGGAGAGTCGCCTGAATTTGGTGCAAAGGAACGTTAACGTCTTCAAGTTCATCATTCCTCAGATTGTCAAGTACAGTCCTGACTGCATCATCATTGTGGTTTCCAACCCAGGTATCATTGTGATGCCTTAAGGTTCAGTTCTGTTCAATTCAATACTTTTTTTTTTCTTTTTTTGTAAAAAGTCTTTTCTGGTGTTTAGCCTAAGCAATTCATGTGTCTTCCATTAATCTGGGTTTGTTGGAAAGTCTAAAAGCTTTTAAAATTTTCTATCAAGATTATCCTGGGATACAAAGTGAAGCATTTGAATGTGGCTCCAGTTTGGAAGAAATATTTTAGCATATTTGACCTTTTGTTTTCCAGAAAATGCACTTTAGTCTTCTTATTTCTAAAATCCTTGAAAATTAAGTTGACTGATTTTTTTTTTAAGGAGTTAAATAAAGCCATTAATTAGTCTAGGTTTAAAGATGGAAAATAGCCTGTTGATGGACAAATATATGTTTAACACCAAATGTTGTAACTTAAAATTTCTGATTAGAAAGAATTGTATTTTTTCAGCCCAAAGAGTCAAAATTCACTGTTTCACACTTCTTTTGCCTATAATTTGCCACCAAACTTACTTTTTATTGGTAAGCACAGTAGATAAATACGTTGTTAAATGGTAAAGCTGATTATCTCTGATACTTCACGTAGAGAAATGTTGTAAGAGCCGGGAAAATCCTTACAATTTATGGGATATTGAGAGTTGGGAGCCAGCAAGACCATCTTGGCTTGGAGTTTCCTAGTCAACCTTGTATCTAAAATTTCTCATAAATAGAGAGTGGCAAACAGATGTAAAGCATGAGTGACAAACAGCAGGCACATATGAAGTTGCTACATCCTGTGCTTAAGGCAGACTGGTTATACAACTTTTCCAGGTACAGCTTCAAAGTCTTAAGTCTCCAGGGAGTCACTCCTACTGAGACAATGTTGCCAAGGAAGAGGTTATAATACCCAGGCCAAAATGACCTTAAAATATCTCAGCCAGTGTCTGTATGTGAGAGTGGAGGTGGAGACTTGCCTTCCTGGCGTGCGCATTTTCCTGCTTTTTACAGTTTACAGCTTTTACAGCTTAGCCTGTATAAATGCTCTGATCTTCCCTAGCCCAGCAGGTTTTACCTCTGTGCCACACCAGAATAAAGGCTCTGTCATTAAATCCTTTCTGTTAAATACTAGAAAATGCTAATACCCTATATTGTAATAATTGTTTACTGAATACTGTCTTGTTCCCAAAGGTAACTTTTAGCAGCATGCCTTGGTTGTTTAGTAACCTATAGCTTTAGGTTTCTGAAAACAGTTGTTAGAATCCTAGAATGTTAGAATTAGAAGAAACTTAAGTGATGATCAAATTCAGCCCTTTTTCTTTCCGTGTATAGTAAATTAATCTGCAAGACTCATATTCTTGTTTCCAATGATAATGTAAATTAAAACCACAATATTGCATTTTCCATGTTTTACAATCTCTTGACTATACAGCTTAAAAGTTTTTCTTATTTTTCTAACCCCCATGGTTGCTAATTATGAAAAGTCAAATATTTACATCTTTCTGGCCACATCTCATTTGGGGGATGGAGCAGGGGGAAGAGAAAACCAGGGCACCACTGATTGACATAGCCGTTGACATCAGTTTTGATGTACTTACATATATTATTTTTAAAAATTTTAGTGGATATTCTCACATATGTTACCTGGAAATTAAGTGGATTACCCAAGCACCGTGTGATCGGGAGTGGATGTAATCTGGATTCTGCTAGATTTCGCTATCTTATGGCTGAAAAACTTGGCATTCATCCCAGCAGCTGCCACGGATGGATTTTGGGAGAGCATGGCGACTCAAGCGGTAAAAAACAAAACAAAGCACAGGCAGTGTTTGCTGTGTACTTAGGATATTGTTCTTGCCATTCTGAATTTTTGTTTGCTTTTACATTGTAGTTTATATTTTCACGTACTTCACATTATAGATAAGTAATTGTGAGAGAATACTTTGATATTGACTAGGTAAATACCTGATTCCTTATCAGTTTTTTGCCTCCTAAGTTTCAGTTCAGTTCAGTTCAGTCGCTCAGTCGTGTCTGACTCTTTGTGACCCCATGAATCACAGCACACCAGGCCTCCCTGTCCATTACCAACTCCTGGAGTTCACTCAGACTCATGTCCATCGAGTCAGTGATGCCATCCAGCCATCTCATTCTCTGTTGTCCCTGTCTCGTCCCACCCCCAATCCCTCCTAGCATCAGACTTTTTTCCAGTGAGTCAACTCATCGCATGAGGTGGCCAAGGTATTGGAGTTCCAGCTTTAGCATCAGTCCTTCCAATGAACACCCAGGACTGATCTCCTTTAGAATGGACTGGTTGGATCTCCTTGCAGTCCAAGGGACTCTCAAGAGTCTTCTCCAGCACCACAGTTCAAAAGCATCAATTCTTCGGCGATCAGCTTTCTTCACAGTCCAACTCTCACATCCATACATGACCACGGGAAAAACCATAGCCTTGATTAGACGGACCTTGGTTGGCAAAGTAATGTCTCTGCTTTTTAATATGCTATCTAGGTTGGTAATAACTTTCCTTCCAAGGAGTAAGCGTCTTTTAATTTCATGGCTGCAATCAGCATCCGCAGTGATTTTGGAGCCCCAAAAAATAAAGTCTGACGCTGTTTCCACTGTTTTTCCATCTATTTCCCATGAAGTGATGGGACCAGATGCCATGATCTTTGTTTTCTGAATGTTGAGCTTCAAGCCAATCTTTTCACTCTCCTCTTTCACTTTCATCAAGAGGCTTTTGAGTTCCTCTTCACTTTCTGCCATAAGGGTGGTGTCATCTGCATATCTGAGGTTATTGATATTTCTCCCGGCAATCTTGATTCCAGCTTGTGCTTCTTCCAGCCCAGCGTTCCTCATGATGTACTCTGCATAGAAGTTAAATAAGCAGGGTGACAATATACAAGCTTGACGTACTCCTTTTCCTATTTGGAACCAGTCTGTTGTTCCATGTCCAGTTCTGACTGTTGCTTCCTGACCTGCATACAGGTTTCTCAAGAGGCAGGTCAGGTGGTCTGGTATTCCCATCTCTTTCAGAATTTTCCATAGTTTATTGTGATCCACACAGTCAAAGGCTTTGGCATAGTCAATGAAGCAGAAATATATGGTTTTCTGGAACTCTCTCGCTTTCTCCATGATCCATCGGATGTTGGCAGTTTGATCTCTGGTGCCTAGTATCCACTAATGATTCTTAGTTAAGTATTATTTAGATAATAATGGTTTAAAAATGGTTAAAAATTATTACTGTGATAATTTTGGAACATTCTAATTCCATCATTTCATCTTAAACATTGAATATTATTCATTGAATAGGCTTATTGTATAAAACTGTAATAATCCAAGACATAATGATAATGTTGGTTTTACTAAATCCACTTCTGCCCAATATGCAAGGGGCTATTTTCTCCCTAAAGGTTAAGGTGTAAATTTTTCTTTGAAAAATCAGTAGTGTAATTCTGGTAGAGTGAACTTTGGTACAGTAAGAATTGGGTCTTAAAATTATTATTTATTTTTTAAAGTATAAGCAGGCAGAAAGTTCAGAATTCCTCAAACCCAGAGTTTAGGATAGTCCCGAACTAGAATCCCTCACAATTTCACAAAGCCACAGAAAGGGAAGAATTTCATAATGCTTGTAAGTCTGACACAGCAACTGTGTTTGCATCAAAATGGTTGAAAGGTAAAAGGTCAGATTTGAAGGCAAATGTTAGTCTCTGGGGTGAAGTGTATTGGAGTGAATTGTCATTGGAGCAGTTAGTGGATAACTTGCATCAAGGGTGAAATCTGAACTAAGAGAAGGAAAGATTTTTTAAAAACAATGTCAGAGATAAAATGCTTATCTTTCCCGCACCCCCAATAGTGGCTGTGTGGAGTGGAGTGAATGTGGCAGGCGTTTCTCTCCAGGAACTGAATCCAGAAATGGGGACAGACAATGACAGTGAAAATTGGAAGGAAGTCCATAAGATGGTGGTTGAGAGGTAAGTCGGGGAGGGGCTTGATGTAAGACAATTAACATCATCTTAGACAGAATCGGGAACACTTTCCATGGCTGCCTATTCAGATAAACTTTCCAAAATTTTTTTTTTCCTTTTTTAAAAAAAAAATTTACTCTTGTGTGTTTGTTTGAGGGAGAGTGGTTTTTTTTCCCCTTTATTTTTCATTTTTTAATTATTTTTTTCTTTTAGACTCAGCATAGCAAATATGCAGCTATTATCTTCTAAAAGAGGCAAGACTGACTTACACTGGTCAAACTTGCTATGCTGGTGCCCCTAGGGAAAGCAAATATTTTTCCTGAGAAATTCTGTTGTAATAGGAGTGAAACATGAAATTCACAGATGACAAAGGTGGCTTATTTAGGAAAGTAAACCCAGGCACTATTATATCATAATTGACTAAAATGATACTTACCAATTGATTGTTAATAGTTCTCAAGCTATTAGCAGTCAGCAGGTTGAACATTGATTCAGTGTCTCTCCACACCCAACCAAGGATGTCCCCTTTCCCCTGTTTTTTAAAACTGACTTTTGTGACTAACCATTCTCTCTATGACCCTCATGTTTATCATTAAATAAGGTGTCATTTTGGACCAGAGTAAAGACTGTGGGCTTAGATTGAAATTATGGGTCTTTTGACACTAACTGTATAATATTATAGGGAAGCCATTTAACCCTTAAGCTAAATCTCAGTTTTCTCCTCTGCAAAGTCTTAAGGTGTTTATAAGTCTAACTGGTTTCTCAAATATGGGATCGTTTCATTTAGTTCAATTTTAAAGACTTTTTCCCCCAAGAATTTGACCTGTGTATGGAGAAAAAGGATCTTTAAAAAGTTGAAAGAGTTTTTAGGATTTCATCAAGATAAACCCAATGTAACTCACCCCAGGTCTTTTAATTAGTGGTAGATTGTGTTAAGTCCCGTTTTTCTAGGACTCAGTTACTCCTGCTATCTAATTCTCAAGTACAAGCGCCTTTGCGGGTTCAGAGTGTATACAATTTGTGCTTAGATCGTGGTCTGCAAGGTTTTGACATCACTTTGCTCTTAAGTTAGTTGGTCATGGTCTTAGGTGACAGTGATTAGTGGCCTCAAAGGGACCTGAAAATCAAGGTGTAGTTTGTTCTTTGAATATGAAGTTTCTTTTACTTTCATTGTTCCCTGATTTTACTAATATTTTTGGAAATATTTGTGTTTATAAATAAGAATATATAAATAAGATTGGTTGCAAAATGTACATGCTACCACTGTGCTTTTAAAAATGGCTATTTATCCAATAAACTACTTAAAATTTGTCAAAGCATTTACATAGTACCAACCATGTAGTTTTTAAGTTTTAAATATTTTACATATATATTAACTCATTTAACAAACTTGTGAAGTAGATGCCATATCACCCTTATTTTATAGAAGTGGACCCTGAGATAGGTAGTCTAAATAATGTTCTCAGGATGACAGTTAAGAGACAGCAGGAATCAAACCACCAAAGCATATGGTCAATTATCTCCTTTATGATTTTTTTTTCTTAGTGCCTATGAAGTCATCAAGCTAAAAGGATATACCAACTGGGCTATTGGATTAAGTGTGGCTGATCTTATTGAGTCCATGTTGAAAAATCTATCCAGGATTCACCCAGTGTCAACAATGGTGAAGGTAAACTGTTAAAAAATATTACGTGGTTTCTCGTTGAGTATTCTATAAGTAGATTAATTTTAAGAAGGATGAGATAATGTCTCAGTCCACAGTTATTTTTCATCTCAAAGTTTTATGGAAACTTTACTCCTTTCTTTTAGAAGCTTAGGCCAAAAAAGCAAAAGTTTATAGAAGCAGAGACATCAAATGCGTTTTTATAATTCTCCTTTGTATAATGTGCCAAATTAAATATTAACTCTGAGTCTTATTCAGCATATTCTTAGATGATCATTTGAATAAGTTTAATAGTTTCATTTCAAGTTGGTGTATTAGAAACTACAGCTTGGCTTTGATGTATGTAGCACTGATACCTTAGCAAATTTAGTTTAATTCAGACACTGGAACAGTTAAGTAGGAACTGATTATTTTTAAATAAAACTGAGATAACTGGCTTATTTTCTGCAAGTCAACAGCAGGAGTGAAAAAGTAAGGGGAGAAATGCAGTAGACTGAAAGAAACAGAAGAGGTAAACACAGAAGTATTTGGGGATAAATCGTGGTATCAGATGTTTTGAGGGTTTTTTTGTTATTGTTGTTTGGCTTTTTGATACTATAGCAAAAAAAAATTAAAAGCAAGTATGGCAAAATTGGATAATTGCCAAATCCATATATAAAAATTTGTTTATTGCCTCCACTTGGATGTATGTACAAAAACTTTCAGAGCTAATTTAAGAAAATATTAAACTGACTTGATTAATGTACTAAAATAATTATGTAATTAAATTGATCCTGTGAGTAAATTGCTTAATATAAACCAGTACAGTGTTTGGGGGAATTGTGTGATTTTTTTTTTTTTTTCCCTCCAACAGTTCTTGAGTATTCCAAGAATCTTGCCTTTGCGTGACTTCCAGTTACTTTCCTGGACCTTGTAGGTCAACTACTACCTAAAATCTTCTACTTAACTATAGAATTTTCAGGGTACTTAAAATTTCATGAAAAAAAGCTCAATAAGAACCACATTTGAATGTGATTTAATTTGAAGACATACAAGCAGAGAGGAGTCAATAAGTTCAATAAAGTACTTAAAAAATTCTAGTTTTATCATAGTGTCTATTTGTATATTCTATGTACAAAATCAAATTTGAAATACAAATATTAGAGATAGATAGGCCTGTCGGTGATAAAAACTAAAGAAGGAGTTTATGCTTATCAGATTTCCTGCAGTTCATCCTGTTCAACCCCAGGACCTCTGGTCATTCTTACCTGTGGTTTCATTTCTTAATCTTGGTGCTTTTCTTGTTCTGGCAGGGCATGTATGGCATTGAGAATGAAGTCTTCCTGAGCCTTCCATGTATCCTGAATGCTCGAGGGTTAACCAGTGTTATCAACCAGAAGCTGAAGGATGAAGAGGTTGCCCAACTCAAGAAAAGTGCAGATACCCTCTGGGGCATCCAAAAGGACCTAAAGGACCTGTGACTTCTGGCTGCGAGGCTATAGAAACTTAAACCTACAGTTTGATTAACCACAAGCCTTTAGTTTGCGTCCATGTACATGGAGCACAGTTCGCTTTTGTCTTCCTAAGTCTGTGAATCTGGGCTCCCAGAATCAAAGCCCAGGCTTGCTTTAATGCTTGCAAGATGAGTCCTTGAACAAATAAAATAAACCACCTAGTGTAGTGTGCTCGTGTCTCTCGAATTCTTTAATTTCTAAAAGATTTCCATCTATTTCTTTTTTTTAATAGTTCTTCCCCCATATCATAAATTTCCTTAAATTCTGTCATCTACATTTCATCCTGTACTTCTTCCACCAAACAGCACTACAATTCTTTTTTAAAACATGTGCTGTGATTTTGTTGTCCTAAAAATATGTTACCGTTTTTTTGTTTCATTTATTTCAAATTTATTTGGCTGTGTTGGATCTTAACCATGACGTGCAGGATCATTTATTGTGTCGTGCGGGATCTTTTGGTGCAGCACATAGGCTCGAGTTGTGGCTCACTGGTTTAACTGCTCTGTAGCATGTGGGATCTTGGTTCCCCCACCAGGGATTGAACCTGCATTCCCTGCATTACAAGACAAATTCTTAACCATTAGACCACCAGGGAAGCCTCAAGGATTTTTTTTTTTTTTTTGAGAGTTTGGTTTCACAGCAAATTTGATGCAGAGATTTCCCATGAACACTTGCCCTTGTGTTTATGGGAAATCTGTCTATGAATAAATGTATGTGAACACATATTCATAGCTTCCCCTGTTATCAGCATCACTCAAGAGTAGTGTATTTGTTATAGTCAATGAACCAACATTGCTATGACATCCAAAGCCTATCATTTACATTATGGTTCAGTCTTGGTATGCATTCTGTGGGCTTGGAAAAATGTAAAGTGACATGTACCCAGCATTTTCACAGCCCTGAAAATACTGAGGGTACCATTTTAGGTTTACCACTGAAGAAAGAACTAGAATCAATAGATGACATTTACAAAGAAGTCCATTTTATTTCTCTCAAAGGAAAAGCCTCTAAAGCAGCTTTCTAAAATTGGGATTAACTTTGCGACAGTTGGTGCAATTTGATAATGAAAAATGAAAATGGGCTGAATTATTCACATCCAGGCTACTGGGAGACACCTTAATAAGGGATTAGGAGGGGGCCTCAATGCAGACTTCCTTGAAAAAAAGAGAGTCTACGTGTAATATCTAGGGGTCAGTTTTGGTAGTGTTAAAAGCATGGAATTTGTTATCACATAAACCTGATCGGGGGTAGGAGGAGATGGGGACGGCGGAGAATGAGATGGCTGGATGGCATCACCAACTGGATGGACATGAGTTTGAGTGAACTCCGGGAGTTGGTGATGGACAGGGAGGCCTGGCGTGCTGTGGTTCATGGGGTCGCAAAGAGTCGGACACGACAAAGCGACTGAACTGAACTGAACTGAAACCTGGATTTCATTGATTAACTGCAGTTTGGAGCAAGTTACCTTCTTACCACCCCTAAGACACAATTTTCTCACCTATAAAGTAGTGGTAATAATGGTACCTCTTCAATATGGTGTATGAATTAAATGAGAAAATGTAAAACTTAAAGCACAATGCTTGAGTCTAATAGTATTTTAGTGCTTACTGTTATAAGTGAGTTCAGTTCAGTCGCTGAGTTGTGTCCAACTCTGCAACCCTATGAACCACAGCACGCCAGGCCTCCCTGTCCACCAACTCCCAGAGTTCACCCAAACTCATGTCCATTGAGTCAGTGATGCCATCCAACCATCTCATCCTCTGTCATCCCCTTCTCCTGCCTTAAATCTTTCCTAGCATCAGGATCTTTTCAAATGAGTCAGCTCTTTGCATCAGATGGCCAAAGTGATTTACATATATATAACATATATAATATATGTGATTTATATATATATATTACTAACTCATTTAAGTTATCTTAAGCTGGCTTAAAACTCGAACATTCAAAAAACGAAGATTATGGCATCTGGTCCCATCACCTTCATGGCAAATAGATGGGGAAAAAGAGGAATAGCGACAGACTTCTTGGGGTGCAAAATCACTACAGACAGTGACTACAGCCATGAAATTAAAATTAAAAGACACTTGCTCCTTGGAAGAAAAGCTATGACAAACCTAGGCAGCACGTTAAAAAGCAGAGATGTTAGTTTGCCAACAAAGTTCCATTTAGTCAAAGCTATGGTTTTTCCAGTTGTCATGTACAGATGTGAATTGGACCATAAAGAAAGCTGAGCCCAGGAGAACAGATGCTTTTGAGCTGTGGTGTTGGAGAAGACTCTTGAGAGTCCCTTGGCCTGAAAGGAGATCCAACCAGTCCATCCTAAAGGAAATCAGTCCTGAATACTCATTGAAAGGACTGATGCTGAAGCTGAAGCTCCAATACTGTGGCCACCTGATGTGAAGAACTGACTCATTGGAAAAGACCCTGATGCTGGGAAAGATTGAAGGCAGGAGGAGAAGGGGAAGACAGAGGATGAGATGGTTGGATGGCATCACTGACTCGGTAGACATGAGTTTGAGTGACCTCTGGGAGTTGGTGATGGACAGGGATGCATGGTGTGCTGCATTCCATGAGGTTACAAAGAGTCGGACACGACTGAGCAACTGAACTGAGCCATAATGTAGTGTTTCTACACCTTGGCACTATAATTTGGGGCTGGAATATTCTGTATGTGGGAAGGTCTTCCCTGGTAGCTTATTCAGTAAAGAATCTGCCTGCAGTGCAGGAGACCCGGTTCGATCCCTGGGTCAGGAAGATCCCCTGGAGAAGGAAATGGAAAACCAGTCCAGTAAAGTTGCCTGGACG
Source organism: Moschus berezovskii (assembly GCF_049115385.1). Lineage (NCBI taxonomy): Eukaryota > Metazoa > Chordata > Mammalia > Artiodactyla > Moschidae > Moschus > Moschus berezovskii. The sequence continues at coordinate 93,444,250 of NC_142465.1, forward strand.
ATCCCATGGACAGAGAGCCTGGTGGACAGAGAGCCCATGACTTGTAAAGAGTTGGTCACGACTGAACAACTAACACACAGTGCATCATAGATGTGTGCTGGCATCTCTGGCATCTACCCTCGATGCCAGTTACACACGCCTCTCCCCAGTTTTGTCAACCCAAATGTCTGCAGACGTCAAACCTCCTGGGAGCAAAATCGCCCCCAGTTGAGAACCAGTGCTCAATTTGAACCCTCATTTTATAGATAAAACTGAAACAAACACAAAGCCACACAGCTGCTAAGTAGTGAAAAGTTGTTGCTGTACCACGAAAGATGCAGGATTCTTGGCCTCCGGAGGAGAATAATTCAATTTGGGGCCAGAGATGAGGCTTGATTGCTCAGAGCTTTTGTGTAATAGAGTTTTATTAAAGTATAAAAGGGATAGAGAAAGCTTCTGACATAAACATCAGAAGGGGGCAGAAAGAGTACCCCCTCACTAGTGTTAGCAATGGAGTTATAAACTTTTTAATTACTTACTCACTTCAGTTCAGTTCAGTCGCACAGTCATGTCCGACTCTGCGATCCCATGAATCGCAGGACTCCAGTCCTCCCTGTCCATCACCAACTCCCGGAGTTCATGTCCATTCAGTCGGTGATGCCATCAGCCATCTCATCCTCTGTCATCCCCTTCTCCTCCCGCCCCCAATCCCTCCCAGCATCAGAGTCTTTTCCAGTGAGTCAACTTGTCTCATGAGGTGGCCAAAGTATTGGAGTTTCAGCTTCAGCATCAATCCTTCCAATGAACACCCTGGACTGATCTGCTTTAGCATGGACTGGTTGGACCTCCCTGCAGTCCAAGGGACTCTCAAGAATCACCTCCAACACCACAGTTCAAAAGCATCAATTCTTTGGTGATCAGTTTTCTTCACAGTCCAACTCTCATATCCATACATGAACAATGGAAAAACCATAGCCTTCACTAGACGGACCTTGGTTGGCAAAGTAATATCTCTGCTTTTTAATATGCTATCTAGGTTGGTAATAACTTTCCTTCCAAGGAGTAAGTGTCTTTTAATTTCAAATCTTGGAGCCCAAAAAAATAAAGTCTGACACTGTTTCCAATGTTTCCCCATCTATTTCCCATTGAGTGATGGGACCAGATGCCATGATCTTTGTTTTCTGAATGTTGAGCTTCAAGCCAACCTTTTCACTCTCCTCTTTCACTTTCATCAAGAGGCTTTTGAGTTCCTCTTCACTTTCTGCCATAAGGGTGGTGTCATCTGCATATCTGAGGTTATTGATATTTCTCCTGGCAATCTTGATTCCAGTTTGTGCTTCTTCCAGCCCAGCGTTCCTCATGATGTACTCTGCATAGAAGTTAAATAAACAGGGTGACAATATACAACCTTGACATAATCCTTTTCCTATTTGGAACCAGTCTGTTGTTCCATGTCCAGTTCTGACTGTTGCTTCCTGACCTGCATACAGGTTTCTCAAGAGGCAGGTCAAGTGGTCTGGGATTCCCATCTCTTTCAGAATTTTCCACAGTTTGCTGTGATCCACACAGTCAAAGGCTTTGGCATAGTCAATGAAGCAGAAATAGATGTTTTTCTGGAACTCTCTCGCTTTCTCCATGATCCAGTGGATGTTGGCAATTTGATCTCTGGTTCCTCTGCCTTTTCTAAAATCAGCCTGAACATCTGGAAGTTCACAGTTCACGTATTGCTGAAGCCTGGCTTGGAGAATTTTGAGCATTATTTTACTAGCGTATGAGATGAGTGCAATTGTGAGGGAGCTTGAGCATTCTTTGGCATTGCCTTTCTTTGGGATTGGAATGAAGACTGACCTTTTCCAGTCCTGTGGCCACTGCTGAGTTTTCCAAATTTGCTGGCATATTGAGTTTAGCACTTTCACAGCATCATCTTTCAGGATTTGAAATAGCTCAACTGGAATTCCATCACCTCCACTAGCTTTGTTGATAGTGATGCTTTCTAAGGCCCACTTGACTTCACATTCCAGGATGTCTGGCTCTAGGTCAGGGATCACACCATCGTGATTATCTGGGTCGTGAAGATCTTTTATGTACAGTTCTGTGTATTCTTGCGACCTCTTCTTAATATCTTCTGCTTGTGTTAGGTCCCTACCATTTCTGTCCTTTATTGAGCCCATCTTTGCATGAAATTTTACCTTGGTATCTCTAATTTTCTTGAAGAGATCTCTAGTCTTTCCCATTCTGTTGTTTTCCTCTCTTTACATTGATCGCTGAGGAAGGCTTTCTTATCTCTCCTTGCTATTCTTTGGAACTCTGCATTCAGATGCTTATATCTTTCCTTTTCTCCTTTGCTTTTCGCTTCTCTTCTTTTCACAGCTATTTGTAAGGCCTCCTCAGACAGCCATTTTGCTTTTTTGCATTTATTTCTTTTCCTTGGGGATGGTCTTGATCCCTGTTTCCTGTACAAAGTCACAAACCTCCATCCAGAGTTCATCAGGCACTCTATCAGATCTAGTCCCTTAAATCGATTTGTCACTTCCACTGTATAAACATAAGGGATTTGATTTAGGTCATACCTGAATGGTCTAGTGGTTTCCCCTACTTTCTTCAATTTAAGTCTGAATTTGGCAATAAGGAGTTCATGATCTGAGCCACAGTCAGCTCCTGGTCTTGTTTTTGCTAACTGTATAGAGCTTCTCCATCTTTGGCTGCAAAGAATATAATCAATCTGATTTTGGTGTTGACCATCTGGTGATGTCCATGTGTAGAGTCTTCTCTTGTGTTGTTGGAAGAGGGTGTTTGCTATGACCAGTGCATTCTCTTGACAAAACTCTATTAGCCTTTGCCCTGCTTCATTCCGTACTCCAAGGCCAAATTTGCCTGTTACTCCAAGTGTTTCTTAACTTCCTACTTTTGCATTCCAGTCCCCTATAATGAAAAGGACATCTTTTTTGGGTGTTAGTTCTAAAAGGTCTTGTAGGTCTTCATAGAACGGTGCAACTTCAGCTTCTTCAGCATTACTGGTTGGTGTTGCGACAGGGCATCAGAGTGCAGATACACTGAAATCATAATCCCAGAAAACTAGTCGATCTGATCACATGGACCACAGCCTTGTTAAGTCAATGAAACTAAGCCATGCCGTGTGGGGCCACCCAAGACGGACGGGTCATGGTGGAGAGGTCTGACAGAATGTGGTCCACTGGAGAAGGGAATGGCAAACCACTTCAGTATACTTGCCTTGAGAACCCCGTCAACAGTATGAAAAGGCAAAATGATAGGATAATGAATGAGGAATTCCCCAGGTCGGTAGATGCCCAATATGCTACTGGAGATCAGTGGAGAAATAACTCCAGAAACAATGAAGGGATGGAGCCAAAGCAAAACCAATACCCAGTTGTGGATGTGACTGGTGACAGAAGCAAGGTCCAATGCTGTAAAGAGCAATATTGCATAGGACCCCGGAATGTTAGGTCCATGAATCAAGGCAAATTGGAAATGGTCAAACAGGAGATGGCAAGAGTGAAAGTCAACATTCTGGGAATCAGCGAACTAAAATGGACTGGAATGGGTGAATCTAACTCAGATGACCATTATATCTACTACTGTAGGCAGGAATCCCTTAGAAGAAATGGAGTAGCCATCATGTTCAGCAAAAGAGTCCATTTACTTGGATGCAATCTCAAAAATGACAGAATGATCTCTTAATTATTTAGTACAGTGAATCAAAAGAATGTCTGGAGGTTGTAAAGACCTTTCTTACCCACTCCCATAATTTACATTTTAAGATAACAGGATTAGCCAAAAGGTTTTTTCCAGAAACTGTCCGCAAGCAGGATACATTATTGTTATATAATCCTAAAGAATGCAGAGGAAAAAAAGTTTATCCTTTCCTCCTTCTTGAGAATTCCAGGCTCCTCTCTCCTTGGGGACCCCCGGACTTCTTATCAACCTGCCTAGGTATCGACTCTCTCAGTAGCAGAGTTGAGGTTCAACCTAAGCACAAAAGCTTCTTAATCTGTCCTGTGCTAGCTACTATTGCTGTAAATATTAACACTTATTGTTACATTTTTGTATCTTTAACATAAAATAATGTCAAAATCATTGTTTCATTTAATGTTCCAGCATATTATGAGGATGTTCCTTTTTTTTAAATTTGGTGTAATATATTTATCGATTTGCATGCGTTCAGTATTCTTCCATCTAGGGATAACTCCAACTTACATTGTATTTTTTTGTTTTTGTTTTTGACTTTCAACATTAACATTTTATTATACAGGGACCTCAAATGTCACTTATAGTTTACATATATTTGAAGAAATTAACAGATTATATGTATCTGTACCTGGCTCAAGATACCAACCTTGAAATATAGCAGAATTTTTACAGAAATGGAGTCTAAACCACAGGTACTAAGTATACTTCTCAGGTCTCATCTTTTAAATGACTCAATCTGCTAAACAGAACAGGATACTATATTCAACATTTGCAATAACCTATAAAGGAAAAGAAACTGAAAAATAGATACCTGAATTACTATGCTCTATGAAGCTCAACACAGTACTGTTAATCAGTTCAGTTCAGTCGCTCAGTCGTGTCCGACTCTCTGCGACCCCATGAATCACAGCACGCCAGGCCTCCCTGTCCATCACCAACTCCCAGAGTTCACTCAAACTCATGTCCACAGAGTCGGTGATGCCATCCAGCCATCTCATCCTCGGTCGTCCCCTTCTCCTCCCGCCCCCAACCTTTCCCAGCATCAGAGTCTTTTCCAGTGAGTCAACTCGTCGCATGAGGTGGCCAAAGTATTGGAGTTTCAGCTTTAGCATCAGTCCTTCCAATGAACACCCAGGATTGATCTCCTTTAGAATGGACTGGTTGGATCTCCTTGCAGTCCAAGGGACTCTCAACAGTCTTCTCCAGCACCACAGTTCAAAAGCATCAATTCTTCGGCAATCAGCTTTCTTCACAGTCCAACTCTCACATCCATACATGACCATGGGAAAAACCATAGCCTTGACTAGACGGACCTTGGTTGGCAAAGTAATGTCTCTGCTTTTTAATATACTATCTAAGTTGGTCATAACTTTCCTTCCAAAGAGTAAGCGTCTTTTAATTTCATGGCTGCGATCAGCATCTGCAGTGATTTTGGAGCCCAAAAAAAATAAAGTCTGACACTGTCTCCACTGTTTTTCCATCTATTTCCTATGAAGTGATGGGACCAGATGCCATGATCTTTGTTTTTTGAATGTTGAGCTTCAAGCCAACCTTTTCACTCTCCTCTTTCACTTTCATCAAGAGGCTTTTGAGTTCCTCTTCACTTTCTGCCATTAGGGTGGTGTCATCTGCATATCTGAGGTTATTGATATTTCTCCCAGCAATCTTGATTCCAGTTTGTGCTTCTTCCAGCCCAGCATTCCTCATGATGTACTCTGCATAGAAGTTAAATAAGCAGGGTGACGATATACAACCTTGACGTACTCCTTTTCCTATTTGGAACCAGTCTGTTGTTCCATGTCCAGTTCTGACTGTTGCTTCCTGACCTGCATACAGGTTTCTCAAGAGGCAGGTCAGGTGGTCTGGGATTCCCATCTCTTTCAGAATGTTCCACAGTTTATTGTGATCGACACAGTCAAAGGCTTTGGCATAGTCAATGAAGCAGAAATAGATGTTTTTCTGGAACTCTCTTGCTTTCTCCATGATCCAGTGGATGTTGGCAATTTGATCTCTGGTGCCTCTGCCTTTTCTAAAACCTGCTTGAACATCTGGGAGTTCACGGTTCACATATTGCTGAAGCCTGGCTTGGAGAATTTTGAGCATGATTTACTAGTGTGTGAGATGAGTGCAACTGTGCAGTAGTTTGAGCATTCTTTGGCATTGCCTTTCTTTGGGATTGGAATGAAGACTGACCTTTTCCAGTCCTGTGGTCACTGCTGAGTTTTCCAAATTTGCTGGCATATTGAGTGCAGCACTTTCACAGCATCATCTTTCAGGATTTGAAATAGCTCAACTCGAATTCCATCACCTCCACTAGCTTTGTTCGTAGTGATGCTTTCTAAGGCCCACTTGACTTCACATTCCAGGATGTCTGGCTCTAGGTCAGTGATCACGTTATCGTGACTATCTTGGTTGTGAAGATCTTTTTTGTACAGTTCTTCTGTGTATTCTTGCCACCTCTTCTTAATATCTTCTGCTTCTGTTAGGTCCATGCCATTTCTGTCTTTTATCGAGCCCATCTTTGCATGAAATGTTCCCTTGGAATCTCTAATTTTCTTGAAGATATCTCTTGTTTTTCCTATTCTGTTGTTTTCCTCTATTTCTTTGCATTGATCGCTGAGGAAGGCTTTCTTGTCTCTCCTCGCTATTCTTTGGAACTCTGCATTCAGATGCTTATATCTTTCCTTTTCTCCTTTGCTTTTCGCTTCTCTTCTTTTCACAGCTATTTGTAAGGCCTCCTCAGACAGCCAGTTTGCTTTTTTGCATTTCTTTTCCATGGGGATGGTCTTGGTCCCTGTCTCCTGTACAATGTCACAAACCTCTGTCCAGAGTTCATCAGGCACTCTATCTATCAGATCTAGACCCCTAAATCTATTTCTCACTTCCACTGTATAATCATAAGGGATTTGATTTAGGTCACACCTGAATGATCTAGTGGTTTTCCCTACTTTCTTCAATTTAAGACTGAATTTGGCAATAAAGAGTTCATGATCTGAGCCACAGTCAGCTCCTGGTCTTGTTTTTGCTAACTGTATACAGCTTCTCCATCTACTTCAATTTTTAAAAATTACAATCTTAGAATGACAATCATATCTAGCTAGATGTAAGCAGAAAGGTTATTTTAATTTGTAATTCATTGTTCCAATTTATTCATGAATACTAAATTTTCAAGAAGCCAATGGTTCCCAAGCTTGCATTTCATAGACCAGTTTAAAATTTCTTAAACTTTGTCAGGGATAAAAATGAGTCTTTGTGTGGAGGGAGATCGGAGCCTCAATATAGCCAGATAAAGACATGGAGGGAAAAAAGACCATGTATTCTTACCATTATACAGAAGAACAGATATTTTAATGCCACACGAAGAAAAACATTGCAATCAAATTTATCAGCTGTCCTGCACCATGAGTAGAAAAGCAAAACTCTTGCTCTGGAGGAGCCAAGAGCTGGAAGAAGTCTGGGTCTTTGAAGTTCATGGAGCTGCTCTTCTGGCTACAGACTGCCTGCTTCCAACTTGCTTTTGCCTGAGGAGGAAACAAATGCCTACTGCTGTTATTTTGGGTTTGTGTCTCAGCTGCCAAATTTAATTTAGTAACACATTCTGTAGGACTTTATTGGGAAAATTACCATAAGGCAAAGCACCTGCTAGCAAATAACTTTTTAAAATTTTATTTATTTATTTCTGGTAGCAGTGGGTCTTCGTTGCTGTGTGTGGGCTTTCTCCACTTGCAGCGAGCAGGGACTACACTCTAGTTGCATTGCATGGGCTTCTCATTGTTGTGGCTTCTCTTGTTGTGGAGCATGGGCTCTAGGCCTTGCGGGCATCAGTATTTGGGGCACAGGGGCCCAGCTGCCCTGAGGCATGTGGAGTCTTCTTAGAGCAGGGCTCAAACCCATGTCCCCTGCATCAGCAGCTGGACCCACAATCACTGGACCACCAGGAAAGTCCAGAAAATAACCTTGTATCTAATGGAGGAGATAGATATGAATGATAAATAGCAAAACAAGGTGCAGTAAAATCAAGAAAAAAAATTGAGTCTTCACTTGTGCAGTTGGAGCTCTTTGGTTGTTTCTCTGGGGAAAGGAAAAATGGAATTGCTAAGATTCCTGAGGAATAGAGCAGATCACCAGTGAGCTCCTGACTAGTTAATAATAATATATAACTCAGAAAGACCCTGGTGCTGGGAAAGACTGAAGGCAGGAGAAGAAGGGGACGACAGAGGATGAGATGGTTGGATGGCATCACCGACTCAATGGACATGAGTTTGAGTAAAGTCCAGGAGTTGGTGATGGACCGGGAAGCCTGGCGTGCTGCAGTCCATGAGGTTGCAAAGAATCGGACACGACTGAGCAACTGAACTGACCTAAACTGATTCCACAGGTCAGTATCCAAAATGCAAAACTCATGGACTGTTTGGGACTGACATTGATAATTTACCCAAAAAGCTAATTTTGTCTCATATAATGTTGACATTGGAAATGACTTTGGTTCAAGCATTTCTAGAGCCACTGAAACCCATGTGCTAATCTGATTTACCTAAATGTGACCAAACTAGTTTATGGAGCTGATCTATCAGTTAGTGATCTTTCAAACTAGCTAAAACAAAACAAAAGAGAGGGATGATTTATTGGTGCACCCAACTGAAAAGAGTAGAAGTGGAACTGACATTAAGCAAGATTATATTCAGGAACAAAAAAATGTTACCAGAATATTCAAGGTTTTCTCCAACCCCCTAACTTTTCTCTCCTTAGTATATGTGTTTGATTTTGAGGTTCTGTGTGGTGGTAAAAGTTCAGTCTCACATAATCTCCTAATGAGATCTAGCTGGAAACTACCTACTGCTTTCCTAGAAACTTCAGGAAATATCTCATTATATCCTACTCTCACTGAGTCAAATGCACATCCCTGGACCTATCTCCATGGCCTAGAAGATGCTGTGCTCACACTGACTAATGACTTTGTTTTTCTGGAATCAAAGCCCATGAAAGCTGAGAGTGGTAGAGGGAAGTGTCTGAGAAGAAATTTAAGATATTCTTACCAGACCCTGGGGGAAAATACACGGTAAATGATAAAAACATTAGATGTCAAATTTCAACACCTAATCTGTGATCTTTTCCAATACCCTATTTTATTGGCTAGTATTCAGTTCAGTTCAGTTCAGTCGCTCAGTCGTGTCCGACTCTTTGCAAGTATTACTGTCCTCCAATAGCTAACGTGGGCTTCCCAGGTGACACTAGTGGTAAAGAATCACCAGTGCATAAGAGACATGGGTTCGATCCCTGGGTCAGGAAGATTTCCTAGAGGAGGAAATGGCAACCCGCTCCTGTATTCTTGCCTGGAAAATTCCATGGGCAGAGGAGCCTGGTGTGCTAGAATCCATGGGGTCACAAAGAGTCGGATATGACTGAGCGACTAAGCAGCAATAGCCAATGTAAGAAGTGCTTTCAGTTATATCTGGATTCTGCCTTAGTGAAGGTTTTTTGTTTTGGTTTGGTTTTTTTTTTAGGTCAATTGCAGATCTTATAAGGGGAAACTACGACATTTTCCACTGTAATGTCTGACTCAACCTGGTTTCTATTTTTATTGGAGCTCCCACGTAGAAACACTAGTGAGTACTTTAAAAAACTGAAAGATCAAAGGAAAGTAGGAATTTTTCACTGTTTTGGAGCAAACAGGTCTATATAAATAAAATTAAGGCAAAAATTAAAAGAAGAAGCCATACAACACTAACTTAGCCAAGAAACAAATGTTTTTGAGTGTTTATTTAGCATAAATAGCATCTAGCTGTCATGGTGAAAGTCAAAAGACAAAGTCCACATCTAAGGGAAATAAAGCATATAGAAGTGTAGTAATTTGTGTGTTTAGTATAGTACACAGAAAATTACACTTGGGTCCAAATGTCACACTTGCAGAGGGAATCATGGTTCTTACTCAAATTCATGTGATCACAATGTCATAATCTTCCATTTAAGTTGTAGTGAATAAGAACATAAATGTAGGAAATGAGACCCCAAAATTGTCAAAACCTACGGACACGACTGAGCGACTTCACTTTCCCTTTTCACTCTCACGCATTGGAGAAGGAAATGGCAACCCACTCCAGTGTTCTTGCCTGGAGAGTCCCAGGGACGGGGGAGCCTGGTGGACTTCCGTCTATGGGGTCACACAGAGTCGGACACGACTGAAGTGACTTAGCAGCAGCAGCAGCACACATGTACATTATTATGATAAAACCACAGTACATTGGTAAAACCCCAAGTGCCATGACAGTTCTTAAAAATAAATCTCAGTGACTAAGAGATACTTTATGGAGATGATTTAGATAAGTCGAAAAGATTATGAATAACTCAACAGAATGACTGGAAAAAATGTTATATACATGCCCCACACCCTAAACATGACAATCTGTAAATGAATCAAGGATTTAAATGCAGAAAGAAAAAAACATGTATGTTCTAAAAGAAAATAGTACATTCCTTTATTACCTTGGCTTGGGAGGATCTTTCTAATTAAGTCTCCAAATCTAGAGTCATTAAAAAAAATACTGGTCCAATTCAACCACAGAGAAAAAGAAAAACCTGCTTGGAAGTACAATGCAAAGTCAAAAAAACAATAACATGCTGGGGGAAAATATCAACTAAAATCTCAGGCAAAGGGTTAATATCTCTAATGTATGTGGATTTCTTAGAAATTGATTTTTCAAATGCCATAGGAAAAGAATTAAAGATAAGCATGAACAGTTCACAAAAAATAAAGAAAATTACTATGAAATATGTGAAAAAATTCTCAGCTTCATTTAAGTTCAGGTTAGGGACTTCCTTGGTGGTCCAGTAGTTAAGAATCAGCTTTCCAATGCAGGGGATGTAGGTTTGAGCCCTTGTCAGGGAATTAAGTGGAGAAGGAAATGGCAACCCACTCCAGTGTTCTTGCCTGGAGAATCCCAGGGATGGCGGAGCCTGGTGGGCTGCCATCTATGGGGTTGCACAGAGTCGGACACGACTGAAGTGACTTAGCAGCAGCAGCAGCAGCAGCAGGGAATTAAGATCCCACATGCCACAGGGCAACTAAGCCTGAGCGCTGCAGCGAGAGTCTGAGCACTCTAGAGCCAACACTCCGTAACAAGTTAAGGCTCACCCACGAGCCTTAACTAGAGAAAGCCAGTGCACCATAACGAAGACCCAGAACAGCCAAACATTTTTTTTTTTTAAAGAAGTGCAGGTTAAAAGTAAACTGATATACCACTTTTCAGCTATAAGGAAAAATCCTAATGTTTGCTCACACTCTGTAATAATGACATGCCTATAGGGTGGGGAAGTGGAACTCATATACTGCTGGAAGGAGCATGAATTGATATAACACTTATGAAGGGCAATTGGGCAATGCCAATCAGGTTGTAAAAGCGAATGACTGATTCAGAAGGTCTAATTTTGAAACTTAATTCTGCGTGTTAGCACAAGAAGGACACCATGTATTTGTTAGTTTAGTCGGACAACATTCTCTATAATAGCAAAAGATGGAAAACAATTGAAATATCTATCAATGGAAGACTGTTAAAGTATATCGTTTCACTCAATGGAATATTTTCCTACTGTGCAAATGAATCAGCATCCTCTCCACATATCAATACAAGAAGATGGATTGACAGGTGAAAATAGCTTTAAGAAGCTGTAAGGGAGAGAGATCAATTAGGAGTGTGGGATTAACACAAACACACTGCTATATATAAAATTGGTAAGCAACAAGGGCCTACTGCATAGCACAGGGAACTGTAGTCAATATGTTGTAATAACCTAAAATGGAAAATAATCTGGAAAAGAATGCATATAATGGAAGCACTTTGCTGTATGGTTGGGACTAACGCAGCATTTTTCAGTGTGTATTTACTCGGCTGCCTCTGGCCCTGGCTGTGGCATGTGGGATCTTCCACGGCAGTGAGTGTACTCTTCAGCTGTGGTGCATAGACTTGGGAATTGTGGCTCCCAAGGCTTAGTTTCCCCATGGTATGTGGGTTCTTAGTTCCCCAACCAGGAATCGAAGCTGTGTCCCCTGCATTGCAAGATGGATTCTTAACCACTGAACCACTAGGGAAGTCCCAACACTGTAAATTAACTATACTTCAATATTTTAAAAAGCTGTAAGGTTATAAAAATATATCCTATGTATCTTTACAGTTAACCGGTAATGGTTGGGGATGGGGAGAGGGGCTGTGGTAAGACCTGGACATATGAAACAGCATTTTAGGGTATAATTTTTATACTTCTGTGGCTTTCGAACCAGATGAATGTATTGCTGATTAAAGTGAATTAAAGTTTTTTAAATAAAAAATTGTTAAAATTGGTTTCAAAGTAAAAACAAAGACATTAAAATCTTCAGAAATTTTTAAAAATCAATTTTGTCTTATGTTTTCCTCTCTTCCCCAGCCTCCTACACTGTGGGAAAACAGCAAGAATAAGATCATCTTTTTGTAAAACTTTTAATTTTGTATTAAGTTGTAGTCAATTAACAAAAAATGTGATAGTTTCAGGGAAACAGTGAAGGGACTCAACCATACATATACATGGATCCGTTCTCTCCCAAACCCTCCTCCCATCCAGGCTGCCACATAACTTGAGCAGAGTTCTATGTGCTATACAGTAGGTCCTTGTTGGTTCTCCATTTTAAATAAAGCAGCGTGTACCTGTCCATCCCAAGCTCCCTAACTATCCATTCCCCCTGTCTCTCCCCCCCAGCAACCATAAACTCAAAGAACAACATAATCTTTTATGAAGTGTTTTTTACAAACATTCTGAAGGCTCTAGTGATTTTTTTTTTATAATGTTCTTGCCTAGATCATAAAGTAAAACAACCCATGACACTCAGGTTATTAGATTGTAAGAGCTATTTGCTATTGTTTATAGAAGTCAGAGTTCACAAAGCTTTTTCTAGATCTACCAATTTTCTTTGGGAAATTTTTGAGATTCTACAGAACATAAGGTATTTTCATTGTAAGACAAGTTATAAGCAGTATTATAAGACAAGTTATAAGCAGTATTATAAGACAAATTCTGTGTCTCCTTTCAAACCCACGGACCAGGCTGATTTTGAATAGACACTGTTTTTCAGAATCTAGCATTGAGACCCTTGTTTTCTTATTTCTAGATTAATAGAAGCTAATAGTTAAAGAACCACCGTTCTCTTTAAATATTCTGTATTACTTTATCTGCACTCAGATAATAAAGAACAAATTTTATCATCTTAAGTCAATAATTTAACTGAATGATATGGAGGAAAAATGAATTCTAACATCCTTAGAAGAGACAGATCTAATTTAATTTGAAATTTTACTATTTAGAGATCAGAGAAATAAAACATATATGTGTATATTGATATGACATTTTTATGTTTAGCCTAAGGCATACAACACTACATGTGTGTTCAAATGTTACACTTCCAAAGCCATGGATCTTCTGCTTCAAATTCATGTGATGAAATTATTCTGAGATAAATCTGGTTTGGGATGAAAACAGCTTTCTAAGAAATATAGAAAATCATGAGGTTTTTAGAAGGGTTAAATACACAAGACGTTTTCCTTCCAAGGGAAAAAAATTCAAACAGAAGGTGATGACAACTCACTTTTCAGGTTATCTCTTGTTTATTCTCCTGGCATGGTATTTGGCCTCCTGAATTACCAAACACTCAAGGTTGCCGGGCACGTCCTCTTAGCCATGAGGAACTAGCTAGCTGGCTGAAAATTATGACACCCACCTGATACCAGGCAGCTGGTGCTTTCAATTCTTGTTGAAGACGTACTTGGTCATTTCTAATCAATTACATAATTCTAGAACAATGCACAGGATATTTTTAACGGTAGACAAAAATAACACATATATATTAGCCAAGGGCTTTACAAGGAAACATCATGAGCTTCTTTAAAATTTAAAGATTTATTAATTTTGTTTCTAGCTCTAAAAATAATGAGAGGGAGGGGAGATGGGAGAGGAAAAAAAAGTGTGCTAAAAAATTTGTGCAAAAAGCTTTACACAAGCAGGATGAATGTTAGTTCACTTGTATATTTACAGGACAGAATTTTAGGTTAAAAGGCCTATTTTATACATAAATATTATATCTATGTCCATTCCATACAGATACATAAAAGACATGTATGTTAATTTTGGACACCTTGCAAGCTCAATAATATATTTACATCTCAGCTTTAAATTCAGTTCTGCTCAGTTCAGTCACTCAGTCTAGTCTGACTCCTTGCGAGCTCATGGACTGCAGCAAGTCAGGTTTCCCTATCCATCACCAACTCCTGGAGCTTGCTCAAACTCATTTTAAATTAGAGGCCTATTAAATGTTTTCCTCCATGTTTCAACCCGTACAATAGTCAGATCTTTCAAATAGTCAGATCTTCAAGATTTTAATAGTAACAATGTCTCTGAATATCTAAAGCGTTTTAAAGAGAAAAAAAATCTGCTAAGAAATTGGTTTTTCTTTTTGTTTTGTAAGCAGCAAGAATGGAATGAGAGATGATGTCTTGTTTTATGTGGACATCTTTAAGGCTAAATTATACTGCAAGGAATTTTGTCAATGATAGTAGCCAGTTTTCACTTTAGTCCTGAATATCCTTTAATCCTCATTCTTATTTTTTTTTTCAATCCTACTTCAGAATTGTGCTACCTTCACACTATTATATGGATCATTGTAAGCCATGTGAAATATTGTCTAAAAAATGTATACTTTAAATAAGTCAAACTACACAAAGAGCAGTAACATGCAAAATCTTCAGACTTTCATTGACTGTCATGTTCCAGACATTGTGCTAGGGGCTGAGAATTAAAGCTGAAAACAGCACAGTTCCACCTTTAACCATCTTATAGGAGAAGAAATAGAGGCAAGCAGGAAGTCACTATAAAATACAATATGACAAAGCAGCCAAGGATAAACACAGGGCATTAAAGAAACAGCTGGACCAAGGCTTTCTGAAGCTCCACTTTCCTGGTTTCCTTAGATATTCTTCTTTAAGGGATATCTTGAGGTCACTTAGAGGTGCTTGCTGGGGGCCCAGAATGAGCAGCCCTCAGACTATTCCTGGCAAAGGGGACAGTAACTGCCCAGGGAGAGAATCAGGTCTGAGGGTTTTGAAATGCAGCCTGATGGCCCTGGAGCGTCAGATTCTAGGTTCTGCGTGTTAGATGGTGAGGCTGGGGCAGGTGATTTCTCTGGCTATTTCACAGAGATTCCACTATTAAAAGTGGCCACAAAACACAGGGCATCACAAAATTGATAGTGGGTGCTGACATTGTGGAGTCCTACACCAAGGTCACAGATACAGAGCCCTGTACCAAGGTCACAGGACAAAAATCTGCAGCATTGGCTGAGTCCCATAACAACTGCTGCCATGAGCCTCCTGATCTAAACTGGTCAGTTCCCTGACTTAACACCCTATCAAATCACTTACTGCCACCCTTCCAGCAGGCATTTTCTTTGTCTTGAGACTATAAATCTTAGCTACCAGCCCTTGAAAAACTGTGGGCTCTGCCTTGAGCCAGCCCACTGTTCTAATGGCGTCTCCCGCTCTAATAAACTCTATTATCCTCTCATTCTGCTCATGTCTGAAAATTTTTTTCCAACCCATGCATGGACCACAATAGGCATTATTTAGACGCAGAATAATTATGGACTTTTGGCTTTGTTGGGTTTCTGAATAATGTATCCGTTAAACTCTAAATAAAGATATTCATTGATTTACATGTATTTTTATAAAGAAAAGGGATCTCTTTCCTCTTCTTCCTCCATTCCTTAACCTGAGAATGGACTGCAAGTACACACGGAGACCCCAGACTCAAGTGAGAAATACATCATTTCCAAAGGAAGGATTTTCCAGGGAAGGCAGAGCTCCTGGTTCTTACCAAGTACTAATACTTCCAATTCCCTTGTGTGCCAGTAGTGGCTTAGAAAGGTGGGTGCATCTCTGCATTATCCTTTCCCCGCCTCTTTTCCTCGTTCCCTTAATCCATTCCGCATCTTCTATATTTTCCCTATTATTTTTTAAATTGTGCCATTTCAACATTTCACTCATACTTGATAACTGAAACCTTCCTGATTTTGCTTCTATAAAGTGCCTAAATATGAAGAAATCAGCCTAGGCCTCCCTCCAGAAACAGATTTATACATTTATGAATCTAACCATTAATTTCAAATTAGTATTTACTTCTCTTGTGATTCAGCTGGTAAAAAATCTACCCGCAATGTGGGAGACCTGGGTTTGATCCCTGGGTTGGGAAGATTCCCCTGGAGAAGGGAACGGCTACCCACTCCAGTATTCTGGCCTGGAGAATTCCATGGACTGTGTAGTCCACGGGATTACAAAGAGTCAGACACAACGGAGCACCTTTCAGTTACTGAGTACGAGGCAGTGTAACAAGAACTGCAGAAAGAGTAGAAAACCACAGACATGAGCCTAGTGGACAAAACGATGCCACTCAAATAATTACACAGTTAGACATATTGAATGTATAATTACAAACTGTAATACATATTATGAGGAAAATGTGCCTTGCTTCAGGGAACCATACAGGGCTTCCCTCTGGGACAGTTACACTTGATCTGAAGGGGAAAGATTTGAGGAGCATTGTAGGCAGAGAGCAAAGTATGTACGATCAAGACTCAGGCAGAAAGAACCATGATCTATTTAAGAAACTGAAAGAAAGCCAGTGAGGAGGGTGTTCAAAGAAAAAAAAAAATGATAAAAAAGAAGCTGCGGAAGTACACAGGAGCTGGATTCTGCAAGAACTTATAAGTCAGGCTTCTGATCTGAATATGTAGCCTAAGAACTTGAAGGCAATTGAGAGTTCTGAGTTTGAGTGTGACTTGACCCAAGTTTCTGTTTTCAAAAACAAAACAAAACACCAAACAAACAAACAGCACAACACTTTTATTGTCAAGTGGCAAGAGTGAATCCTGGAAACGATTACAAGAGATGACTGCAATTTAGACTAGGATAGCTCAGTTGGTAAAGAATCTGCCTGCAATGCAGTAGACCTGGGTTCAATCCCTGGGTTGGGAGAAGGGAAGGGCTACCCACTCCAGTATTCTGGCCTGGAGAATTCCATGGACTGTATAGTTCATGGGGTCACAGAGAGCTAGACATGACTGAGCGACTTTCACTTTCACTTAGACTAAGATGGTGATGGCAGATAGAGAAGCTGGAGAATTTTGGAGCTATTTACCAGATTGCATTCACAAGGGCTTAAGAAAAACAAGCAGAGCAGCTTCTAGAGCCAGACCTCCTGATATAAGTCATGTCTCTTACACCTGTAAGCTGTGTGACGTTGAATCAATCCATTAACCTTTGCCTCATTTTTCTCATGTGTAAAATGGGTAAAATATTGGTCCTTCCCACCTGTGGTTGTTGTGAGAACTAAATACTTGAGAGACATAAAGCACCTAGTCCATTGGCTGACACTAGAGCTCTAGAAATGTGATGCTCTCAGCCTAGACACAAAGTAGGTCAGTGGAGAAAAGGGAGGTACCCTGCAGGCTACTCAGAAATACATTCAATGCATTCAAATGTGACCTGAATTTGTTTAGGAGGAATCACAAAGGAACAAAAAATTGTTAGGCTCTAATCTGGTAACAGTCAATAAGAAATCATCTGTGTTGTGCACAAGGAGAGAAGCTTTTTTTTTCAGTTCAGATCCCAAAGAGGAAATTACTCTCCCTTCAAAAAGTGATTTAAAACAATAGAACTCGATTTCGCTGAGGAATGTTGAACATCAAAGAGAAAAATCACAAGTGGGTACGCTTATTACCTTGGGTAATAAGGAATGAGCAACAACTTCCTTACGAAGCTATTGACATAATCATCTACCCTTTCAGCAAATACTTCCGGAGTGTGTGCAACATGTCAGGCAATTTGTGAGGTGCAGGACACAGAAGTGACTATAACAGACAGGGGTATGTCTGTTACAACCCTGTTACAACAGGTTAGTGAAGATTAGCATGGGAGCATTAAGCAAATCCAAGAAATTATTTTAAATAAAACACTATATTTGAAATTAACAAATTTAAAAAGGAAATAAAATTGATAAAGAAAAAATGAGGAAAAATAGAAACAGTTACTAAACACAATAAGGGCTGTGTTTCAGAGTTCAAGAGCAAACATTCTATTAAGATATTAATACTTCCAGCAGTCTGATAAGAGTCACTGATAGACACCTGTCATGATTATTTGGCAATGCTTAGTATATTCTAGCTTTTGCAATCAAAGAAAAATGAGATGTGCTACAAATATTAAGAAAGAATTTCCATCTTGATACGATTGCCTACCTAAAAATATTCAAGAAACACCATTAAAAACCTATCAGTGCTAATAACACAATGTAATATGGCAGATACAAGAGAACTGTAAACATCAACTATGTTTCTTTATATTAGAAGTTTAAAATTGAAATTTATTTCACATATCACACTAAAGATAAAGAATTTAAAATAACACATGAAAAGATGCTCCACATCACTCATTATCAGAGAAATGCAAATCAAAATCAAGTGAGGTACCATCTCACACCAGTCAGAATGGCTGCTATCCAAAAGTCTACAAACAATACATGCTGGAGAGGGTGCAGAGGAAAAGGAACCCTCTTACACTGTTGGTGGGAATGCAAGCTGTACAGCCACGATGGAGAACAGTGTGGAGATTCCTCAAAAAACTGGAAATAGAACTGCCATATGACCCAGCAATCCCACTGCTGGGCATACACACCGAGGAAACCAGAATTGAGAGAGACACTTATACCCAATGTTCATCGCAGCACTGCTTATAATAGCCAGGACATGGAAGCAACCTAGATGTCCATATGCAGACGAATGGATAAGAAAGCTGTGGTACATTTACACAATGGAGTACTACTCAGCAATTAAAAAGAATGCATTTGAATTAGTTCTAATGAGGTGGATGAAACTGGAGCCTATTATACAGAGTGAAGTAAGCCAGAAAGAAAAGCACCAATACAGTATACTAACGCATATATATGGAATTTAGAAAGATGGTAATGATGACCCTATATGAGAGACAGCAAAAGAGACACATGTGTAAAAACAGACTTTGGGACTCTGTGGGAGAAGGTGAGGTTGAGATGATGTGAGAGAATAGCATTGAAACATGTATATTATCATATGTGAAATAGATTGCTAGTCCAGGTTCGATGCATGAGACAGGGTGCTCAGGGCTGGTGCACTGGGATGACCCTGCAGGATGGGATGGAGAGGGAGGTGGGAGGGGTGTTTAGGATGTGGAACACATGTGCACCCATGGCTGATTCATGTCAATGTATGGCAAAGCCCACCACAATATTGTGAAGTAATTAGCCTCCAATTAAAATAAAAAATAATAAAGAAAGAAAAGAAAAGAATTTAAAATACCCATGAATAAATTAAATGAGGTGAAATAAAAGTAAAATATTATATGATGAAAATTATAAATTTACTAATTATAAATCATAATAAAATAACTTTATAATTGATAAAATGTATTAATGAAAGGATCTAATTTCAGAGAAATTTATATTTCTGAGTGGAAAGACAATATCCTAAAGATATCCATCCTTCAGTTCAGTCCAGTCACTCACTCGTGTCTGACTCTTCACGACCCCCATGGACTGCAGCATGCCAGGCTTTCCTGTCCATCACCAACTCCCAGAGCTTGCTCAAATTCACGTCCATTGAGTCAGTGATGCCCTCCAACTATCTCATCCTCAGTCATCCTCTCCTCCACCTGCCTTACCAATATAAAATAACTTGAATCCCAGGCAAAATCTGAATGAACTAATGTTTGATTTTTGATTTGGTGGGGTGAGAGCTGTGTGGGGAGGGTGACTGTTTCGGTGGTGATGGATTCGTCCAAATGCAATGGAATTAGATGATACATTTAAAGTAAGATAGTAATATGGTCATGCTGCTGCTGCTGCTAAGTCACTTCAGTCGTGTCCGACTCTGTGACCCCATAGACGGAAGCCCACCAGGCTCCCCCGTCCCTGGGATTCTCCAGGCAAGAATACTGGAGTGGGTTGCCATTTCCTTCTCCAATGTGTGAAAGTGAAGTCGCTCAGTTGTATCCGAACCTTAGCGACCCCACGGACTGCAGCCTATGTTTAAATGGC
The DNA here is from genome assembly GCF_049115385.1 of Moschus berezovskii. Lineage (NCBI taxonomy): Eukaryota > Metazoa > Chordata > Mammalia > Artiodactyla > Moschidae > Moschus > Moschus berezovskii. Next base: position 93,464,077 of record NC_142465.1, read on the forward strand.
CACTTTTACTGTTGAGTGGAAAATAGATTGTGTATATTTGTGACAAGGAGGAGAGCTAGAGAAATGCAAGGAGCCTAGGTAGGAGAAGTAAGAAGGTCCAAGATGGAGGGAATATGTGTATACATATAGCTGATTCACTTTGTTGTACTGCAGAAACTAACAGAATATTGTAATAAGATTATACACCAAAAAAAAGAAAAGAAAAAAATAGAAGGCTAAGGCAGTTTAAGGGCTTCCCAGGTGGGTGACTCAGTGGTAAAGAATCCACCTGCAATGCTGGAGACGTGGGTTTGATTCCCTGGGTTGGGAAAATCCCCCCAGAGAAGGAAATGGTGACCCAATCCAGTATTCTCACCTGGAAAATTCCATGGACAGAGGAGCCTGGTGGGTTACAGTCCAAGGGGTGGCAAAGAGTCGGACACGATTTAGTGACTAAACAACAATAATAACAACAACAGCACAAGGGCAGTTTAAAGGTTATGGTTAACAGCTAGCGATGGCCAAGGTGGAGGAGAGAAATGGATTCCTTTGATATATAATTACGAGGAAAAAATTGATAGGACTCAAGGTTTAAACTATGACCATTTTCAGATGCAGAATGAAAAATTTGGAAGTATTATTAATAATAAGGATCCTGAGATGAGATAGTGATTTCTAATAGGAATGTCATGAAACAGACCGACTGCTGGGAAGCATTAAGGAAAGCCCACATGGACATCTCAAAAAGACTAAGACTCAGAGTAGATGAGAGACTCTGCTCTCATCCGAATCTAGCTAATGCTGGGCTTTCAGTAGCTCCCTGCAAAGAGAAAACTAGAAGTTAATATTGGAACTTTCATTTGTATCTGCTGCAAAGGTTCTGCTGAAGTGTTTAAACATTGTTCATTTTATACTTGAATTCAGACACAATCAAATCCTGTTGTCTTCATAAAATCCTAAATAATGAAATCTTCCAGAGCCTGATACACATTAAATATCTCGACTAGGTGGATGCTACGTGAATTACACTCAAACTTCTGCTATGCAGAGTAAGAAAACTGGGTGAGCAGTATTTCTCATAGGGTTTTCTTTTACCAGGTCCAATTCCTGTGTTGATTTCAGAGAAGGAATTATTTTCCCCAGCGGAGGATCAATTCCTTTCTCTTGACTTCTCAGGCAGGTTTAAGGAGGTCAATTCTCCATGAGAATGTTTTTTAAAAATATCATTTTGGCAAATAATTACCATCACAAATAAGAATAAAAGCCTAGCCATAACAATCTTCTGAATCTCTAAAAAAAAATAAAAAGAGAAAGAAACAGATGCTTAGGACAGATAATAATTTTCTCTTCCTGTTATTCTAGAAATCACTCTGCTTCTCACTGAAAGAGAAAAAAATTTTCATTTTAAATTATATATTTCGGTAGAGGTAAATTTTTAAAATTCTGCACGATGAAGATAAAGTTCTTTTTTTTTTTTTTTTAACAATGAAGACAAAGTTCTTAACTTCACATATATACTCACAGACTGGTACACATGTCCCAGGTTGTCTGCAAAACTTCTTATAATAGTATTTGGATATCTTACTATTCCTAATTAAAATTTGTATGTTTTGAGACAAAATAAACCTTAAGAACAAGAGTCAAGGTCTTTTTTTATTTTTCCATGAGTGATCTTGTGAAAACTGTTGCTCTATTCCTGAATCCAGAACTAATTTTTTTTTTTTTTTGCTGCCCTGGGGTCTTCACTGGGGGTCTGTGGGCTTTCTCGAGTTGGGTACGCTAAGTTGTCCCATGGTATCTGGGATCTTTGTTCCTGAACCAGGGATTGAACTCACATTCCTTGCATTGGAAGGTGGATTCTTAACCAATGGATCACCAGAGAAGTCCCTCAAGGCCTAATTTTAACGAGGTGCAAAGATAAGAAAATAAATGCTTTCTGAACAAGCAGTATCTTTGAACTTCCATCCAGAAGTTTATCTGATCTTGGACGGAAGGACTCAACATCAGTTTTTAATTGCAAAACTACACCTAGTGCCAAATTGATTTTCTCATTCATTCTGGGAATTTGGCCACCTGACTAAGACACATTTCCCAGTTTTTCCTGAGACCAAGTATAGACATGGAAGTAATTTTGCACCAAAGGAAAATTAACCTAGATCAAACCAGTCAATCCTGAAGGAAATCAGTCCTGACTATTCATTGGAAGGACTGATACTAAAGCTGAAGCTCCAATACTTTGGCCACCTCATTGGAAAAGACCCTGATGCTGGGAAAGATTGAAGGCAGGAGGAGATGGTTGGATGGCATCACCAACTAGATGGACTTGAGTTTGAGAAAGCTCCAGGAGTTGGTGATGGACAGGGAAGCTTGCCATGCTGCAGTCCATGGGGTCACGAAGAGTTGGACACAACTGAGTGACTGAACTGATACTGAACCTAGTGTATTTTTCTCATCTCTTCCCTGAAGGTAAGAGCTGCTAGGTTAACTGCAAGAGATGATAAAGTGCTTTTAACTCTTCCTTGGTTATCTTAGAAGACATTGCTTAGTTATATTCATTCTGATTATTCATTTCCTGAGCCTACCTGAGCACTATCTACTTTGCATTGTAGTTAAGTTTTCTTCTCTGATTAGTTCATTGTAAAATGTCGTCCCTTGCTATTCAGCTAATTATGACGTTATATGATATAGTTCCAAGAAGAAAAATTGTCATGAATTCTGGGACTTTCTAAAGTCTTGGATATAAATCAGTTCTGTTCACATTCCTTTGGTGGAAAATTACTTCCATGCTTATACCTGGTCTCCAGAAAAACTGGGAAGTGTGTCTCAGTCAGGTGGCCAAATTCCCAGAATGAATGGGAAAATCAGTTCAGCACACAATCTAAAAAGTAAGCTATCCAAGAAATAAATTTTTGATTTTGCAAACCAAGCTAAAGTTTCTAAGTATTGTCGCAAAGAAAAAAAAAGGAAAGAAAAAATTTTTTTTAAAAATCATAATAATGTTAACACATTCTGTGGATAGTAGAGACCACAGCATTACCTTTATCATTTGCTTTATTATTCATCTTTGATTTATTTATTCATATATGATTTTTAACAAGATAGTTATACATATGTTTGGTGAAATACTGACTTCATTTAAAACACTTACCTGGGATCACACATCAAAGAAAAAAAAAAAGACAACCTCAAAACTCAAATCCACACTCCTAATCACTAAGATACCAATATGCTGAAGAATATATATGCCTCCCGCAATGCTTATCTTCATTGCCTTGCATTAGAAAGACCTCTGAAAACAAACACAGTACTTATTTGCCATGTGTGGAAACATGGCACCTATGGATGGACTTAGAAAAAAATCTCTTGGCATTTTCTAATACCACTTTCCTCTTAAACTTTCAGTTTAAATCAACATTAAACAGCTTTGTAATCGTATCAAGAAAGTGATTCCACAGTATTCCTTGGGAACATTTCTGGGTCACAAGAACAACTTTTTTTCTAGTCGAAGTGCACAGTGCACATGCAATTGCCAGCCACATAAGGTAATAAATACTGCTTCTCCTCCAAGTGCAGTGATTGAGAAATAGTCTGGTACTGATCTTGTGAAAGATATAATTAAAAAAAAAAAACCTTTCAATATAAACACATATATAGTATAAAATCACTATCATATATATAGTGTAAAAGGTTGTGGCCATATTTTATTTCCTGATTTGGGTGAAGAATGTCAGAAAAGTAAGCCTGTCAATTATTTCTAACCTCCAGACCAGTGGCCTTGCATCCAAGTAGAGCTAGGGAGTCTAACTGGCAGCCAACCAGTAGTCTCCTAAGTGGAGACTGGGGCAGAGGCAACTTTGCATCTTGGCCAGCCACAGGTCAACTTCATGCATCAAGATTGCAGTACCTGGACTCTGAGCCAAAGCAGGATTTGACAGACCCTACGAGGGAGGTGCTTACATTTTCTTAAGTAATCCTCACAACAACCTCATGAGGTAAATGTTATTACCCCCATGTCACAGGGTAGTGAGTAGTTCAGTTCTAATGGAAATTAGCCTGACTCCAAAGCTCTTTTTATTTTTATTTTGTTTTTACTTATTTTATGCACCTTGAGTCATGTGGGATGTTAGTTCCCCGACCAGGGATAGAACTCTCGAACCCTGTATTGGAAGTACAGAGTCTTAACCACTAGACCACCAGGGAAGTCCGCCAAAGCTCCCCCTTTTTAAAAAAATTTCACTATACTACCTCTCCAGCAATCTGATATGTGTACAGTCTGATCAGGCTTTGGTTTCTCCTCTTGGCAGATTTTGTCATCAACTTTACACACCTTTGCTTTGATTCTGATTTTTTTAACTGATATTTTTAAAAAGTGGTCATATTGATTCTATTAAAATTTTAATAGGAAAAAAGAGGATGGGCACACATTGAAAAAAAAAATTACAAAATTCGATTGAATATCTCAGTGTGACTTACTCTCTCCCCAGAGAGAAATCCTCTCTCTGCCTTCTGTCTTACCCCAAATCCCATTCTTTCAGCTCTTCATTCACAGGAGCTAAAGCTCCTTCTCTGAATCTCTTTATCTTGTATAGTAGACTCAGGAAAGAAGAGTTTAAAATAAAGCCAGAGAAGCGAGCACAGTGAAGCAAAATTTCTATTTCAAAAAAACAAGTTATGGGTGTCTAAGCAAAACTCCATTTATGCTCCCCTAAAATCATCTCAATGATCAAGGTCAAAAATCTTTCTCATTGTCATCAATAAGCATGACAATGGGCATTGTCAACTTAGATTATAAGGTTAATTTTAGAATAACTTCTTCTTTCATTGACCATTTCCTGATCAGCAAATCCAAATGTGCGCAGTAAAAAATAAAATTAAAAGCCTAAGATTCCTGTGTTTTAGGGAGTCATTTACAGTTAACCTAAATGAGTAAAATAACCCTGTGGAGACAAGGTAACTATGGTCACTGCTAAACTAAGACAGGCTTCTCCAGTTCCAGTGACTGGTGCTGTGAAGGTATGCAGATAGGATCTAGATTTTTCAGGAGAAAATAGAAACCCAAAGTTTTATGTTGAATGTCCCTTTTTTGAGAAATAATTACTCCTTTTATATTAAGGACAAGGAATCTGCCTGCAATGCGAGAGACCCGGGTTCGATCCCAGGTTGGGAAGACCCTCTGGCGAAGCGAATGACTACCCTCTCCAGTATTCTTTCCTGGAGAATTCTGTGGACAGGGGAGCTTGGTGAACTATATAGTCCATGGGGGTCACACTTTCACTTTCACACCAAGTAAAATTCAGGGGACTGTATTGTGAGTTCTGCCATAACAGCTGAATTTTCTGGAGCTCCTGTTTTAGCACTCTGCATTCCCTCTTCCTGGGATCTTACTGTTCCTGTAATCTCAGTTACCAGTTATGTCTGAGGTCAGTCCTCTGAGGTTCTGAGTAGGGAGTATATCTAACATTTTTTTGAACATCTGGCTGGTATTTCAAACTCACCATGGCTAAAACTGAAGTCAGTCTAATCTCTCAAGTAAATCTATTCTTCCCCTCAGTGTTTCTTATTTTAGTACCCTGCATGACCATCTGCATAGATGCCAGGCTAGGCACCAAGCTACCCTTCTCCACCTTCAGAACTCCAGGACTTGTGATCCTGTGAACTCTTTTTTTTTTTTTTTGCCAATTGTTTCCACTATTTATTTATACTGAAGTACAGTTGATTTCTCCTGGGTCCTAGCACACACAAGGTTTTGTTTGTGCCCTCCAAGAGTCTGTTTCCCCAGTCCTGTATAAGTTCTGTAATCAAATCCTGCTGGCCTCTAAAGTCAAAGGGGATCCCTTTGCCAGATCCCCAGGTTGGGAGATCTAGGGTGCTAGAACTTCATTAACAGTGCGAGCATTTCTTTGGTATAATTGTTCTGCAGTTCGTGGGTCGTCTACTTGATGGCTCTATGGTGGGGCTAATGGCGACCTCCTCCAAGAGGGCTTATGCCACATGCTGTGTGACCAAGGTCTGCTGCACCCAGAGCCCCTGCCCCTGCATCAGGCCACTGCTGACCCGTACCTCTACAGAAGATACTCAAACACTCAAAGGCAGGTCTGGCTCAGTCTCTGTGGGATCTCTGGGTCCTGTGCACACAAGATTTTGTTTGAGGCTTCTGAGCATCTCTGGTGGGTATGGACTTTGATTCTAAATGTGATTTCACCCCTCCTACTATCTTGCTGAGGCTTCTCCTTTGTCCTTGGACATGGAGAATCCTTTTTTGGTGAGATCCAAAATTCTCCTGTCGATGGTTGCTCACCAACGAGTTGTAATTTTGGAATTCTCACAGAAGAAGATGAGCTCACATCCTTCTACTGTGCCATCTGTCTCAAGCAGTAATGCTGAAGAAACTGAAGTTGAATGGTTCTGTGAAGACCTACAAGACCTGCTAGAACAAACATGCTCCAAAAGATGTCCCTTTCATCATAGAGGACTGGAATGCAAAAATAGCAAGTCAAAACATACCTGGAGTAACAAGCAAATTTGGTCTTGGAGTACAAGAATGAAGTACAATGAAGCAGGGCAAAGGCAAACAGAGTTTTGCCAAGAGAACACACTGGTCATAGCAAACACCCTCTTCAAACAACACAAGAGAAGACTCTACACATGGACATCACCAGACGATCAACACTGAAATCAGACTGATTATATTCTTTGCAGCCAAAGATGGAGAAGCTCTATACAGTCAGCAAAATCAAGACTGGGAGATAACTGTGGCTCAGATCATAAACTCCTTGTTGCAAAATCCAGACTTAAATTGAAGAAAGTAGGGAAAACCACTAGACCATTCAGATATGACCTAAATCAAATCCCTTATGATTATACAGTGGAATTGACAAACAGATTCAAGGGATTAGATCTGATAGACAGAGTGCCTGAAGAACTATGGACAGAAGTTCGTGACATTGTACAGGAGGCAGGGATCAAGACCATCCCCAAGAAAAAGAAATTCAAAAAGGGAAAATGGCTGTCTGAAGAGGCCTTACGAATAGCTGAGAAAAGAAGAGAAGCTAAAGGCAAAGGAGAAATACAAAGATATACCCATCTGAATGCAGAGTTTCAAAGAATGGCAAGGATAGATAAGAAAGCCTTCCTTAGAGATCAGTGCAAAGAAATAGAGGAAAACAATAGAATGGGAAAGACTAGAGATCTCTTCAAGAAAATGACAGATACCAAGGGAACATTTCATGCAAAGCTGGGCACATTAAAGGACAGAAATGGTATGAACTTAAATCAAGCAGAAGATATTAAGAAGAAGTGGTAAGAATGCAGAGAAGAACTATATAAGAAAGATCTTCATTACCCAGAGAGCCATGATGGTGTGATCACTCACCTAGAGCCAGACATCCTGAAGTGCAAAGTCAAGTGGGCCTTCAGAAGCATCACTATGAACAAAGTGGAGGTGATGGAATTCCAGTTGAGCTATTTCAAATCCTAAAAGATGATGCCATGCAAGTGCAGCACTCAATATGCCAGCAAATTATAAAACTCAGCAGTGGCCACAGGACTGGAAAAGGTCAGTTTACATTCCAATCCCAAAGAAAGGCAATGTCAAAGAATGTTCAGACTACTCCACAATGGCACTGATCTCACACATTAGCAAAGTAATGCTCAAAATTCTCCAAGCCAGGCTTCAACAGTACCTGAACTAAGAACTTGCAGCTGGATTTAGAAAAGGCAGAGGAACCAGAGATCAAATTGCCAACATCTGTTGGATCATAGAAAAAGCAAGAGAATTCCAGAAAAACATCTACTTCTTTATTGACTATGCCAAAGACTTTGACTGGGTGGATCACACCAAACTGTGGAAAATTCTGAAAGAGATGGGAATACAGACCACCTTACCCGTCTCCTGAGAAACCTGTATGCAGGTCAAGAAGCAACAGAACTGGACATGGAACAGACAGGTTCCATATTGGGAAAGGATTGCCTCAAGGCTCTATATTGTCACTCTGCTTATTTAACTTATATGCAGAGTTCAGTTCAGTTCAGTTCAGTCGCTCAGTCGTGTCTGACTCTCCGCGACCCCATGAATCACAGCACGCCAGGCCTCCCTGTCCATCACCAACTCCCGGAGTACACTCAAACCCACATCCACAGAGTCGGTGATGCCATCCAGACAACTCATTCTCGGTCGTCCCCTTCTCCTCCCGCCCCCAACCTTTCCCAGGATCAGAGTCTTTTCCAGTGAGTCAACTCGTCGCATGAGGTGGCCAAAGTATTGCAGTTTCAGCTTTAGCATCAGTCCCTCCAATGAACATCCAGGATTGATCTCCTTTAGAATAGACTGGTTGGATCTCCTTGCAGTATAAGGGACTCTCAAGAGTCTTCTCCAACACCACAGTTCAAAAGCATCAATTCTTCGGCGATCAGCTTTCTTCACAGTCCAACTCTCACACCCATACATGACCACGGGAAAAACCATTGCCTTGACTAGACGGACCTTGGTTGGCAAAGTAATGTCTCTGCTTTTTAATATACTATCAAGTTTGGTCATAACTTTCCTTCCAAGGAGCAAGCGTCTTTTAATTTCATGGCTGCAATCAGCATCCGCAGTGATTTTGGAGCCCCAAAAAATAAAGTCTGACACTGTTTCCACTGTTTTTCCATCTATTTCCCATGAAGTGATGGGACCAGATGCCATGATCTTTGTTTTCTGAATGTTGAGCTTCAAGCCAACCTTTTCACTCTCCTCTTTCACTTTCATCAAGAGGCTTTTGAGTTCCTCTTCACTTTCTGCCATAAGGGTAGTGTCATCTGCATATCTGAGATTATTGATATTTCTCCCAGCAATCTTGATTCCAGCTTGTGCTTCTTCCAGCCCAGTGTTCCTCATGATGTACTCTGCATATAAGTTAAATAAGCAGGGTGACAATATACAACCTTGACGTACACCTTTTCCTATTTGGAACCAGTCTGTTGTTCCATGTCCAGTTCTGACTATTGCTTCCTGACCTGCATACAGGTTTCTCAAGATGCAGGTCAGGTGGTCTGGGATTCCCACCTCTTTCAGAATGTTCCACAGTTTATTGTGATCGACACAGTCAAAGGCTTTGGCATAGTCAATGAAGCAGAAATAGATGTTTTTCTGAAACTCTCTTGCTTTCTCCATGATCCAGCGGATGTTGGCAATTTGATCTCTGGTGCCTCCGCCTTTTCTAAAACCTGCTTGAACATCTGGGAGTTCACGGTTTACATACTGCTGAAGCCTGGCTTGGAGAATTTTGAGCATGACCTTACTAGCGTGTGAGATGAGTGCAATTGTGCGGTAGTTTGAGCATTCTTTGGCATTGCCTTTCTTTGGGATTGGAATGAAGACTGACCTCTTCCAGTCCTGTGGCCACTGCTGAGTTTTCCAAATCTGCTGGCATATTGAGTGCAGCACTTTCACAGCATCATCTTTCAAGACTTGAAATAGCTCAACTGGAATTCCATCACCTCCACTAGCTTTGTTAGTAGTGATGCTTTCTAAGGCCCACTTGACTTCACATTCCAAGATGTCTGGCTCTAGGTCAGTGATCACGTTATCGTGACTATCTTGGTCGTGAAGATCTTTTTTGTACAGTTCTTCTGTGTATTCCTGCCACCTCTTCTTAATATCTTCTGCTTCTGTTAGGTCCATACCATTTCTGTCCTTTATCGAGCCCATCTTTGCATGAAATGTTCCCTTGGAATCTCTAATTTTCTTGAAGAGGTCTCTTGTTTTTCCTATTCTGTTGTTTTTCTCTATTTCTTTGCATTGATCACTGAGGAAGTCTTTCTTATCTCTCCTTGCTATTCTTTGGAACCCTGCATTCAGATGCAGAGTACATCATGCAAAATGCCTGGCTGGATGAAGCACAAGCTAGAATCAAGTTTGCTGGGAGAAATATCAATAACCTCAGATATGCAGATGACACCACCTTTATGGCAGAAAGTAAAGAAGAATTAAAGAGCCTCTTGATGAAAGTGAAAGAGGAGAGTAAAACTCAATATTCAAAAAAATCCCTTAAAACTCAACATTTAAAAAACAAAGATCATGGCATCTGGTCCTATTACTCCATGGCAAATAGATGGGGATTCCTTGGTGGTTCAGACGGTAAAGCCTCTACCCGAAAAGCGGGAGACCGGAGATCAATCCTTAGGTTGGAAAGATCCCCTGGAGAAGGAAATGGCAACCCACGCCAGTACTCTTGCCTAGAAAATTCCATGGACAGAGGAGCCTGGTGGCCTATAGTCCATGAGGTCGCAAAGAGTCGGATACAACTGAGCGACTTCACTTTCTTTTACAATGGAAAGAGTGACAGATTTTATTTTTTTGAGCTCCAAAATCACTGAGATGGTGACTGCAGCCATGAAATTAAAAGATGCTTGCTCTTTGGAAGAAAAGCTATGACCAACCTAGGCAGCATATTAAAAACCAGAGACATTACTTTGCCTACAAAAGTCCATCTAGTCAAAGCCATGGTTTTTCCAGTAGTCATGTATGGCTGTGAGAGTTGGACTATAAAGAAAGCTGAGCACCAAAGAATGGATGCTTTCCAACTGTGGTGTTGGAGAAGACTCTTGAGAGTCCTTTGGACTGCAAGCAGATTAAACCAGTCAATCCTAAAGGAAATCAGTCCTGAACACTCATTGGAAGGACTGATGTTGTAGCTGAAACTCCAATACTTTGGCCACCTAATGTGAAGAGCTGACTCATTGGAAAAGACCCTGATGCTGAGAAAGGTTGAAGGAAGGAGGAAAAGGCAATGACAGAGGATGAGATGGTTGGATGCCGTCACTGACTCCATGGACATGAATTTGAGCAAGGTTCAGTAGTTAGTAATGGACAGGGAAGTCTGGCATGCTGCAGTTCATGGTTTTGCAAAGACTTGGACACAACTGAGCAACTGACCTGAACTGATAGTTGCTTACAGTGTTGTGTTAGGTTTGAATTTATATACATATATATATATATATACATAATTTTCCAGATTCTTTTCCCTAATAGGTTATTACAAAATGTGGCAAGAATACTGAAGTGTTTTGCCATGCTCTTCTGCAGGGGATCCTGCAGACCTAGGGATCGAACCCAGGTCTCCTGCCTTGTGGGCAGATTCTTTACCATCTGAGCCAGCAGGGAAGCCCAAATCTATGCAAGAGATGATGGTAATTTGTATTAGAGTGAAAGCAATGAAAGTTCAGAGACCTGGATAGTGGGATGTGTTTAAGAATTGACAAAGAAGATGTGGTACAGACATAAAGTGGAATATTACTCAGCTGTAAAAAAAAAAAAGAATGAAATAATGCTGTTTGCAACATGGCCAATATATTATATATATACATAATTTTCCAGACTCTTTTCCCTAATAGGTTATTACAAAATGTTGAGTATAGTTACCTGTGTTATACAGTAGGTTCTTGTTGATTATCTCTTTTATATATCAGTCAGTCAGTTCAGTTGCTCAGTCGTGTCCAACTCTTTGCGACCCCATGGACACACATAGTAGAGTTATATGCTAATCCCAAATTATTCCATCCCTCCCTCTCACTTTCCCATTTGGTAAGCATCAGTTTATTTTCTATGTCTGTGGGTATGCTTCTGCTTTATAAATAAATTCATCTGTATCAGTTTTGAGATTCCACATTTAAGCCATATCACAAGATATTTGTTTTTGACTTGCATGACTTATTATGATAATTTCTAGACCATGTTGGAAACAGCATTATTTCATTCTTTTTTTTTTTTTTACAGCTGAGTAATATTCCACTTTATGTCTGTACCACATCTTCTTTGTCAATTCTTAAACACATCCCACTATCCAGGTCTCTGAACTTTCATTGCTTTCACTCTAATACAAATTACCATCATCTCTTGCATAGATTTGGGCTTCCCTGCTGGCTCAGATGGTAAAGAATCTGCCCACAAGGCAGGAGACCTGGGTTCGATCCCTAGGTCTGCAGGATCCCCTGCAGAAGAGCATGGCAAAACACTTCAGTATTCTTGCCCGGAGAATCCCCATGGAGAGAGGAGCCTGGCGGGCAACAGTCCATGGGGTAACAAAGAGTCGGACGTGACTGAGTACTTGCATAGATTACATTGGAGTCTTTTTTTTTTCTAAACTGAGATTGGTTTTCCTAGCCAGCATATAAGTGGAACATCTAGGTCAAAATGTATGTGTCAACCCTCAGGCACATTCAGCCAGTGAGATGCTCAGACTCTGAAAAGACCAGTTGTAGGAAATACAAACTTCTAGTTCCTTCTTGTTCTAAAGCATCCTCTCTTGTCACTTGAGATCCTCCCACGCTATTTAAATTATTCTCTCTTGGTCTAGCTTCTCTTCGTCTTGCAGGTAGAATTGAATTTTAAGAATTTAAATGTTCATTTATTGGTATTCAAAAACTGCAAACATTATTTTTAGTCTCTTCCCTCCATAATCTATTCTCCAGTGTTCAGTAAGAGTGATATTTGAAAAACATAAATCATCAGAATGATTCCATTTTCAAACTGGCACACCATAGAATCAGAAGCTGCTCACAAAACTCGTCTGGAAAAAAATCCCCACACTCCTATGTGGTTTGTTCTAATTTTTTATTAAGCTATTACACAAGGGTATTTACTTTGTAAGAGTTCATTAGGTTTACAACTTATGAACTCTACTGTGTGTATGTGTGTTTGCTAAGTCACTTCACTCATGTCTCATTCTTTTCGACCCTGTGGACTGTAGCCCACCAGGCTCCTCTGTCTGTAGGGGATTCTCCAGGCAAGAATATTAGAGTGGGTCACCGTGCCCTCCTCCAGGGGGTTTTCCCAACCCAGGGATTGAACCCACGTTTCTTACATCTCCTGCATTGGCAGCTGGGTTCTTTACCACCAGGACCATCTTGGGAAGCCCATGTATGTACTCTGTTTCAACTTAAAATTTAAAAATATGTAAAAATTAAATTAAAATTAAATTAAAAAAATAATTCAATCATGGTTTTCCCTTGCTTTCATGATAAATTCAAAACTCCTTTTTGCTCCCTTTTTTAACAACTTTATTGAGATGTAGTTGACACATAACATTGGGTAAGTTTAAGTTTTACAACATGATGATTTGATGAATTTATGTATTGTGAAATCATTCCTACAGTAGGGGTAATTAATACCCTGGTGGCTCAGATGGTAAAGCATCTGCCTACAATGCAGGAGACCCGGGTTCAGTCCCTGGGTTGGGAAGATCTCCTGGAGAAGGAAATGGAAACTCACTCCAGTATTCTTGCCTGGAAAATCCCATAGACGGACGAGCCTGGTAGGCTACAGTCCATGGAGTCACAAAGAGTCAGACACGACTGAGCGACTTCAATTTCACTTTCACTTTCACTTCACATAATTACCTTGGTTATAGCATTCAAGATCTACTCCTCTACCAACATCAAGTATGTAATAGCATTGCTAACTATAATCATCATACTGTACATTTGATCCCCAGAGCTTATTCATTTTGTCACTGGAAATTTGTATCCTTTGACCAACATCTTCCCATTTTTCCCAGCCCCTAGCCCCTGGCAATCACCAGTCAACACTGTTTCTTCTATAAGTCTGGCTTTTTTTAGATTGCACATGTGGTAATTGTATTTCTCTGTCTGACTTATTTCACTTAGCATACTGCTTTCAAGATCCATCCATGTTGTTAAAAATGGCAAACTTTCCTTCTTTCTCACAGTTAATATTCCACTGCACACACACACACACACACACATATCACATTTTCTTTATCTATTCATCCATCAGTGAATACTAAGGTTGTTTTCACATCTCAGCTATGGTAAATAATGCTCCAAAGAACATGATGCAGTTATCTTTCCCAGTTAGCATTTCTATTTCCTTCAGATAAATACCCAGAGTGCAATTGGTGAATATATGGTAGTTTTCAGTTTTTTGAACTGCTTTCCACAGTGACTACATTAATTTACATTCCCGTGATCAGTGTCTGAAGATTTCGTTTTCTCCACAGCCTCACCAGGACTAGTCATTTTTGGTCCGTTTGATAATAGCTGTTCTAACAGGTGCGAGGTGGGGTCTCATAGTGGTTTTGACTTGCATTTCCCTGATGATTAGTGATGTTGATGTACCTGATGGCCACCTGTATGTTCTTGAGAGAGTCATTTCCTAGGCAGGTTGATAAGAAGTCTAGGGGTCTCCAAGGAGAGAGGGGTCTGGAATTCTCAAGGAGGAAGAAAGGACAAACTTTTTTGTCCCTCTACATTCCTTAGGATTATATAACAATAATGTATCCTGGTTGAGGATAGTCTCTGGAAAAAACCCTCTGGCTAATCCTATTATCTTAAAATGTAAATTATGGGAGTAGGTCTAGTGAGGTCCTTACAACCTCCAGACATTCTTTTGATTCACTGTAATAACTAATTAGAGAGTATATAATTCCATTGCTAACACTAGCAAGGGGGTACTCTTTCTACCCCTTTCTGATGCCTATGTCAGAAGCTTTCTCTGTCTCCTTTATACTTTAATAAAACTTTATTACACAAAGCTCTGAGTGATCAAGCCTCGTCTCTGGCCCCGAATTGAATTCTTCTCCGGAGGCCAAGAATCCTGGCGTCTTTTCCGTGTTTCAGCAACAACCTTTCATCCTCTTTGGAAAAATGTCTATTCAGATCCTCTGCCAATTTTTAAATCAGGTGTTTTCTTTTGGTATTTAGTTATATGAGTTTCTTATATGTTATCACATATATGATTTGCAAATATTTTCTCTCCTTCATAGTTTGCTTTTTTATTTTGTTGATGGTTTCCTTTTCTTTGAAGGAGCTTTTTAATTTGAAATAATCCCACTTGTTTATTTTTGCTTTTGTTGCCTTTGCTCTTGCTGTTAAATCCAAAAACTCATTGTCAAGACTGATGTCAAGAAGCTTATTTATTATGCTTTCTTCTAGGAGTTTTATGGTTTCAGGTCTTATATTTAAGTCTTTAATCCATTTTGGGTTAACTTTGGAGTATGATATGAGAGAGCAGCCTAGTGTCATTCTTTTGCATGTGGCTGTCAGCTTTCTCAACACCGTTTGGTAAGACCATCCTATGCCCATTGGTTATTCTTGGTTCCTTTGCCATAAATTTATTTCTGGATTTTATTCTTTCTGAAGCAATTGTTTTTTAAAAAAATATTTATTTATTTATTTGTCCGTGTTGGGCCTTTGTTGTGGCACTCTGGCTCTCCAGCTGTAGCACACAGGCTCCACAGTGCATAGGCTCAGTAGTTGCACTGCTTGGGCTAAGTTGCTCTATGGCCTGTGGGATCCTAGTTCCCTGACCAGGAATTGAACCCAGGTCCCCTGCACTGGAAGGTGGATTCTAAACCACTGGACCACCAGGGAAGTCCCTTTCTGATGCAAATTGGAATTGTTTTCTTAACTTCTCTTTCTCACAGTTTGTTATTAGTGTATAGAAATGCAACAGATTTTGGTATTGATTTTTTATCCTTCAGCTTTACTGAATTCATATATTAGTTCCAACATATTTTTGGGGGAGTTTTTAGGGTTTTCTGTATATAATATCATGTCATCCTCAAAGAGTGACAGTTTTACTTCTTTTCTGATTTCCTTCTGTTTCTCTTTCTTGGGAGATCATTCTCAACATCTAGTTGTGTTAATTCTACTGTTACCTGTATTTAATTCATCACTTTCAAAGTCCTTTAATTATTTGTTTCATACCGACTTTCCCTGCTAGAATGTAAACTTCATGAAGTCAAGGATTCTGGTCACAGTCCCTGAGACATTGCATTTAATTCTCTATTTTAATCTTATTTCTGTAGTGACAGCAGCAACCCATGCATAGCAAGCTACAGACAATGGATAAGTGAGAGTGTGGAAGATGCCACCTCGCAAAGGCACTCTCTATACTTTAAGAAGAAAAAGATCAAATGTTAATACCTTGTTGAGAAGAAAACAGGAGATTATCTATGGAAGGGGTAAAGTACTACATTCTAGAATCTGTGACTGACAGGAAAGCTTCATAACCTCAGATTTCAAGCCTTTTCTCTTGTCCTTTTCTATATTCCTTTTTTTTTTTCTTTTTTGTAGAGAAAACTGAGAAATCTTTTCAGAGCATAAATAAGATCACATTGTTACCCTGCATAAAATCAGTCAATGATTTTCCAAATCAACCAAAATGCAAGTTCTCAACCAATACGTCTTTGATTTGTTCTCTGCTTTTGTCTTTTTCCCCTTCAGACTTTTCATTCATTTCGCTCTGGGCCCTAAGCACATTGGTCTTTCTGTTGCTGTGTGACTCTCTCTTCTCCCAGATCTTCAAGTGTACCCTCTTTTCATTATTTGTGTCTCAATTCATGTAACACTTCCTCAGAGTCATCTTCCTTGCCCTCTCCAGCTGAAGCACCCATTTCTATCAAATGGCACCCTCTACCATTGTGGTTTTCCTTCTTTGGAAACTTTGGCTTACATGATTAATGTCTATCTATTCACACAAAGGCAGGGGCTTGTCTACCGTTTATAGAAAATACCTTCGGCTCCTATAATAGTAGTACACAGTAGGTGCTCCATATATGTGTTAATAGAATCCTTATGGATATGCAGGTGAGGGCTAATCAAGCCTTTGAAATCCTAAAGACTTCCAAGAAGATTGCAAAATTGCAAAGCAAATGTGTGGTTTTCTAAATGCATCTAGTGACCTCTGCTGGAATACTTACCAAGGAAACCAGCTAGTAATCCTTTTTTTTTTTTCTCTTAATTTCCTTCTCATCTCTCTCTTTTTGGTTATCCTCACAGTTATGGTTTATTACAGGGAAAACACAGAGATTAAAATCAACCAAGAGAAGAACAGCATAAGGCAGAGTCTAGGAAAATTACTATTAATAAATATGGAGCTCCCATTGTCTTCTCCACATGGAACCTTATACTTGTCATTTTCCTGGGATCTGTGTGCAATACATGGAATATTTTCACTAGGGAAGCCCACCTGAGGATTGTTGTTCAGAGTTCTTATTTGTTTGAACTCTTTTTAATTGAATGTATAGGGTTTTTGTGTTTTTTTTTTTTTTTGGCCACGCTACACGTAGCTGCAAGATCTTATTTCCCTGGTATTGTTTAGTTACTAAGTTGTGTCCTACTCTTTTGTGACCCCATAGACTGTAGCTCACCAGGCTCCTCTCTCTTTGGGATTTCCCAGGCAAGAATATTGAAATGGGTTGCCATTTCCTTCTCCAGGGGTTCTTCCCGACCCAGGGATTGAACACATGTCACCTGCATTGGCAGGCGGATTCTTTACCACTGAGCCGCCTTATTTCCCTGACCAGGGATCAAACCCCAGCCCCCTGCAGTGGATGCGCAGAGTATGACCACCAGGGAAGTCCTTGAAGAATAGTTAATTTACAATGTTGTGTTAGTTTCAGATGAACAGCAAAGAGATTCATGTTATCTTTTTGAATCAGAGTTTTCTCCAGATATATGCCCAGGAGTGGAATTACAGAATTGTGACAACAATTTTTAGCTTTTTAAGGAATCTCCATATCGTTCTGCATAGAGGCTGTGCCAATCTACATTCCCACCAACAGTGTGGGAGTGTTGCCTTTTTTCACCCTTTTTTCACCCTCTCCAGTATTTATTTGTACTTTTTAATGATGGACATTCTGATTGGCGTGAGATGATACCTCATTGTAGTCCTGATTTGTATTTCTCTAGTAATTATCTGAAACTCTAATACTTTGGCCACCTCATGCGATGAGTTTACTCACTGGAAAAGAATCTGATGCTAGGAGGGATTGGGGGTGGGAGGAGACGGGGACGACGGAGAATGAGATGGCTGGATGGCATCACCGACTTGATGGACATGAGTTTGAGTGAACTCCAGGAGTTGGTGATGGACAGGGAGGCCTGGCGTGCTGTGATTCATGGGGTCGCAAAGAGTCGGACACAACTGAGCGACTGAACTGAACTGAGTAATTATCGACTGAGCATCCTTTCATGTAGGGCTTCCCCAGTGGCTCAACAGTAAAGAATCCACCTGCAATACAGGAGCCACAGGAGACATGGGTTCAATCCCTGTGAGGGGAGGATCCTCTGGAGGAGGGCGTGACAACCCTCTCCAGAAGAATCCCATGGACAGGGGAGCCTGGTGGGCTACAGTCCATGGGATGGCAAAGAATCGGACATGACTGAAGTGACTTAGCACACATACACATCCTTTCATGTACCTGTTGGCTGCCTGTATATCTTCTTTGGAGAAATGTCTGTTTAGGTCTTCCACCCATTTTTTTGATTGGGTTGTTTGGTTTTTAGATATTATGGTATATATCATCTCTTTTTACTGAATGATAAAATGTTGGTGTGAGTGTAAAATTAGAGCTCAGGAACTATTGAGAGTCTTTCTCCCGTCTTGGAGAAATCCCACCTCCCTTTCTGTCTAGATATCTGTTCTCTTTTGGCTCCCAATCAATCAGTTTGTCCTTTTAGCACAAATCTTAACGGAGAGTATTTAGAAATATAGGAAACAGAGAACTTTCTCTGATTCTCCTCTAAATCTTTTTGCCTAAATGACTGCATGGGAGAGTATTTAGGAATATAGGAAACAGAGAACTTTCTCTGATTCTCCTCTAAATCTTTTTGCATGAATGACTGCATTCTTTTCATATATATCTGAAGGAAAGCAAATTCATCCAGATAAACATGGATTGATAAAGGTATTTTCCATGGACATATTTCCATGGAAAATATATTTTTTTTTTCCTGAAAGAGTGCAAAAGGAGCTGAGAATTCTGCCTTCCATTTGGAATTCTCTGGGATGTAAATGAGATTTATTTTTGCTGGTTTACCTCATATGAGAATCCACCAAAACCTGTGATCTACCAGCTCTGAACCTCTGCATCCCTAACACGCATCACTCCTAGGATTACAGTTCACTGAAAGAGGGACCAAAAGTTCCAGAGAACTGAAGGAAGAATGCTTCGAGGTCAATCGCTATCTGTGACATCCTTAGGTGGGCTGCCTCAGTGGGAAAATATGGTTCATTTATTTCACTTCTGTGGACTCAGGGAGCATTTTTGAAAAAGACATTCACTGCTGAAAAGCAAAGAATTGACAAAGTGTGTCCTTGTGTCAGGAATAATAACTTCAAGGGTTATATTACTTTGGGTTAGTATTTACAAGGGTTAGTTTACTTTGAGTGATTGTTAGGAAATGAAGGGTTGTTGAGAGTGTTGGTATTTGAGGCAAAGCCCCAGGTGAAAGCCAACAGCCAGGAATTTCAAAAAGTCCAAAGTAATGAGAGTGAGTGAAATAATCAGGAGGTGATCTGATTGTACTTTCAAAAATTCTTTCCTTGTTCTGTGTGTTGTGTGACTATATGTACATGTGTTTATTGCAGAAAATTTGTAGGATAACCGTAAACAGAAAAGATCACCTAAAAAGTAATTGTCATCACTACCACCTAAAGAAAACCATTGTAAGAATTCTGTTTATATTTATTCCAATCTTTCCCATCCATTGAATTATTCTTTATCAATTTGAGGTAATATTTTAATATTTGAGGTAAATTGACTAAAATTAAATTTCTACAATCTCATTAAAATGATCTGATGATCATTGATCAAAATTACATTCTTTGTATATTATACCTAAAAACATCCTGGTATTTATACTTTTTCATAAGGAAATTTTTGAGAAAAGTAATCAAGGAAAGGGAAACCAAGATCAACGTTTATCATCAAAATTCAATTTGTCAATGTGGAATAAAACAACTAGAAATAATGTTTTTATTGATCTAAAAATGGGAATCAAAATAAAAAATAACAGGAAGTCTAAAGAGATTTGAAGCTTAGAAACATGTCCCAGTCAATTCTACATGTAACCTACAATGACCTGCATAATTTCTAAGTGGAATTGCTATTCTTGGATCACTTTGAAGGTGATGAAATAAGTACCAGTGACTGTGTGAGTCTAGGAGTTTGTTCTAGAGGACAAGGGTTAAAGGTCCGTGTTAACGTCAGGATGAGCCTGTAAAGATTCCCTTATCCTTAGAGTGTTTACCTAAGCCCTACGTTGGTGGGCTTTACTTGTGATTGCTCTGGGTTATTTGGGTAGATATTGATCAGAGAGAGTGTCCTCACCGGACCTCCCCAGAAAGAGTGTAAAAGGAGCTGAGAAATCCGCCTTCCATTGGGAATTCTCTGGGAAGTCCATGAGATTTATTTCTGCTGGTTTATTGCACATGAGAAGCTACCACAGTCTGCCATCTCCCAGCTCTGAACCTCTGCGTCCCTAACACGCACCACTCCTAGGATAACAGTTCACCCAAAGAGACACCACGAGTGCCGGAGAACTGAAGGAAGAATGCTTCGAGGTCGATCGCTATCCGTAACATCCCTGGGTGGGCTGCCTCGGTGGGAAGCCGGACTTCCTGTGGAGAATTTACTGCTCTTTGAAGTCTCTTGGGAAGTGACCAATAAAGGTTTGTACTGCCCCTGAGGCATCTATTTGCCAGATCACTGAAGAACGTAGATTAGGAATTCACAGAACGCACTCTAGTGAGAATGAACTCCCCTTGTGAGTGAGGAAAGTATTCAAACCGAATATAGGTTTAGACGAGATTTCAGTTCAGTTCGGTTCAGTTCAGTCGCTCAGTCGAGTCCGACTCTCTGCGACCCCATGAACCACAGCACGCCAGGCCTCCCTGTCCATCACCAACTCCCGGAGTTCACTCAAACTCATGTCCACAGAGCCGGTGATGCCATCCAGCCATCTCATTCTCTGTTGTCCCCTTCTCCTCCCGCCCCCAATCCTAACCTTGTCTATTTCAACAGGCAATGAAAACTTACACTGGTGTACGTGTTGAAGGGAGAGACAACTGAAAATATTAGTCTTGGTCAGGGAATGCACATTTAAATTAAAATTAGAAATTCATGTTATAACAAACACAAATATAAATTAATATTTACTTTTTGGATTTAATGATCATTTTTTTCAGGAACAAAGTTCATTTTGTAGTTTATTTTAGGAAGAATTGTGCCTGATCTGGACTAATTAGAAATTTCAACCCCTGTTGAAAGGATCTGAAATATATATGTGCTCTGTGAGCAAGTAGGTGAAATATTTAATGACATGTCTAATAATTCAAGATTAGCTTGGAATTAAAGTTTTAACTTAGAAGAAGTTGTGAAGGTATAATATTGGCCTCCTAGTAAAAAGAATGCATGTAGTGTTTTCTTCAATACTATATAAACATAGAAATTATAAGATAAAGGAAATCAAATTAACAAAATTAGAACAATTTCCTAGTAAGATGCTGGACTAGAGAAGCCAAGGCAGAGAACTGTGGCCTAAAGTTTTTTAATGATAAAGGTACCTGTAAAATTCTTAAAAAACAATTCCTTGTGGATTAATAATGTCTAGTTTTAAAGTCTCAAGACTATTACTACTAATATTGAGGGAATATTGGTAGAGAAAAAGCAACAGTTGTGAAGGCTGAGTTTTTCATGGTCAAGGAAACAATCCTCAAACAAGGTCAACAATCATCCAAATGATTATTGGATGAAGGCAGTGATAATGTGTGAAATTTAAAGGATCTGAAATGAAAATATGTGATGTGATCTATTATATATTCATTTTGGGGGAAATTATATTTTTTGTTTTTGTTACTTATGACATATTTATTGCAATAATTTAAAGGATCTGAAATATACATGAATGTGAAAATTACATCTTCCTTTCAGTTAATTAGAACCAGCAAAACCTCAAAATCAAAGAAATTACATTTAGCATCTGCTCTGATTTTTACCTTATGTCCAGTGTTCATTCTCACGCGTATGCATTCATAAAATTCATAAACTCAAATAAAAATAAATTCTTCCTAGGTAGAAACGCACAGAATACATGTAAGAGAACAAAGCACTGTCTTCCTCTCTGTAGGTTACTGAGGAACAGGAAAGGGGACAGAAACCTTAATATGGAAAAGCGAAGTGTTTTTCAATCAGCTTGTTCCTAATGTTCTTTTTCCAGTCACAAGATTTGTAAATATGCCCAAAGCTCCTGGGAGCAGAGCCATCTTTACTGCACATAAATCCAAGACTGTGACTTGAAATAGAGATTTTCTCTGCCTAGCAAGCAGACCTTCAAGGATATAGCTTATTTTTGGAAAAGAAATGGGGTGGGGGGGTCTCTTTTGAACCAGGAATCTGTTCAGAAGAGTTCTGCGTGGGTTCCTCTTTTTTGTTTATTTTTAAATAGTTATTTGTTTATTTTTACTACTTTCAGCTGTGCTGGATCTTCATTGTTGCGCGGGCTTTTCTCTAGTTGCAGAGGGTGAAAGCTACTCTCTAGTTGCGGTGCTTGAGCCTCTCTTGTTCCAGAGCACAGGCTCTGGGGAACATAGGCTTCAGTAGTTGTGGCATGTGGGCTCAGTAGCTTTGGCTCCTGAGGGCAGAGGCTCAATAGTTGCGGTACACAGGCCAAGTTGCTCCATGGCATGTGGGATCTTCCTGAATAAGAGATTGAACCCATGTCTCCTGCATTCTCTGCCATTGAGCCAACAGGGAAGCCCTTGTATGGGTTCTTCTGAGCAGAATGCTTCTCCTTCCTTCCTTTTCTCTCCTTTTAGCAAATGTTAACAGGATATTGTTTCCTGGTACTGGGCACACAGTGGTGACACTGACTGTTCCCTACCCCCGCCCTGAATCTTCTAGCCTGATGACATGCATGCTGCACTCAGGGCCTGGAACTGTGCCTGGTGCATAGAAAATGCTCAATGGATATTTCTTCTTTTGAATGAAGGAGTGAATACATTTATTTTTCAACTTCTAAGCTACCTTTGACACTATTTTTCTTTCCTTTCCCATGCAAGATAAAGGGAATTTTCTTATCGAAAGGAAGCCTATTAATGTGATTTACCCAAGTTGATATTTTCTCCAACATAGCTTCAATATTTACTATAGTCTGATTTTATGACATTTTTATATAAATGGACAATTATTGTGAGCATCTCTGACAAGACATTGACACTATAGTTTCTTTGAAAATTTTACTTTTGAGTTTTTATTTCCCTGCTGTTCATAGCAATATAGGAGACATCTTCAAGATCATGAATCCAGCTTCTCTACTTCATAGATGAAAAGGATGCCTACAAGGATGCATTAAATGGTCAAGCACATAGCGGGGTTGGGACTAGCATTTTGGTCTCCTGAGTCCACTTCTCTTTTTTATTAGCATGCAAGAATTAAAAATTAAATGTCCACTGTCTAATGAAATATCCTGTAGGTATAAGAACACAAAAGTTGCTGTCCAAAAAGGTCAGGGTTTTCTGAGACTTAGAAAAAAATCCCGTAAACTGCCTGAACATCAGTTTCTTCATGATGAAAAGTACATAGTACATATGCTCCAGCCATCTTATGAATGTTTCACGGCAAACAAGAAAATATACTTATATCCAAGAAAACAAAAGATTTTTTAGAGAAGGGGAAAATTCTTTACTGACAGAATTTTGCCTGTAAACAATGGAAATGTGTAAAATATAACAAATGAGAGAGTCATAGTTAAATTATTGGGTGTTAATTCTCAGACTTCAAAATAACCTTATCTACTTTAATAATTAAACTTGAAATATATTGCTTTTATGCATTCATTCATTCTTATTCAATAAAGATTCATCAACTATCTATTGGATAT
Organism: Moschus berezovskii; assembly: GCF_049115385.1. NCBI lineage: Eukaryota > Metazoa > Chordata > Mammalia > Artiodactyla > Moschidae > Moschus > Moschus berezovskii. The sequence goes on from NC_142465.1 coordinate 93,487,720, forward strand.
CAGACACTAGGAAATAAAGGGCATTAGAGTTCAACAACACAGAATTGATTCCCAATCTTTCAGAATTTACAGACATTAAACATGCAATTGTAGTCAACTGTAATGAGTGTAAGAATGAGAACAACGTGCTCTCGAACTTTATAGGCAGACCTGATTTTATTGTGTTTCACTTAATCGTGCTTAGCCAATATCGCATTTTTTTGACAAGTTGAATGTTTGTGGCAATCTTGCACCAAGCAAGTCCATTTTTCCAATGGCATTTAATCACTTTTTGTCTCTGTCAGAATCTATTAATTCTCATGATATTTCAAACTTTTTCATTATTAATATATTTATTACGGTGATCTATGATCAGCGATCTTTGACATTACTATTACAAAAAGGTTACAACTCACTGAAGGCTCAGGTGGTGAACAGCCTTTTAAACAATAATATATTTTTACATTAAGGCAGGTACATTATATTTTTAGACAAAATACTATTGCATGCTTACTAGACTGTGTTATAGTATAAACATAACTTTTATATGCACTTGGAAAACCAAAAAATTCATGATTCGCTTTATTGCAGTTTCGCTTTATTGGGATGGTCTGGATAAGAACCTGTAATCTCTCTAAGGTCAGCCTGTGCTTCAGTGGGGGGAGGGGAGGTTTCTGGCTAATTGGAGGCTTGGGAAAATCCTTTAACAGAGAGACATTTGAGCTGGTTCCTGAAGGATAAATAGCTGTTGGGTAGAGATGAGGTGGTGATAAAGAGCAGACAGTGTTCAGTGTGTGGGAACTGTGCATACTGAGATACAGAAGTGAGAAAGTGAACTCTGTTCAGGGATCTGAGGGAAGCTCAGAAAGGGTAAGAGGAGTGGAGCCTGAGAGGAGACGGGAGACACCAGCAAGGGCTGGATTGTGAAGTGTAGAGTGAGTTAATAGCCTTACGGGGTTAGATTTCCAACCATGAAGCGTGGGAAGCCATTGAAGTTCTAGATAGTAGAAAGTGGTAAGGAGTGAAATGTGTCTTTTAATTTAATTTTATTTTTTTGCTGAATGAAAGATTCTTTAAATTCTAGCGTGCTTTATAATTTTCAAGTCTCACACAGGTGATTTCATGCAATCCTACAATAACTTTCCCCCCTAGCCCTACATTGCTCCTCTTCCCCTCCCTTCCCCCACAAGTAATCACTAATTTGTTCTCTTTATCTGTGAACCTGCTTCCTTTCTTTTTGTTCACTAGTTCATTGTAGTTTTTAGATTCCACATATAAGTGGTATCATACAGTACAGTATTTGTCTTTTTTTGTCTGACTTAACTCACTTATCATGATGCCTTCCAAGTCCATCCATTTTGTTGCAAATGGCAAAGTTTCTTTCTTTCTTTCTGGCTGAGTAATATTCCATTATGTATATTAATGCTGTGCTGTGCTGTGCTTAGTCACTCAGTCATGTCTGACTCTTTGCAACCCCAAGGACTGTAGCCTGCTAGGCTCCTCTGTCGGTGGGGATTCTCCAGGCAAGAATACTGGAGTGAGTTGCCATTTCCTTCTTCAGGGGATCATCCCAACCCAGGGAACAAACTGAGCTCTCTCTCATTGCAGGTGGGTTCTTTACCGTCTGAGCCAGGAGGGAAGCCTGTATATATTAATATATACCACAAAAAGCACTATAATTAGTTGGGGGACAGGTTAGCAAGACGGTAACGATAAGACGTTGTGCTATGATCTAGGAAGGAGCACTTTGCCCAAACACTGGAAATAAGCTTTACTTTCAACTTCTCTGCTACAATTGTTTCTTTTGTACAAAGTTGCCTGAATCATTGAAAACTAGGCCAATGATCATGTTGAGAATTTCTGGAGTCATTAAAAAGAGTTTAATGAATGTTGTCAAAAATAATGTATGCTAATTTAATAAATGTGAACCATTCTGAAATTTAGTCACTAAGTAGATGCTTCCCTCTAAAAACTGACTAAAATAAACTTGTTTTAGCCCTAACCCAGTGTTGTCTTAAAAAAAAATTTGCACAATCTAAAAGTTGAGAATTGTGTTTTATTCAGTGGACTTTCTGAGGACTATAGCCTGGGATACAGCCTGTCAGATTGCTCCAAGGGACTGCTACAAAGTGGTAAGAGAAGAGTCAAGATATATAGCAATTTTTGCTGATTATTTGTATGTGTTTTTTCAGAGTCAAGATCTGAGTGATTTCATTATATTTCCAAAGGGCTCTATGATCAATGTGAGAACCACTGCTCTGAAGTTCCCTTAACCCAGGTTTTTTTTTAATCCAGAATATTTGGAGCCAAAGTAAAAAAGCCATTTCCCCTAAGTATTGTTTTCCAGATGGGCCTTCTCTAGAGTAGAAATGATTCTACCCTCTCCAAGCCCTAAAGATTCTTGTCTTTGTGTGACCCTGCTCACTTTCTCCTTCTGTCCCTCCCACCACCACTTGCAAAGATTCATCAATATGTTGCTCCATAGAATTAAAGGCAGCCCTCCATATCCATGGTTCCATATCTGTGGATTGAACCAACTCTGGATCACAAATAGTTGAAAAAGAATTCCGGAAAGCTCCAAAAAGCAAAACTTTACCACACACCAGCAGATGACCATACCCTATTTACATTGTGTTAGATGTTACAAGTAACCTAGAGATGATTTAAAGTATGTGGGAGGATGTGCATAGGTCATATGAAAAATATTATGCCATTTTATATATAGGACTTAAGCATCTAGGATTTTGGTATCCAGAGTAGTGGTCAGGGAGTTGTGTCCCAAACCCAACCTGCTGTAGATACCAAGGGACAATTCCAGTTACATTCTTGCTGTCTAAGGCTTGTAAGTCTGGAGTCAGACTGCCTGGATTGGAATTCCAGCTCCATCTGTGTCTAATATTGGATCCATCTCACAGCCTCTATGTCTCAGTTTCCCCACCTTAAAAAAAAAAAAGAAAAAAGAAAAAAGGAAAAAAAAAAAAAGAACAACAGCATCTTCCTTAACAATGTGGTGGAAACTAAAAAATAATACCAACTGTAAATCACTTAGAACAATGCCTAGCCCTTAATTACTCTGTTAGCTTATTATTATTTCTTACAAAATTTGTTTATTAAATGGGGACCTTGAATCATTCATTTTCACACCGACTCTCAGTTTGAACAATTGCATGATTCTGTTCTTAAATGCAAAAGCAGGAAAAAGCGAAAAAACATATGGATCAGGATTACTATCGTCATGGGCAACACTAAAATTAGAGGTTGGGGTTGCTTTGCCTGCTGTAGATATGTGCAGCTATGTCATCTCAAAGGCATCCCAAGTCACACCACATGAAACACACAGTCTCTATAAAAACTATGTTTGCCACACATATCGGTTCAAGAAGAGCACTAGTCTCCCCACTTTCCTTTCATTCAGATTGCCATGACTAAGTCCTTCTTGCATAAAGCATTCAGATCTGCCATTGTGGATAGAATCAGGGAAGGCATGCCTGTGGGCTTTCTCCAAGTGTGTCATCTCCCACTGTCCTGGACTACAGTTGCTCTGATTGGAGCCTCAGACCTAGTTGATTGCCAGGCACACAAACATTTGGTGACCATCGTCACGTGTAGCATTTAGTCTCTTTCCTACCAGACCTGCTGCCTCAGAGAACGATGTCTAATTCTGTAATGACTATCCCTGCCTCTGCAACTGTGTCTTGGGATAGGAGTCAGATGAGTAGCTATGTACACTGAAATCATAGACTTCTAAATTCTCTGACTTTTAATCACATAAAAATAGTGAAGAGTCTTGTTATACACATACTTATATATTATTATATGTATCTCCTTTCTATGGCTTTCCTGGTGGTTCATTGATAAAGAATCTGCCTGTCAATGCAGGAGATGAGGGCTCAATCCCTGTGTCAAGAAGGTCCCCTGGAGAAAGAAACCAGCTCCAGTATTCTTGCCTGGGAAATCCCATGGAAAGAGGCATTTAGTGGGCTACAAACAGTCCATGGGGTCAGGAAAGAGTTGGCCATGCCTTAGTGACTCAACAAAAAATCCTTTTTATGACCGGCTCCCACCTTCCACACTGCCTTGGAGTTCTGCTTTTAACAATGTTGGCAGTACTTCTAGATGATGACTTGAGGTTTTAGCTACTTCACTAACACATATGTTTATGAGAGCTTATCTTTTCTTTCTTTACTTTGCCCTCACACAAGAGATAGCTCCCATGTCGTTTCAGGAAAGTAGAGATCAATAAAATGCAAAGTACATGTTTGAAAGTGAAGAGTCAGTCCAAATTCAATGCCTACACTGTGGAAAAACAATAATTCATTAAAAAATAGATAGTGAACCCTTGGTTTATACTCCAAATTTAAAAATAGGAATGACCCTGTTTCTAGGCTATCATACTCATCTTTAATTAGCGTGTTGGGTGGGGAGTTGGGTTAAAGATGGTAAATAGAGTGAGAACTAAGGAGAATAGTTGGCATATAAATCTGGGAAGGACAGAGAGGGCCTGAACTGAAGATTTAGCATATCAATTAGCAGTAAGAGCACCTCCTCACAGAAAGACTGTAAGGGGAGAAGTCTGGGGGATGGGGGAAAATTTATTTACAATCAGGTCTCAACCAATATGGGATGAAAAAAAATTTTTGTTAGTTTTATGCTTCTATTCTTAAGAGACTGAAATAATATAGTCATAGTATTTATAAGCACTCTAAGGCTATTCGGGGACTATTTTATTTCAAAACTGAAAGCCTCAAATGGGAAAAAGAAGTAGCAAATTAATTAATTGTGTTTATCTTTGCATTTCATTCTCAAATCCTACCTTTTTTGGAAATAAAGAATTTCTCTTCTTCCTTATATCCTTTAGCAAATAAAAATGTTTTGTCTGCATTAACGCAATTGTATTTGAATTTGCAACACTAAATCTAAGAAATAAGGAAGGATGTTCTAAAATCTCTGGTCAAGATACATAGTTGCAAATAAAAGAGTATTCAAGGGACTTCCCTGGTGGTCCAGTGGTTAAGAATCCACCTGCCAATTCAGTGGACACAGGTTCAATCCCTGATCCAGGAAGATTCCACATGCCACGGGCCAACTAAGCCAGTGGACCACAACTGAAGCCCTTGCCCTCGAGCTGGTGCTCTGCAACAGGAGAGCCACCACAATGAGACACTCAAATGCCACAACGAAGAGCAGTCCCTGCTCCCCACAACAGAAAAAGCCTGCGCAGCAACGAAAAGCCAGCACAGCCAAAACAAATCAATTGTTTTTTTATAAAGTTTACCATTAAAGAAAAGATTGTCCAAGAATAGAAATGTAAGATATTTAAGAAGTGTAAGCCATCAGAACCTGAACATGTATTCCCTTGGACTAGATACAAATGAAGGAAGTAAGTCTACAAAGAGGAGAAATTATTTGAAGAGTTTGAATTATTTTGATAGTGGGCTTGAATAAAGCTTATATAAACATATAGATTTAAATATGTTGCTAAGACGTGACTCTCAGACTTTAGAGAAAAGTTCTATTTAGTTACCCTTGCAAACTGTCCGATTTTTTTTTTTTCCTCAACAAATGGTTTCGATGGTTCCTAAATTTTTCTGGAATTTGGCGAAGTGCGTAGGTGTCCTTGATATTGGCATCAATCAGATTCATCATTGAATGGTTAAGTGAACCCTGTCTGTTCTGATCCAGTCTGGAAGGCTCTGCTTGTAGATTTGCAGATCATTTTCTTGTGTCCCGTGCTGCATTCATCAGCCAGTGGAAGCTGGGATTGATAATATCTTTATTATCAGACTCTGCTCAAGTGGCTATTTCAATTTCTTTTAGGTATTGTCAAAGTTTTTTCTTAAAGATCAAGTTTCAAAGGACAATAAACTTATGTAGGCTTATATGAAAACTACATATAATATTTACATTTTGGAAGTTATATTAGCTCTTTTCTAAATTAGTGAACCTTGTCATGTAGTAGTATTTATATTTGCCTTTTGCATCTCACCTCTCAAAAAACAACTTATCAAAAAGTATGTTTTGAGTGGTTCAAGAAATTTACAGATGGCAATTCCACCTTTTGGCTGTCAATTATGACAATCATTGTAAGTCATATAATACAAGTAAAATATATTATTTAAGGTCTGAATGATTGAAATAAGGAATTTAAGAGATGTAGCCTGGAGAATCCTAGGGACAGGGGAGCCTGGTGGGCTTCCATCTATGGGGTCACACAGAGTCGGACACGACTGAAGTGACTTAGCAGCAGCAGCAGCAGCAGCAGTAGCTTTCAAACTCCATATGCTGAAGAACTGAAATGCTTTAGGAAAAACCATGATGAAAAATAAGACTTTTTCTTCTTCGTGTACAAGTAACAAAATTGTTCTTGGAAATAGAGCTGATGATTAATGCCAGAATCTGTATTAGCTTGGGGGATTTTACATAGAATTTCTTTTTTTTTTTTTACACATAGAATTTCTTGAGTCATTCCTTTGCAAAGTACCACTCAAGAAACTGATTTAGACTGTTTTCATATTCTCATACTAGGTGATTGCTCTGAGTTGGCATAAGAATTATGCTGTGCAGTTTACTAAGGGTCTTCTTCCCCTTGACCTTCCCCATCCCTCCTACCTGTTTACTGAACTCTTCCTTTTGAATTCCTATAACTCTGTTGGTATCCTCTGCTCCAAAAGTAATGCCTTGGCTCTAACTGTTCCCTCTACCTAAAAAATTCTTCCTCATGAATCAACTTGCTTGATTTCCTTACTCTTTTAAGTACTTATTTTAAATATCACCTTTTCAATGAGGCATAATTTTTAATACGGCTGCTCCAACCTGTCCTTTCTCCCCAGGTGAAGTATTGGATTGGCCAAAAAAAGGTTTTGCATTGAGGTTTTTCTGTAACATCTTAGGGACAAATCTGAATGAACTTTTTGGCCAACTCAGTACTATTGTATCCCCCTTGAACAGGTGAGCTAATGGAGCCTCGGAGAGGTTAAATGAGTTAACTAGTTCAATTTAAGCTAGTTACAAGTTTTAACCTTTTTAATTCTTTAATAAATATCCTTATGCATGATATTAAGTCACTTTAGTCATGTCTGACTCTGTGTGACCCTATGGACTGTAGCCTGCCAGGCTCCTCTGTCCATGGAATTATCCAGGCAAGAATACTGGAGTGGGTTGCCATGCCCTCTTTCAGGGGATCTTCCTGACCCAGGGATCGAACCTGGGTCTCCTGTATTGACAGGTGGATTCTATACCATCTGAGCCACCTGGGAAACCCAAACATCCTTAAACACATATCTTATTTTCCCCTCAGGATAATTTTCCAGATGTAGACATGCTGGCTATAACAGTAGGCATATTTTCCAAAAGTATACTATTTTTTTGGCTTTGTGTTTTAATAGTAGTGGCAGCAATGGCAGAGAGCTAAATGAAGTACTATATGAAAACTTGGATTTATGTCATGTGAGTTGGACCAAGCATCCCCCTTTAAGATCTGTCAGGTTTTTCCCCTTGTCAAAAGGTACTTGCTTTGTCCCTAGAAGGGAAGTGGTTCTTTTTTCTGGGAGAAAGTAAAAAAAGTGAAAGTCACTCAGTCATGTCCAACTCTTTGCAACTATGAACTGTAGCCCACCAGGCTCCTTGGTCCATTTGATTCTCCAGGCAAGAATACCAGAGTGGGTTGCCATTCTCTTCTCCAGGGGATCTTCCCGACCTAGGGATTGAACCCAGGTCTCCTGCATTGCAGGCAGACTCTTTACCATCTGAGCCACCAAATTTGCTCCTAATTTGAGCAGTAGCTGATACTTGGTCTTATCTATACCCTTGGGCCACTGAAGGAGAAGAGGTGAAAGGTGATTACTGGTGCTGAGGGCACATGCCATGACAATAGCTGTTTGTCCCACCTTTTACATGTCCATGTAGATAGAGCTTTAAGCCAGGTACTCAGTTCAGTTCAGTTCAGTTCAGTCACTCAGTCGTGTCCGACTCTTTGCTACCCCATGAATCACAGCACATCAGGCCTCACTGTCCATCACCAACTCCCGAAGTTCACTCAAACTCATGTCCATCGAGTCGGTGATGCCATCCCAATTGTCTCTTCAGGTTTCCTTGAAATATTTGTGATTTGCTGCTGCCAATCTGCTGCTCTCTGACAAAGTACCCGGCATGGAATTGAAACAAATACTAACTCTTTGATAGTATTCCTTAAAAAAAAACTTTCTTTTACAAAGTTAAATAAACCCTTGTGCTTGATTCCAGGTGCTAACTTAAAAATGAGGACTAACACAATATTGTAGATCAACTATACTTCAAAAAAAAGTTGGCTTGGACTTTCCTGGTGGTCCAGCGGTTGAGACTCCACCCTTCCAATGCAGGGATGCAGAGGGCATGGGTTCAATCCCTGGTCAAGGAAATAAGATCCCACATGCTGCATGGCACAGCAAAAAAAAAAAAAATGTTGACTTAAGCAACATGGAAAAATTGAGGACTTGTTTCCATCCCTTCATCACTTAACATGAGCTACTAACCTGAATGATAATGGGACCTTTTCTTTTTAACAGTCGGTGGCATATATACTGTGATTCAGACAAAGGCCAAAACAACAGCAGATGAATGGGGAGACAACTATTTTCTGATTGGTCCGTATTTTGAGCATAATATGAAGACTCAGGTGGAACAGTGTGAACCTGTGAATGATGCTGTTAGAAGAGCCATGGACACGATGAACAAACATGGCTGCCAGGTAAAAGACCCCATCTGATGCTTCATTTGGCAAGTCTTAGTAAACTGTTGTGGAATCACACCACACTTTACATGAACTCATGAGAAAAGACCACTCATCTTCTTAGGCCAAAGAAATTGGTTTATGAGAAAGATGATGAACTTGATTTTAAATAGGTTACATCTGAGACACCTTATGAAAACCTAGTAGTATAGTAGGTTTGGGACTCAGCAGAGGGTATAGAATAGAGATGCTTGGGGAAAA